>NC_137621.1:50217815-50737815 GCF_963280865.1 Gymnoscopelus braueri | reverse complement strand
ACCAGCACTCATTCTTTTTGTTGTACAAAGTATAGGGTTTAAGTGGTTTCGTGGTGTAAGTGTTTTTTATTAATTTACCCCACACATACTTTTCATTGGTTCAAAATGTATAAAACACCCACACACACTTAACCACATCCATTTTCATAACATTTCAGAAGTAGCATAGATAGCAGATCTGCAAGCTCACAGCACGTCACAATGTGACGTGTTGTGAGCTTGTAGATCGGCTATTTTTGCCGTATAGTATGACAAAGTAAGGCATGCATTTATGAAAAAAACATAAGAGGTGAATTACGGACATACAAGGTTTCTGCCTAAGGATGATATAATATCATGTATAATGTATAATGACACAGATTGCATGTTCATACCAGAAGAGGCTTTGAACATGACACACTGTACTGTACATGACAGCACAGACTGATTCTGTTTCAGCTTATCATCACTGTGGAAACCTTGTATGTCCAAACCCGTTACTTTTGCAGGAAATGTAAAAAAAAAACAAAAAAAACTGTGTTCCAATGAATCCAATGCTGTTATTTTAGTCACAAGCTCTTGTTAATACTTTTCATTGGTTCAGTATTTATGAAAACCCACAGACACATTTTTGAAAGTAGCCGATACAAGCTCACAATGCACCGCATCGCTCTGGGTTGTGAGCTTGTAGATCGGCTGTTTTTGATACTTTCGTGACACTCATGTCATGACGATGAAGTAAGGCAGGAATTTATTAACAAGCATCGTTAAAAATATATATTCAAATCTGAGGATACAAGGTTTCTGCACGACAACGATATATATATATAATATTGATATATATACATTTCGGCCATTTGAAAATAGTAGATCTGCTATTTTTTATACATGTTGAACTTGTGAAATGGGACATTCTGCATAATGATTTTTACTTTTGGTACTTTAAGTATATTTTGATGCCAGTACATATGTACCTTTACTCTTTTTAAATTGTGATTACCGGACTTTTACTTGTAACAGAGTATTTCTACACTGCGGTATTGGTACTTTTACATAAGGAAAAAAATGTAGTACTTTTTCCACCACTGTATATATATATATATATATATATATATATATATAATTGTTGGGGGGGGGGGGTTGCTGCTGCAGCAGCAGCAGCAGTGATGATGTTGACAGAATCCTGAGCAGAGTGAAATCCTATTATTTTGACAGCCATGGCTCCACTCCGCTCTGCCTGCAGCTATAGAGGCCCTGCCTGGCCCTCTGCAGATCCCGGGAGACGTGCCTCTATACGCTGCACTGGAGACTATTAGCACTCTTTGGGCTGTTGTCTCAGCTCCCTGGAGGCAGTTGGAAATGTATATCCTAAGCATGTCGGCTGGAAAGCTTGTGTACGTTCAAAAAACGCTCCTTTGTTATTGTTATTATTGTTATTAAAACCTTTAAAACCGGGAAAGTGTCATTTTATATTTTAGCTATATATATATATATACATACAAGCAACATACGTTTTTCAGAACACACTTTCTGAAAATGTAGAACAGTGGCTTAGAACAGTGGTTCTCAAAAATAGCAGATATACAAGCTCACAGATGCTATTTTTGAACATTTTTGAGAAATCTAGAAAATTTAGATTTTTTTACACAAATCTCCAATTCCGGGGGTCCCTGGCGCAAGACATTTTCAAATGGGGGGTCCGTGGCCAATTTGGGGGGTTGTTGGCACAGAAGAGTTTGAGAACTACTGATTTAGAGGGAATTTGTAGAATCGGCCTCAGGTCTTAACGGGCTAAATGAAAACTTGAAGGTATAGGTAAGTAATATTTTGTTTTGTTAAAATAAGCATTGAACAACTACATTCTCACAGCAATTGTTGCGATATAGTGTTTGTTCAGTAACTAGTCTCCCCGTCTCTCCAGCCCTTTACTAAATAGAAAATTGCATTTTCAGGTCGGGATACAAATTGTATCCAATCAGGAGAGAGAACTCATACGGAATAGAGGAAATTGGAAGTGATGACACAAAGAAATGAGCAGACGCAATTGGAACTGGATCACTATAAATTGAAACTGATCCATGGGTACTCTCTCCTGATTGGCTAGAATTGGCAACCCACCTGAAAATGCATTTTCTGTTTATTAAAGAGCTGGTGAGACATGGAGACTCCTCCCACTGAACAAACACTCTTTAGCAATGATTACTATCACGATATAGAGATTTAACAGAACACTTTTTGATTTAACCAAAACAATATCACTTAGGCCTACCCTACCTTTAAAATAGTGAAAATAGCTGATCGACAAGCTCACAACGCGTCGCTATGATCTTGTCGATCTGCTATTTTCACTACTTTTGTGCGACACTTTTGTATGACGAAATAGGACATTCATTTACGGAAAGAAATAGATAGAAATGTGAAATATGGAGATAGAAGGTTTTCTATCCAGTCAGCGATGATATTCTGGCTCATAAATCACCACTAAAGATGTCGAGTACCATCCTGGTGGCAGTGGGAGGAATAATACATAAGTACCCTGATTTTTGTACTTAAGTAAAAGTAGCAATACCACATTATATGAATACTGTGTTCAAAGTTTTCTTTTGAGTAAAAGAACACAAATATTGGCATCAAGATATGCTACAGTAGTGGGGCGGCAGTGGCTCAGGGGTAGAGTGGCCGGGTAGAGTGAACTGGAAAACCGCAAGGTTCCCAGTTCGATCTCGGGCTGGGGCGCTCCCATAGAGTTAGTGTCGAAGTGTCCTTGAGCAAGACGCTGAACCCCTAATTGCTCCCGATGAGCAGGTTGGTGCCTTGCATGGTTTCCTCCGCCATCGGTGTATGAATGTGTGTGTGAATGGGTTAATGGCACAATCAATGCAAAGCGCTTCGGATAGAAGCGCTATATAAATGCACCATTTTACAGTAGGCCTACCAAAATAAAAGTACTAAAATTATTCAAAATTGTATATTTTGTAATAATAATCTGAATGTTAGTAATAAGTCACTAAAGCAACTGAAGTCAAATAATTGTAAATTGGGAGTGAAAAGTACAATATTTGCCTCTGAGATGTGGTGGAGTAGAAGTATAAAGTATCAAAACATTTAAATATTCACGTAGAGAAAAAGTACCTGCAAATTGTACTTTAAGTAGGCTACAGCACTTGAGTAAATGTACTTAGTTACTTCACCACTGACTATTAGCAGTCGTTGCTGTCAGCTGGGAGGGGCAGCTGGAAATATTCTGGCTCATAAATCACAGCTAAAGATGTACCAGTCCAGTACGAGTGGTGGAAAGCAATTAAGTACATTTACTTAAGTGCTGTACTTAAGTATTTTATTTATTTACTCTATTTACTTATGTCAATTTGCCTCCACTACATCTCAGAGGCAAATATTACACTTTTGTTTTAACTCCACTACAATTATTTGAATTGCCTTTTACTTGTAACAACACATTTTCAAACATAAAAAAAAAGCAGAAACAGCAGGCATTTTCAAACATTAAAAAAAAGCAGAAACAGCAGGCAAGCTTACAACGCGTCACTTCGTGACATGTTGTAAGCTTGTAGATCAGCTATTTCTTTCTCTTATTTCTTCTTTTTCTATTTTTACTTTTATTTATTTATTATAAAATGTGTCAGTCATTTCTTTGTTATTTGTCATATCTGTCCTGTGCAAGTTTTGATTACGAAGCCTAAAAGTCAAACAGAAATTAAGGTTTTATTCATAAATAATTTATATGTTCCAAAGTTCAATGCCAAAATGGTGGCCAAATACATATCATTTTGGGGGTCCTTGACATGAAAAGGTTTGAGCACCACTGATTATAGCAAAATAAGGTTTTTAAAAAAACTGTTAGGATTTAGAAGACATTTGTAGAATCCCGCAGAAGCAAAGATTTGAGTTACAAATGTTCACTTTAAAAATATATATATATTCAAAGAATTGCACAAATGGTTTTAATAGCAGATATACAAGCTCATATGAGCTTGTATATCTGCTATTTTTGAATAGCCAAAGTATAAGAAAATGGTTAAAGTGGTTCAAATCTAAAATG
Organism: Gymnoscopelus braueri; assembly: GCF_963280865.1. Taxonomy (NCBI): domain Eukaryota; kingdom Metazoa; phylum Chordata; class Actinopteri; order Myctophiformes; family Myctophidae; genus Gymnoscopelus; species Gymnoscopelus braueri. The sequence continues at coordinate 50,733,776 of NC_137621.1, read as the reverse complement.
ACAGATGCTTTCCCGGTGTTAACGGGTTAAGTCAATGGTCTGAGTAGTTCTTCCACGTCTGACAGTGGGATAAAGCAGCAGAATAGACTATTGGCAGTCTTTGCTGTTGTCTCAGCTCCTAGAGGCAGGTGGAAAATATATACTGTGTCTCATAAATCACTGCTAAAGATGTTGAGTACTATCCTGGTGGCATTCCAAATTGGATGGACAAAAAGCTCTTGGTTCACATCCAGTCGGAGGCTGGCTGCTACCCCGGTGTGGCTGTTGGTTTGAAATCCATTAATTGAATCCACTGGACCTGTGCCCGCTGGGTAGGCCTACCGCTCTACTCGGGAAACGATGCAAGTTGGGACCGATGCAAAGAATGCATGCCCCCACCCTGTTATGCACTACCAGTTATACCTGTTGTAACCGTCTGTCTGTCTGTCTGTCTGTCTGTCTGTCTGTCTGTCTGTGTGTCCCTTTTGTGCCCATACTGTATATGGAGATCTCTGTATCTGTCTGTCCTTGTCCCTTTTATGCCCATAAAATGCCCCTGAAGTTATCAGTATATGGCCATATCTGGGCATGCCCTATTGGGTATATCCGGGGATCGGCGGTTCTAGAGAGTCCTGCAGTGGTAAACGTCTGTGGAGAATATCTGAAAGTGGACTGACCAAGGGCTAGTAGGATATTTGGTCCGATTATGCTGTCAGGGGCCTTTTTCTGACGAAGATCAGGCTTTGATTGCAGAGATATTGCTCGCTGTGAGTGAAAGGCTCTGCGAGAGGATCTGGCCGCGATGATAGCGCTCGGCGATGCTGCCTTCATCATGTGCGCTCCTTCTCTGTTGCAGCCAGGTTATTTTTTTTTAAATAGGTTGCAGGTTAAGGGGATATCATTCCTTTGTCACTTACTGTAGGCCTATAGAGTAGGTCTACATGTATACATGAAGGTTTGTCATAATACGTTTTATCACCGTGGCCTGAACGTCCGAGGAAATGCTTCTGAACAGTGTTGCCAGATTTTTTTTTGCGAAATATGCAACCAGATTTATGAAAACAAGCCAAAAAGAAGCGACTAGGCCACATAAGCACTTTAAACCTATATACAAATACATTGGATATTTGAAAATAGCCAATCTACTAGCTCACAACTGTGAGGTTGTAGATCGGCTATTTTCAGAAGAAAAATCTTGAAAAAATGTGAAAATTGTGGAATATTTTCCAAATCCACGCAAATCTTGTATGGGGGTCTATGGCACAACTCGTGCAGTACTCTGCAAAACGTGTGTGACAGCTCAATCTGAATACAAATGCCTCATTTAAACACATCAACTGGAAGACAATATTCCAAATCCGGTCTGATCAGATGGAACTTCCGTTCTGGTTGAGAGGGGTGGTATGAATCTTTTGATATTCAGAACAACAGGAAAGCGTTCATTTAAACAGTTAGGGTAGAAAAAATTGGCGCTCTTGAGGGTCAGAGTGGAGTGGTGAATAGGGAGGGTAGGTTTTTCATTGAGGTCATCAGGTGGGCACCCTGCTTCATCGACGTTTCATTGATGTTAGCCCACAACGTCTCCACTCCAGAGGGCTCAACGGTGTGTCTGGCGTCCCAGGTACACCCCCATCCGTTCCATACCCTCCATCTCCCTCACTGGACTCTGCATGGCAGGGGCGTCCATCTCCCTGAGTCAAGCCTAAGCCTGACCGCATACCAACGGTCTTTATCTTGCTGCCCAGTTGTGGTCCTTCCTTTTTATCCACAGCCAGTTGCTGCTTTTTTTCTGCAGCATTTGACACAGACTTGATTGCCTGTTGGAAGGAGCGACCCTTCCAACAGGGTCGCTCCTTCCAACAGGCAACAGGCAGCAGTGTGGCAGCAGACAACCACCTCCAGGCAGCAGCCAGCCACCAGGCCCACCACCAGGCAGCAGCCAGCCACCAGGCCAGGCCAGGAGCAGCCACCACCACCACCACCACCACCACCACCAGGCAGCAGTTAGAGCAGCCACCCAGCTGCCACCAGGCCCCATACAGGCCTGCAGCAGCCTCCAGGAGGACAGCTACCACCAGGCTCCAGGAGGACAGCTACCACCAGGCTCCAGGAGGACAGCTACCACCAGGCTCCAGGAGGGCAGCTACCACCAGGCTCCAGGAGGACAGCTACCACCAGGCTCCAGGAGGGCAGCTACCACCAGGCTCCAGGAGGACAGCTATACCACCAGGCTTCAGGAGGACAGCTACCACCAGGCCCCATACAGGCCTGCAGCAGCATCCACCAGGCCCGCACCAGGCTCCAGGAGGGCAGCTACCACCAGGCTCCAGGAGGACAGCTATACCACCAGGCTCCAGGAGGACAGCTATACCACCAGGCTCCAGGAGGACAGCTATACCACCAGGCTCCAGGAGGACAGCTATACCACCAGGCTCCAGGAGGACAGCTATACCACCAGGCTCCAGGAGGACAGCTATACCACCAGGCTCCAGGAGGACAGCTATACCACCAGGCTCCAGGAGGACAGCTACCACCAGGCTTCAGGAGGACAGCTACCACCAGGCCCCATACAGGCCTGCAGCAGCATCCACCAGGCCCGCACCAGGCTCCAGGAGGGCAGCTACCACCAGGCTCCAGGAGGACAGCTATACCACCAGGCTTCAGGAGGACAGCTACCACCAGGCCCCATACAGGCCTGCAGCAGCATCCACCAGGCCAGCACAAGGCTTCAGGAGGACAGCTACCACCAGTGTCCCTTTTGCGTCCTATGTCACAACCTACCTCCATGAACGAGCCCGTGTTTATATTTATATTTATCAAATACACTCGAGATGCATATTTATATGTAAATGCATATGTATTTATGTATAATATGTTTACATATTGATATTATATTATATATATTTATATATATAAATATCTCAGTATCTTTTGCTCGTGCATGTATTTCGCCCTGCCTGCAGTGCCAGCTTTGGCCACTGGGGTGGCAGCTTCAATGTTTCTCAGCAACTCTGGGGGCCTGCCCTGCTCACAGCTCATTCTTCTTGCTGCTGCTCTGCCATCTTGCTGCTGTGCTCTGCTGCTGCTTTGTGCTCTGCTCTTTGACGTTTTTTTAATACTTCCCACCACCACCCCAGCATCCACCTGTGGCCTCTGTTTCTATAGCCTGAGGCTACGAGCTCAATCCATGGTCTTGAAGGGCGGACCCAAACACAGCCGCCTGGATTTGTGCGTGGCTTCCTATTGCTTCACCAATCTATGTCCCCGCCTCCCCTCCCCTCCCCCCCTCGGCCTGTGCACGGAGCACGCTGACGTCACCAAATTTAGAGCGACGCCCCTCTGCACTCTGATTGGTTAGGAGATAACAAGGTCCAAGACCATCGTTCTTGCATCGCTCCCCCAGGCTTTTTTTCTTTTGTAACAAAAAAAAAAGCCTGGGTTTCCGAGGCTACTGTTTCTATGATTCCCTTAAGGGGGTCTATTTCGTTCCATTCCCTGTGAAATCAAATCATGAATGAATGAAATGAGACAGAGCCGTGACACCAAATATGCTTAAATATTGCTCTATATATTTATGCTCAATACATATTTTATTCAATCCAAGAGTTGTCTGTCTGAAACACACTTCATGCTTGACCCCAAAATAAACCAAAAGTAAAATGTTACTGCCCATGTACATAGACAAATGGAAGTAATGTATTTTTTACTTCATTACATGCAGACCACTGATCTCACTTCACTGCCAACCCAGAGAGTGAATAAAGATTTGGATACTATTCAGACAAGCTTTTAGATATAATAGACCCTCCCTCTCTCCCTCTCTCTCTCCTCTCTCTCTCTCCTCTCTCTCTCTCTCTCTCTCTCTCTCTCTCTCTCTCTCTCTCTCTCTCTCTCTCTCTCTCTCTCTCTCTCTCTCTCTCTCTCTCTCTCTCTCTCTCTCTCTCTCTCTCTCTCTCTCTCTGATGGAGCCTTTGCGTCATGGAGACTGTTACGGCTTGGAGACAAATCAATAAAAATAATTTATACATATAACTTTTAACTAATCAAACTATACATCAAAAAGCAGGAGAAGCTACTGAGCCTGTGAGCCAGATGTCAGAGTCATCGTTTTTCCCTAAAGTATAATCACAACAGGCAGAAAACTACATTAACAAATTAAGACAGTATCTACTCCACAAAGCCAAATGGAAATCAACAAAACACAGCACAACAAAAGTACAGCGGCTGCCGAGAGGGGAGTCCGCTACCCTGCAATCAATCAGACCAGTGGTAGCAACCAGTTGGTCGGGACGCCCAGGGGGGTCGCCAGATGACAGTAAAGTGACAATTTTAGGACTTTTACCTAATAACAAAAAAGAAGTGTTTTATTTTTTTAAAAGACCATTACTGCATCAAAAGTAATCAACACACTAATGTGATAATTTTTGGGGGTCCCCAGTTCAAATATTATTATTTTGGAGGGTTGCAGTCTGAAAAGGTTCAGACGACTGCAAAGGTCTGCTTTTTGTCCAGAATCAAAACTAAACATGGAGGAGCAGCATTTAGTGTTCATGCCCCACAGATCTGGCCTATTATGCTTGGGTATTTTATAGCCAAAGTATAAAATATTGGTTTAAGTGGTTACACAGCTGCGTTCCCGGTTTGAATGGGTTAGTACTTAAAGATATTGAAAATTACAGATTACAAAATACATTTTCTTTCTAGTACAAATGCACTGCTGTATTCAAATGTAGAATAGCGTTTCTCTCAGGGGGCGTTCAGAGAACATCGGGGAGCACTGGTAGCAGTATGTTTGAAAGGGGGGAAGGGGCTGAAGTGCTGTTGGGGGTCATAAGGGACCTTGATTTTGGATGGGGAGTATGTTTCCTATATGTTTCTTATACCTGGAGGGTTTCCAAATATTTCCAAAAATAGCAGATATAGTTGATCCACAATCCACAAAATGTTCGAAAATGGAAAATCTTAAAAGTTTCAGTGATTGAAAATGAAACCAATGAAAAGTTTCATTGGTCTGTTAATGACCAATGTCCAAAATAAGGTGTTCAGCATGTGTTTAACGATGTGGTGACGGCCTGTTGACATCCTACTAATCTCTCAAGACCGATTCAGAGCTCCCCAGCTGAATCTGTTGGCAACTACCATTTTAAGGTTTCTTTGGGCTATTCAAAAATAGCAGATATACAAGCTCAGTGAGCTTGTAGATCTGCTATTTTTGAAAAAACCTATGTTTCTATAATAATATCAGTGGTTCTCAAACTGTTTTCATGTCAAGGAACCCCAAAATGCCATGTATTTGGCTGCGGATCCCCATCTCAAAATATTTTGTTCCGGGACCCCCAGAAGCAAAGATTTCAGTTAAAAATGTATATATATATTCAAAGATTTGCACATATTTTCACGATTCTTTTTCAAAAATAGCAGATCTACAAGCTCATAGCGTGGCACTCGGTGCCACGCTATGAGCTTGCATATCTGCTATTTATGAATAGCCAAATAAATAAAAAAAATGACACACAGATGCGTTCCCGGTCTAAATGGATTTATAGGAATGAAAACAAAGGAGTACCACCATAAGAGACGGGCTGAAGGAGAGTCAACGGGCCGACATCCGGTCTCTACGCGGGGAATTAGGCGGTGCCCCCAGGCAAAATGAAAGGAAAGAAAATATCATTTTTATTGTTTTCGCCGATGGGTTCCCAGATTGACATCCTACAGACGGCAGTCAGGTTGAGTAACGACATTGGGTATCCTTCGTAATGACCAGTGGTGGAACAAGTACTCAAATGTTTTACTTAAGTAAAAGTATCAATACTGCAATATAGAAGTACTCTGTTACAAGTAAAAGTCCGGAATTCAAAATTTACTTGAGTAAAAGTACAAAGGTATTGGTATCAAAATGTACTTAAAGTACCAAAAGTAAAAGTACTAAAATGTTTGAAAATAGCAGATCTACAAGCTCACAACGCGTCGCGATGCGACGCGTTGTGAGCTTGTAGATCTGCTATTTTCAGCAGCCTAGGTATAAAATAGGGCTAAAGTGGTTAATGTATGTTTTATAATATAATAATTTATATCTGCAAAGTAACTAGTAACTAAAGTTTGCAAATAATTGTAGTGGAGTAAAAGTACAATATTTACCTAACTTTATATTTAACTATAGTAAATAATAATATAATAGCACCCCTAGCCTATATTAAGGCTGTACCATGCTTCTTTCTTTCTTTCTTTCTTTCTTTCTTTCTTTCTTTTTTTTCTCCCAGGGAAAAACAGTCCAGTTGAATGTAAAATAATGTAACGTCTGATATGTAAAATCCAAATATGGAGATATAGGGTTTCTGTCAGACAGCGGCGATTTGCTTTCCTCACAGGTTTTACAAAAGGTCCATCGGGGAGACAGAAAGAAAGGAAGAATATAAAAGGCACTGGGCTGTCCCAACGGATCTGCTTTCCTCTGACACTGACAGATCACCTGTCACAAAACACCAAAGCCTGTGTGTGTGTGTGTGTGTGTGTGTGTGTGTGTGTGTGTGTGTGTGTGTGTGTGTGTGTGTGTGTGTGCGTGTGCGTGTGCGTGTGCGTGTGTGTGTGTGTGTGTGTTTGTGTGGTCTTGCACCACTGTAGGTCGAATCATCAGTTCTCCACTCATTCCTCCATGAGACTTGAATTTCTCATTGACCACGAAGCAAGTGGTGAAAGTAACTACCGGTAGTAAATTTATCAAATACCATACATAAGGAAAAGTTTTAGACTTTTTAGACTTTGGTTGAGTTTTTTTTTTCCCACTCCACTACATCGCGGAGGCAAATATTGTACTTTTTACTCCACTACAATTATTTGACAGCCTTAGTTAAAACTTAGTTACTTTTCAGATTTACATTATTAAAGAAAAACAAAACATAGGCTACTTTCTAAAACGGCTAGTACCATTCCTTGATCCTGATTGGCTGGTTTCCGTTTAGTAGACGTGATAAAACAGACTATAATCTTAGACCTTAGATCAGCTTATCGATCACAGGTGCGTGATTTGTTATACAGTGATCCAGCATATCTTATAGCTGAACGATGGAATGGGAGCGCTTGTTTTCCTTTCAAGCACCGTTAGTGCAGGGATTCTAAGCACCGCCCGTGTGGGACAGCGAGTGAATGAGGGGCTTCGGGCGGGGCTTGTAAGGAAAACAAGCGCTCCCCATCCCTCGTAAGCCATCTGTACTGCAAGTAGCTAGGCAACAAAAACAACAAATACAACAAATACAAACAACTTTATTAGGGGGGGGAAACACTAAGACTAAGGAATACATTTTTAAAAAACTGTGGAATGAAGAGGGAAAAAAGGGGGTGGGGGTGGAGTTAGCTGGGGAAAGGTTTGGAGGGTGGGAGCATCTCTGAGAGTCAGTGGTGGAAAAAGTACTCAAATGTTTTACTTAAGTAAAGTATCAATACTACAATGTAATCAAATCAAATCAAGCTTTATTTATAGCACATTTACAACAATCAAGATTGACCAAAGTGCTGAACATGGAGGATAACCACAGAAACAGGCCTGTGCAACAACATAGTCACAGGACAGAGCAAAAAAAAACAAAAAAAAACAAACATGAGAAACAAGGTAAGAAGTTTAAGCAACATTAAAAGCTAGAGAAAAGAAGTGTGTCTTGACTTGTGTGGCCAGCAAGCGCTTGAGTGCGGACTGCTCAATACCTATATACAGCGAGTTGCAGTAATCAAGCCTAGAAGAAATGAAGGCATGGATAGCCATTTCCAGTTGTTTAGGGGGGAGGTAGGCTTTAACCTTGGCCAGGAGTCTTAGTTGGAAGAAGCTGCTTTTTACGACAGAGCTAATATGTTTATTTAAGGAGAAGTTGCTGTCGAGGGTGACATCAAGGTTTTTGACTGATGAGCAGATGTTGGAGTTGAGTGTACCTAACCGAGGATGGGGGTGGTTTGGGCAGTATTATGGTCAAAAAATATTATTTCAGTTTTGTTGTCGTTGAGATTTAGAAAATGTATGGCCATCCAGGTTTTCACTTCTTCGAGGCTGTCGAGAAGGAGCTGAAGGGAGTCATTTGAGCCAACTGTGAGGGGAAGGTAAATTTGGACATCTTCCGCATAGCAGTGGAAGGAAATATTAAATTTGGCGAAAATGGAACCTAGGGGCAGCATGTATAGGAGGAATAGAATAGGCCCCAGGAGGAACTCCAGATGTGAGGGGGGCCGCAGGGGATGAGAATTCCCCTAGCTGAACAGAGAAGGATCTGTCAGTGAGGTAGGACCGGAACCAGGCTAAGGCAGTACCAGTAATGCCAACATGGTGTTCTAGTCGGGAGAGCAGAATTTCATGATGGACAGTGTTGAATGCGGATGAAAGGTCAAGGAGCACGAGAACTGAGGGAATACCATAGTCAGCTGTTAAAAGTAGGTCATTAAAAACTCTCAGGAGAGCAGATTCACTACCGTGCCCTGGCTTGAAGCCTGACTGGAACTTCTTATGAAGTCCGTTCTGAAGTAAAAAATGATTGTAATTGTTCTCCAGGAGTTTGGACAGGAATAGGAGTAGTGAGATGGGCCTGAAATTGGACAGAGTAGCACCATCTAAGTTCTTCTTTTTAAGAAGAGGATGTATAATGGCATGTTTGAGGGTGACAGGGACGGAGCCAGAGAGGAGGGAGGAGTTGATCAGTTGGAAAAATAAGGGGGCCCACAGTACGAAAGACATCTTTAAAAAGCTGGGAGGGAATGCAGACGGACTGGGAGTTTGTAGGCCGCAGGTGCATGACCACCTCAGTGAGTGCGGGGAGAGACACGGGGTCGAAATGAGAGAGAGTGGCGATGGGCAGGCAAGGGGGAGGAGCTGGATCTGGGCCAGTAATGGAGTGCATTGATCGGAAATTCTGTCAATAAAAACTTGAAAAGTGCAGAGGGAAAGAGATGGGGTGATAGGAGGGGCATATATATTGAAAAGAACCTGGGGTTTGTTACTGTTCTTAGTGACCAGATTTGAAATGTAGACTGTTTTGGCGGCTTTTACTGCTCTGTGATAAGCAGTGAGGGAGGTGCGTAAAATATCCAATGAGATATGGAGATTATCCTTACGCCAACTTCTCTCGGCACGCCTGCAAGTGCATCTTAGGGCACGTGTTGTGTCGTTCAGCCATGGCTCATAAAGTGACTTGGTGCGTTTGTACCTGAGAGGAGCAACAGAATCAAGGATAATAGTGCAGCTTGTAATAAAAGTGGAGAGAAGTGACTGTGCTGGGGGAACTGGATGAGACCAGGGCACTGGGAGATTCCCTAAATAGCATGGAAAACTGAGATACAGTTAATGGGGTTATGGCACGGGTGCGGCGTGCGGCGTGCGGGGGGGGGGGGATGGGGGGGGGCGCCTGTGCCACAGAACCGGGTGTTGTGGTAGTGAAAACAATAGTGCAGTGATCGGAGATACATGGAGGGATAGTGAGATATACTCTTCTACAAGTAAAAGTCTGGAATTCAGAATTCACTTGAGTAAAAGTGCAAAAGTATTGGTATCAAAATATACTTAATTTACAAAAGTAAAAGTACTCATTATGCAGAATGTCCCATTTCACAAGTTTTCAAATGTATAAACAGCTTTAAAAAATAGCAGATCTACAAGCTCACAATGCAGTGGCGTCAGTTCAGCAAAAGCTAAGGTATGGCAAGGTTAGGGTTGCCAACTCCCAGAGATTAAAACTGGAAAAAGTGCTCCTCGGAGCACAGGTCTCCGCCGGGTCAGGTAGGTTATTGTGTCCTCCTGGTGGCGCTATAATAGGCCAATGTGAAAAGGGTGCCATTTCTTCTTAGGCCTTGCACGGCAATCGGACACTGCATTCATGATTTGAGGCATTTCGTTCAAAAAATGTGTTTTGCTAAATTATAACTGCTGGTGGCGCTATAACAGGCCAATGTTAAAAGGGTGACATTTGTGGGGGCACGGTGGCGCAGTCGGTAGCGCTGTCGCCTCACAGCTAGAAGGTCCTGGGTTCGATTCCCGCAGGGGACACTGTGGGCGCTGTGGGCGCTGGTTCTCTCCTCCGCGTCATCATTGCCCATACCCTAGGTGGGGTTGGCGAAGGGGCCTTTCTGTGTGGAGTTTGCATGTTCTCCCCGTGTCTCCTAGGGTAGATACCCTCACAAAAACATGCAGTAATCCTGGTCACTATACTGCCTCCCCCTGGTCAGCCGGGGCGCCTGATGGAGGGGAAAGGAACTGCTTGGAATAACGTGTTCCTTCCACGCGCTACGTCCAACCAGGGAAACTCTCCCCTGTCAGGTGACAAGAAGGTCAGTTGGCTCTCATGCATTGAAGGAGGCATGAGCTCGGCCCTGGCCTCCCTAGGTTGGCAGAGGGAAGGTAGTGCCCAGGATTACATAGATAATTGGCACTGGGTGTAAAAAATAGGGTTACAAAATCGTGGGATAAAATTTTTTTTTTTTTTTAAAGGGAAAAAAAGGGTGACATTTGCTCCTCAACATAGTGTGAATGTGCGTGCAAAGTTTGACCACAATCGGACGCTGCGTTCATGATTTGCGGCATTTTGTTCAAAACAAGCTACTACTGCAAACTTTAGATGTCAATCTTAGTCAATCAGGATGGAATATGAAAAAAACACATCCGTCTTGATCACATGACTATAGAGATCATGTGTACCGATTAGCGTGAAATTTGGATAAAATCGGAAGGAGTAATATAAAAAAATGTGTTTTACATAAGTCGGCCTTATACATAAGTCGGCCCTTAGGGCAAAGGTTTTTTCTTGACCTCTAGGGAGTGCGCTTACAAAGTTTTACACAGATCGGTGAAGGTAAAAACACGAATTGGCCTGTTATTGCGCCACCATGAGGCTGATTTGAAAATGTTCAAGTGGCATGTCTTCCTCGGCATAGTGGAAATATGCGTGCAAAATTTCAAGGAAATTGCATGCTGTGTTCAGGATTTGAACTCCTGCAAACTTTGACGTTTGAGGAGATGGAAGAGGTAGGGGGTGGAGCCAGATTGTTCAGTGCCTTGTAGCTCAGTGGTTCTCAACCAGTGGTCAGGGGACCACTAGTGGTCCTGGGGGGGGGGGGGGGGGGGGTACCAGGGGGTCCCCAGCGAAATGAGTTAACATAGCATCACAATCATTTTAACCACTTCGCTTTGGCTTTTCAAAAATAGCAGATCTACAAGCTCATAGCACGGCACTCGGTGCTCTTGTAGCAGATCTTGTAGATCTGTGTGTGTGTGTGTGTGTGTGTGTGTGTGTGTGTGTGTGTGTGTGCGTTCCCCAACCTGTTTGAAATGACAGAGGGAAGATGTGTGTATTCCAGAGTACAGAACCTCTGTGTATCTGGGATTTCATGTCCCAAATATGTTGAACAGTTGCATGAAACATTCTCCCCATATTAGCCTTATTTTACAATTCCAGAAAATATGCCAGTGTTCAGTTTACATTATTACATGGTCCCATATGGTTGTTGTGTAGCATGTTGGCTGTCTTTTATTTTGGGTGGCTTACTAGTTAACAAAAACAAAAACTGGAATTGAACTAATAATAATGCAAATGACCATTGATTGTCAGCTCAAGCTGTTATCGCTTTGATGTGATGATCAGTGGTGGAAACAGTACTCAAATGTTTTACTTAAGTAAAAGTACACCATTGGTTCTCAAAGTGTGGTCCGGGGACCCCCAGGGGTCCTTGGGGGGGTTCCAGGGGGTCCCCAGCAAAATGTGTTAATATAGCATCACATACATTTTAACCACTTTAACCTTTTATACTTAGATCTGCTATTTTTGAAAAATCTTGAAAATGTGTGCAAACCTTTGAATATATATATATTTTTAAAGCAAACATTTGTAACTCAAATCTTTGCTCCTGGGGGTCCTTGGAACAACATATTTTGAGATGGGAGGCCGCTGCCAAATACATATAATTTTGGGGGTCCTTGACATGAAACAAGTTTGAGAACCACTGCCTTAGGCCGCTGACCCCAAATAGATACCCTTTTTCCATCTCTGGGACCCTAATCTACACACTATAACATCCCAGTGTTTATGTAACCCTGAGAGTGTACAAATGGAACCAAATGTGGTTTCATTTGTACACTCTCAGTTAGAGACCCGTAAGGGTCCATTTGGACCACTGCTGGTCCCCGGACCAGTGATGGCAGTCGTCCATGACGTATGTATCTAGGATCATCCTAGATACGGGCTGGAACCTTGCCCAAATGTGGAGTCATACATCCTAGTAGGATACATCCTACTAGTAGGATACTACGACTCCACATTTGGGCAAGGTTTCATCCCATTCTGGTCCCTCTTTCACACTTCCAATTAGTCAAATATTTCCAAAAAAGTATCAAACGTGAAAACAAAGACGGGGCTTAATAACGATGTGACTCCATGAGGTTCTGGGACTTCATGTGACCGGTCTCTGACGCATTGGGCGGCCACGAGGAGCAGGCGTAACAGGAACTGTGACAGAGAAGGAACGATCTCAAGAGACTTAACTCATAACCTCAGCACCTGCTTTTTAAGGTTCTGCCCTCAGGAAAGAGATACAGTTGGGGAAATAAGTATCAATTTGCACTAACCCAGCTGATGTTGATTTGCACAGACAGGAGGAATGTCAGAAATACTGACAAATGACTTACAATTTCAGTCGTGCCTTTGCCTTTCCTTGCCTGCTGGTATAATGTGTGGATTTCTTGAGTCAATACAGGTCAGGTATGAATTCCATGAGAATAGCATCATTGGAAATATATTTACTGGGGAAACAAAGTTGACACATTCAAGAACAAAAAGGGCAGTGCCAGGTTCATCCCCTCTGCCATTAGACTCCTTAAAGGGATAGAAGAAAGAACAAAAATTCTATCGATTAGTCACCCTCACCCCATGGAGACTTGAATTCATGGATATTTTTTGGTTTTGTCGCATTCCTAAGCCAATAATTTGATGACCAGCTATCCCTTTCATAAACGTGACCTGATCCCTCTCACCTGCCGGCCATAGCTGAATGGGTAGAGAACCCGCCTGGGAGACAGTGTTAATTTCATTGACCAAAACTGTGACGAACAATGTTTGTCGAATACCTTTTTTTCACTGACAAAAACTAAACAAAAACTATTTTGTCAACAAATAAAAACTAAACTAGTGGGGACTAGTAGAGAAGGGATCCTGTAGAACTATGACAAGTCATTTTATACTTGGTTGTGTGCGGTTGTCACACTCCGAAAACAGCAGATTTTCAAGCGACTCGTTGTGAGCTTGTAGATTGGCTATTTTCGGTAGCCGGTCCACAAATCAGGCATTACGACGCCATCAGGGCCTGCCAAAATAAAATGTTGTTGACTAAATTTAGTCAACTAACTAGACTAAAATATGAGTAAAACTAAATGGAATTTTATTCGAAAGACTATAACTAAACCTAAATCAAAATCTGCTGTCAAAATTAACACTGCTGGGACAGAGAAGGTCCCAGGTTCGATTCCACTGTGTCGAGGTGTCCCTCAGCAAGACTTTTAACCAACTGCTCTGCGCTTGCTTGAGAAGCACTCAGCTGGGTGAAGCTGGAAACTGCATTTCCCCCATGTGATGAAACAGGTCTAATTTCACACTACTACTATATCATCACTGTCAGGTGGACACTTTGTATGTCCAAAACTGTTACTTTTCAGAAAGAAAAAAAAAGAAAAGAAAATCCAATGCATCCATTGTAGTTATTATTTAGTCACAAGCTCTTGTTAATACTTTTCATTGTACAAACCACAGACACACTTATAAGTGTGTCTGTGGTTGTCTGTGTCTGTGGGGTGAAAGTATAACCACTTTCACTTTTTCTTCCAAACATTCCCAAAAATAGCTAAAATATCCAGTCTATAAGCTCACAACGCTTGCTTGCAGAACGGGTATTTTTGTGTGACACTGTAGTATGATGAGGTCGGGCATTAAAGGTAGGGTAAGTGATATGTGTTTTGTCAAAATTTGTGTTAAATATCTCGTTGTGATATTCATTGCTATAGAGTGTTTGTTCAGTAACAGGAGTGCCCATGTATCTCCAGCTCTTTGGTAAACAGAAAACGCATTTTCAGGTCGGGATACCAATTTTATCCAATCAGGAGAGAGAACTCACACAGGATACAGGATAAACAAGTGAAATTGGAAGTGATGACACTAAGAAATGAACAGACACAATTGGAACTGGATCACTATAAAAAAAAAAAAGCTGATAAATGGGTACTCTCTCCTGATTGGCTGAACATTTGCAACCGACCTAACACGTATTTTCTGTTTATTAAAGAGCTGGAGAGACATGGAGACTCCTGTTACTGAAATTTTTGAAACAGGAATTCAAAATGTACTTGAGTATAAGTAGGCCTACAAAAGTCTTGGTATCAAAATGTCCTTAAAGTATACCAAAAGTAGAAAATACTAATTTTGCATTGTGTCCCATTTCACACAGTTTTCAAATGTATAAAATGCATAAAAATCTTTTGAAAATAGCAGATCTGCAAGCTCACAATGCGTCGCATCGCGACACATTGTGAGTAGGGCTGTAGTATGTAGGGCTGTAGTGGTTAATGTATGTTTTGTAATAATAATAATTGTAATAGTAATAATAATAAAATCTACAAAGTAACTAGTAATTAAAGTTTTCAAATAATTGTAGCGGAGTAAAAGCACAATATTTATAGTCTCTGAGATGTAGTGGAGTAGAAGTAAAAGCATAAAAAATTGGAAATACTCCAGTAAAGTAAAAATGTCCTCAACATTTTACTTAAGTACAGTACTTGAGTAAATGTACTTAGTTACTTTACACCACTGCCCTTAAGCGGTTAAGAAAACATGTTTGTTTTTTCAGCTGCCGAGCTGATGGTGGTTGATTTACTTAGAGTATACTCATACTCTCTATCTGTGGCTCATGTCGTATTTGTTTGGTTATTTTATGAACTGTATAAAATACAGTTGTGTTTAGGCAGGCGTCTGGCCGGCAGTCTAGTTGCTGTTGGACATGATTCATAACAACAAAGCTTTACAAATCCTGCCCATGTTTCTATCTCTCCCCTGAGGGTGTCATCTATCTCACCCTTCTCCAATTCCTCTCTCTGCGTGGTGTGTGTGAGTGTGTGTGCGTGTGCGTGTGCGTGTGCGTGTGCGTGTGCGTGTGGCTGGCCGGGCCTTTTTCCACCATGTTGTCAGGGTGATCAGCTTGCCATGAATAACCGCCATCACAGTATCCCATAAAATTATAGGCTCCACATCCAATGGTGCCCTGACTTTTGACAGTGGTGGAAAAAGTACTCAAATGTTTTACTCAAGTAAAAGTATCAATACTGCAATGTAGAAGTACTCTGTTACAAGTAAATGTCCGGAATTCAAAATGTACTTGAGTAAAAGTACAAAAGTATTGGTATCCAAATGTACTTAAAGTACCAAACGTAAAAGTACTAAAATATTTGAAAATAGCAGATCTACAAGCTCACAACGCGTCTCATCGCGACACGTTGTGAGCTTGTAGATCAGCTATTTTCAAATAGCCTAGGTATAAAATAAGGCTAAAGTGGTTAAAATATGTTTTATAATGTAATAATGTATATTTGCAAAGTGACTAGTAACTAAAGTTTTCAAATAATTGTAGTGGAGTAAAAGTACAATATTTGCCTCCTTATCACATGATATGTCATTTACAGTAATCAATTATTTTGTATTTTGAATGTGTCAGTTGATGTTGTACTACTGTTTTATATATTAAAATGTCTATTTATTCCTAGATCAGTGGTTCTCAAAGCTTTTAATTTCAACGACCCCCATAACTCTGAGTGTACATATGGAACCAAATGGACCCGTACACTCTCAGAGTTACAGACCTGTAAGGGTCCATTTGAAACCCACTGGTATCGGATTGGTACTCGGTATCGACCAATACGCATCGGAATCGGTATCAGGATATATTATTACATGTTTTACTTCAGTAATAAAGTAACAATCTGTTACAAGTAAAAGTCCTGTATTCAAAAGTTTACTTGAGTAAAAGCACAAAAGTATTTCCATCAAATATCAAAGTAGGACCAAAACAAATGTACTCATTATGCAGAATGCCCATTTCACGAGCTTTTTTCAAGTTTTCAAAACTTGTCACAATCTTTTGAACATAGCAGACCTATAAGCTCACAACACATGGTGAAGTGATGTGTTGTGAGCTTATAGTTCAGCTATTTTGAAACAAAGTGTAACATAGGGCTTAATGGGTTAATGTATGTTGTGTAATAATGATCTAAATCTACTAATATTTGCCTCTGAGATGGAGTGGAGTAGAAGTATAAAGTATTATGTCAATACTCAAGTAAAGTAAAATCCCTCAAGACTGTATTTAAAGGTAGGGTAAGTGATTTTCTTTGGTCAAAATAAGTGTTAAATAGATTTATATTCTGATAGTAATCATTTCTATAGAGTGTTTGTTCAATAACAGGGGTCTCCACGTCTCTCCAGGTCATTATTAAACAGAAAATGCATTTTCAGGTCAGGATACCATTTTTATCCAATCAGGATAGAGAACTCAGTCAGGATACAGATTAAACAAGTGAAATTGGAAGTTGTGAGCAGAACAAATTGGAACTGGAACACTATAAAAATGAAGCTCTCTCTTGATTGGCTGTACTGTTGTCACCTACCTGAAAATGTATTTTCTGTTTATTAAAGAGCTGGAGAGATGGGGAGACTCCTGTTACTGAACAAACACTCTATAGCAATGATTACTATCAGAATATAGAGCTTTAACCTTTTAATACAAAACGTTTTGTTTTAGCCAAATAATATCACTTAGCCTACCTTTAAATACAGTACTTTAGTAAATTTACGTAGTTAATTTCCACCACTGTCCACATCCAATTATCATTTGCTTCTGTATCTTTTATTATTATTAGTAGTAGTATTATTAAAAATGAGGTAATGGAATGGCAGAAGAGCATGTGTAGTCCCATTGTAGAGGATGTAGTTCTCAACAAACATAAATGTGTTCCATTTCCTGCTCTGAAGGGTTCATAAACTTGGTCAGATGCATCTTGTTTCTCTTGAGGCTTGTTGTAATCAACATTATTATTCATGAACACATTAAAGTCCACTCCACAAATAATAAAATAATGCCAGGGAAAAACAAAACAAAAACACATCTGGTGCTCTATGGGGGCATACTTTATACATTGATCAGTGTCATAACGTTGCCATTCTTCTTTCCTTCACGTTAATTATACCTTCCCTTTGTTCTGCTTTTTATTTTTTTTCATTCAGAACCGTTCCTTTGAGCACTTTTTGTATGTTTTAACCCATTAAGACCGGGAACGCATCTGTGTCATTTTAGATTTGAGCTATAACCATTATTTTCTACTTTGGCTATTCAAAAATAGCAGATGTATTTGGCCGTGGACCCCCATTTCAAAATATTTTATTCCACGGACACCCCCAGAAGCAAAGATTTGAGTTACAAATGTTTGCTTTAAAAATATATATATCAAAAGATTTGCACAAATTTTCACGATTAAAAAAATATATAGCAGATCTACAATCTTGTATATCTGCTATTTTTGAATAGCCAAAGAAACCTAAAGTGACACAGATGCGTTCCCGGTCTTAAAGGCTTAACTCATTTGGAAATCCAGTTGTCCCACTCGCTACGGACGCCCAAATCATGTCAAGGACCCCCAAATTGATATGCATTTGGCTGCAAAGCCCCCATACGAAAGGGTTTTGTGCACAGGGACCCCATAAGAGAAGGTCAACATGTTTAAAAAAAAAAAAAAAAAACAGTAGCACATCTACAAGCTCACCATGCGTCGCGATGTGACACGTTGTAGAGCTTGTAGATCTGCTATTTTTAAATAGCAGCTGGGAACCCGCTGTATTGTATCCCTGTGTAAAAAAAGACTGGGTCACAGTGTGCTGGCCTGTCGCTGTCCATCTGTAGTGGTGCTGAACCATTCATCTAGAATAGATCAAGGGTCTTCAACGTTTTTCAGGCCAAGGACACCTTAGCTGAGAGAGACCCTGCAGGGACCCTGCACCCTGTCCGTCCGTGTGTCCGTGTGTGTGTGTCTGTCTGTGAGCAGCTAATCTCCGGCACCGTTGGCCAATTTTTCAGATTGGCCTGTTATAGTGCCACCAGGAGGCCGAATTTTGCAAAACCCTTTTTTTTTTTTATCCCTCCAACACATTTTGTCCAAACATCACGCTAATTGGTACACAGTATCTCTATAGTCATGTGATCAACATCCATATTCCATCCTGATTGGCTAAGATTGGCTTCCAAAGTTTGAGTGCTTCATTTTGAACATGCCTCAAATCATCAACGCAGCATGCGATTTCTGTGAAATTTTGCACGCACATTCTCACTAGGTCGAGGAAGAAATACCACTTGAAAATGTTCACATCAGCCTCATGGTGGCGCTATTACAGGCCGATTTGTGTTTTTACCTAGAACTACACCGATCTGCGTAAAGTTTTGCACGCACAATCTCTAGAGGCCAAGGATAAACCTTTGTCCTTATTTTTCACATCTGCCTTTTAGAGCGCCACCAGGAGGCTGACTTTTGTAAAACAATTTTTTTGCTATTACTCCTTCAGATTCTGTCCAAAAAACACGTGGATCGGTACACAGTATCTCTATAGTCATGTGATCAAGAAGGATGTGTCCGATATTTCATATTCCATCCTAATTGGCTAAAGTTGGCTTCCAAGGTTTCCAGGATTGGTCCGTTTTGAAAAAAATGCCTCAAATCATGAACGCCGCGTGCGATTACCGCGAAACTTTGCACACACATTCCCACTAGGCTGAGGAAGAAATGCCACCCTTTTCACATTGGCCTGTTATAGCGCCACCAGGAGGCCTAATTTAGCAAAACACATTTTTGGAAGAAAATGCCTCAAATCATAAAAGCAGTGTCCGAGTGCTGTGAAAGGCCTAAAAAAAAGGTACCCTTTTCACATCAGCGTTTTATAGCGCTACCGGGAGTCCACAATAACCTACCTGACCTGGCGGAGACCTGTGCTCCGAGGAGTACTTTTTCTAGTTTCTCTTTTGGGCCTCGAGCTAAAATGTTTGGGAACCACTGATCTAGATCAACGTAAATAGTGAGACAAACAGAGAGAGCTCTCTCTCTCTCTCTCTCTGGACAGCAATTGAGTGGACTCACTAGTGTGGTGTAGGCAGTGAAAAGTTGACACATTTTAAATCATCCAGGGGGTCCTCAGTTAAATGATTGATAGTTAGGTTACAGGTCTGTATGTGCAAATGGAACCAAATGGAGTAACTCTGTACACTCTCTGAGTTATGAGGGTCCGTGGTCTAACGCATTCCAAACTGTATGTTGGGGTTTTCATTGATTGTTTTGGTAGCCCCCCTGTCTACCAAAACAAGCAGTGAAAACACAAAAATACAGCTTTTCTGCAGGTAAACACCACCACACTACTTACTGGTGGCTGATAACTGCTGCTATGAGAACATGATTGGTACAAAATGTATACATTGTTTTGTTATGTTAACACAGGCAACGTTACATACAGTGGTGGAAGAAGTAGCCTACTCAGATATTTTACTCAAGTAAAAGTAGCAATACCACAATATAAAAATACTCTGTAACTAAAAGGCCGGTGTTGAAAATGTTTCTTGAGTAAAAGTGCAAAAGTATTGGCATCAAAATATACTTAAAGTACCAAAAGTAAAAGTACTAAAATGTTGTGAGCTTGTAGAGCTTGTAGAGCTTGTAGATGTATAAACTAGGGCTAAAGTGGTAAATGTATGTTTTATAATATAATAATTTATATCTGCAAAGTAACTAGTAACTCAAGTTTTTAAATAATTGCAGTGGAGTAAAAGATGCCTCTGAGATGTAGTGGAGTAGAAGTAAAAGTATTGAAAATTGGAAATACTCCAGTGAAGTATAAACACCTCAAAATTGTAATTAAGCCTTTAGTAAATGTATTTAGTTACTTTACACCACTGGTTAGAACCACCCATACATCTGGCATGAGTCGGGCTGTATTTAAAGCTCTCCTTTGTTCCTGGGCTGTGGGTTCAAAAATGAGCCGAGGAGAAGTCAGCTCATGTCACAAAAAACATCTTTATTCAGAGAAATCCTCATGACGGTGTGTTCCATTAGAAGGCAGAGCAATTTCAGTCACTAGGAAATGGACACAGTTCAGGTCAGCATCCGTGAGATTTGAATATTAAATTATTTCTAACAAGGAATGTACAAATTACAGGTGGAAAGAAAATATGTATTCCACAATATAAAAACAACTTAATACTCAAATTGCAAAAACCAAATATTTGTTTAATCACGTCGACACTCAAATGAATCATTGAGTAATGAAATTATCATAAAAGGTTGATTATGTGCACTGGTTTTGAGGCCGTAAGCAATAAAATAAAAGGTCTAAACTACTAATATATAATAATAATAATAATAACTATATATAATATGTAGGCAAATTGATAGAATAAATTAAAAAAGGCTTTAACATTAAGGGGTTACAGCAATACACAAGAGCTGTAAGAGAAGGCAACAGAAATAAAGGTATTTTTATGCATTATTTTCATTTCGTAAGAATTCCCTGCCATTAAATAAATCAACAAACATTTCTTTAGAAACAGCATGCAGCACACATTTTCTCATTTGATATTGATTATTGTCATCGTTATGCATGATTTATGCATGGTAGTGTGCGGCTGTCACGCTCCAAAAATACCCGATCTACAAGCTCACAAGGTGATTGATAATGCTTAATGATCCGAGTTTTTATCGATACCACTATAGATACTTTTTCTGTTACTGGATGGAAAGACGAGATGAAAATACATTCTTAACAGATCCGTATTGTTTGTAGTGTCACTTTAAGACTAACAAGATGTCACAGATTTGACGTCATCAAATCTACAGATCTACAAACTAACAGCGTGTCACACCGCGACGTGTTGTTAGCTTGTACATCTGATCATCTTTGTCAGATGATTGACCGCTTGTACCCCTGTGATTTGATTTAACTCTTGTCCTTCTACACCTCACGTCACTGTACAGATCCGCTACACTCAACAGCTGTATCGAATAAAATACAATATTTGCCTCTGAGATGTAGTGGAGTAGAAGTAAAAGTACTGCAAATTGGAAATACTCAAGTAAAGTAAAAAATACCTCAACATTTTACTTAAGTACAGTACTTGAGTAAATGTACTTAGGTACTTTACACCACTGCTAGTTGTGAGCTTGCTATCTTGATATGTTCGGTGCACGACAACCGCACACAACTATGTACAAATCTAGCTTTTAGTGTTTGTGAAGATTACATCATTATTTTTATTTTTTTCTCCCCGGGTGGTTCAAGTCCAGGGTTTGGTTTTATGTTCATATTTGGTAGGTGGTGGTTGAAATGGTTTGCCTCCAGATTGCATGGTACGCAGTCTTTGCAGCAGTGAAGTAAACATATGCACCAACTATCTCTGGTCCATAGCGTTATAGTTCTCCTTAGCACTGAGCCACTGTACGTGTCGTTTCCTCATTTGAACGGGCGGACGATGCCAGTTGGTTCACTCATTTGATTGGAAGGACCCCCATAACTACATTGTACTTTGTACTTATGTAACTACATAAGTACAAATGGAACCAAATGGACCCCGGTCTTAATGGGTTAACTGTAGACAGCATGGTCACGTTCAGTGGTGGAGCAAGTACTCAAATGTTTTACTTAAGTAAAAGTATCAAAACTGCAATGTAGAAGTACTCTGTTACAAGTAAAAGTCAGGAATTCAAAATTTACTTGAGTAAAAGTACAAAAGTATTGGTATCAAAATGTAGAAGTACCAAAAGTAAAAGTACTAAAATGTTTGAAAATAGCCGATCTACAAGCTCACAACGCGTGGCACCGTGAGCTTGTAGATCGGCTATTTTCAAATAGCCTAGGTATAAAATAGGGCTAAAGAGGTTAATGTATGTTTTATAATGTAATATATTTATATCTGCAAAGTAACTAGTAACTAAAGTCGAAGTAAAAGTATAGACAATTGGAAATGCTCCGGTAAAGTAAAAGTACCTAAAAGTTCTTGTAAAGTACTAAGTAAATTCTTGAGTAAATGTACTTAGTTACTTTACACCACTGGTCACGTTCAAATGAGGGAAACACACAGCATTAAGGAGAACTCCCAACGTTATGGACCAGAGCTATGCACCGACAACATAAAGACTAGTAGGCACATGGCTGGGTGCTTGGTCACACCACAAACTTGTTCTTGGTGGTGGAGCCGCTCTTCGTGGCAGTGTCTGCGTGGCACTGGTACCCGATGGACACCTTCATGGGGATGCCCAGACGCTCCTTATAAACTCTCCTGTAGACACACACACACACACACACACACACACACACACACACACACACACACACACACACACACACACACACACACACACACACACACGGCTCACGTTAGAAACAGTGGTGGACTGTAACTAAGTATACCGGCTACCAGTGGTGGAAAAAGTACTCTGTTTGGTTACATTTATTTCCAACAAAAAATATATATATATAAATATAAATTATATATATATATATACAGTATATATATATATATATATATATATATATATATATATATATATATATATATATATATATATATATATATATATATATATATAATGTATTTAGATTATTATTATTAAATGCAACCAAATGGGCCCATAGGGTCCAACTAAAAATACAATGTATTATATTTTTCCAAGCTTTGCTGTTGTTAACTCTTTGACTGCCAGAGTATTTTCATAAAGTACTCCCCCAGTGCCAGCGATTTTCGTGTTTTTTTTGTTTTGTTATTTTGTTATTTAATTTTCATATAGTAAGTCTAGCTGCGGTTTTGAACACATACGATGGTTCCACCAGTAGAGAGCAGCAAATAGACACTTTCATCAGCTCGCTGACTCGCTGCCCCCCCCCCCCCAACAGAGCCAAACAATGAAATACGTCAAACCGGATGTGACGTGTTCTCAGATTCTCCGATTGCAAAAATGTACGATGTGATACACGACGGCGACGACTGTTCGTCACCCAGACTATAGATTATAGAAGTGGACCTCTCCGTTCGTATTTTATACCGTGTGAAAAACCGTGTGTTTCCCTATTCTGGCCGAAAATGACCGTGGGAAAAAAAAAGAAAACCGGAAACGGAATCTGCGTCATAAAACCGGATGCAAGTGTGGGTGAAGTAAGTGGAACTCGAATCCTAGAGTGAAACATTGCAGAATAGCGCGATCAGAGATTAAACAATGAACGCGCGTCCAACGCGTCTAACGCGTCGACGGCCAACTGGACAAACTAGCAATTGACGCGTTATCGAGTCAACCGCAGTCAAAGAGTTAAAAGAACAGATTCATAGCTGCGCTTGAATCTGTCGGGAGCCGTGTTGAGAACCCATGCACATTGGCTACAAGTGGGCGTGCCTTCAGATCAGGAAGCAGGCCGCGCTTTACCCAATCAAATGTAGTGGGCGGGATTTACATGTGTGCGGCTCGCTTCCCACTGGAAACAAACCGAAACTCATCTAACAATAGCGTCCTCGGAGCCAACAAAACCACGGAAAGTTAGTAACATTTTAACTTGCTCTTTCATCATAGAAACAAGTGGGCTTATAACCAAAACGATCCATGTTCTTTGGGAGAAATGGTGTTAGTGTTCCGTGGAGAAATATTGTTAGTGGAAATGAAAACATAGGCGCACCACCGGAAGTGGAGGGCTAACTCTAGACCAGTTATTCTCAAACCTTTTCATGTCAAGTACCCCCAAATTAAAATGTAGTTATAAGTTATTTAAAAACGTTTTTCCCTAAGATGTTTTGAAAACATAAAATAGCGCCACAATGCGTCACTCTGTGAGCTTGTAGATCTGCTATTTTCAAATAGCAAATGTATAGGTTTCAACTGGTTACACTGATTTTGATGCTAAATTAATTTTGCTGTGGACCCTCTGGAACCCCCTCAAGGACTCCTGGGGGTCCCCAGACCCCAGTTGGACAACCACTGCTCTAGAGCATTTTTATAAACAACTGGGAAGGGCCATGGGCAGTCCTTTCATGAGGATAGGACAGGTGGGTAGTCTTGTAGGAGGAGGGACAGGTTCAGGTGGGAGGTGCTAAGGTGAGAACCAGGTATACTTAATGAACTGGATGCGTGTCCACATAAAAACCTAATTTTAAAGACGGGGTGCCGTGATTAACCCCCCCCCCCCCTAAAACATGATCATCAGGTATTATGATTTCTTTCAAAAAAGTGTACAGAAAGTGTTAACTCATTCAGTGCCATTGACATGTTTGACGTGTTTTTTACCAAAGGCTCTGAGTGCCATTGACGTGTTTTAGTGTTCATCCACCAGATGGTGCTGTTTGCAAACCAGCGATCACCATCTGAGTCCTTCAGAGGCAGCAAAACCACGTGATCACAAAAAAACAGCACGTTTACTTCCTTTTGGAAAAAAAAATAAGAAAACGCCTTTTTCTGTGCTTTCTGTTGTTGTGGGGGAAAACCAGTCCTCATTCAACTGTCCATATCTATGGAATGGACGATCGCGGCTGGCCAATTATTTTTCTCTGAGTGTATGTGACCCCGCTACGTCTTTCGGATGGTCGATCGCTGTGAAGAATAATATTCTATGATTTTTCAAAGGTGAGTGAAAATTGCAGGCACTGTGGCTACTAGACAGTGTTTTTTTCTGGCATTGAATGACAGACAGACAGACAGACAGACTCACCCTATGTGTGTGATAGCTTCCCGGTTCTCAAAGTCTGACGTCCACACAGCGATCTTGTCTCCCTTGGTGCGGACGTTGACCACGGCCCCACACACCTCGTCACTGTGGTCGTCGAAGGCCTCTCCCACCAGACACAGCAGCTGTGGTGGACCATGCCATTGGACAGAAATAGGACACGTGTGGCAGAGTTAATCAAACTACAGTGGTGGGAAGTAACTAAGTACATGTACTCAAGTACTGTACTTAAAATATAATTTTGAGGCACTTTTACTTTACTGGAGTATTTCCATTTTTCAGTACTTTTACTTCTACTCCACTACTTCTCAGAGGCAACTATTGTACGTTTTACTCCACTGCTATTATTTGAGAACTTTAGTTACTAGTTACTTTGTAGATTTTGATTATTATTACAAAACATACATTAACCACTTCAGCCCTATTTAAACTTTGGCTATTTGAAAATAGCCGATCTACAAGCTCACAACGAGTCTCGACACATGATAACTTCTGAAATGGGACATTCTGCATAATGAGTACTTTTACTTTTGGTACTTTAAGTATATTTTTATGCCAATACTTTTGTACTTTTACTCCGACAACCCATGATTTAGTCTACAGTTTAAAGCAGTGGTTCCCAAAATGTTTAGCTCAAGACCCAAAAGAAAAATTTGACGTTTGCCCGGGACCCAAACTAGTGAAAATAGCACATTTACAACAAGCTCACAACACGGCACCAAGATCTGCTATTTTCAACACTTTGAAAACTATTATTTATGTATTCATGAAAATATTAATTTTCTTATTTCATTCATGAAATACTTTTGAAACATGTGTTTTTTTGTTTGTTTGTTTAAACCTTATTTTTTTTTTAATCTTTTGAAATATATTTCTTTTTTTTAAACGAACGAAAAGGGTATATTTACTCGTGACCCATAAAAATTGGTCCGCGACCCACCCATGGGTCCCGACCCATTGTTTGGGAAATAGTGGTTCAAAGTGAGTTACCGTTTCCAGCCAGAAACGGTCCAGGTCTTGCTTCCTCTGCTGCTTGTTGAGTGTGATCAGCCATCGTCCTCCTCGCTTATTCCTCTCATCCTCCCACATGGGCTCAATGCCGTCCTGCAGAGACAAGGGACGACAACACAGTTACAAACCCACCCTGCTCTGTCCATTATATCGGCCATTATTTGGCTTTTGTTTTTTTGTATTGGTAACTGTCAATGTGTCCACATTTCTAACCACTTTCAGCCCGGTGTCCCTATGTTGGGCATGTCATTATAGGTGAAAAGATGAATGAATGAATAAGTGAATAAATAAATCACACCTTTTCAAACATTTGGACACTGAAAATAGCAGATCTACAAGTTCACCGCTATTTTCACTACTTGTGTGCGACACTCTTGTATGATGAGGTATAGGGCCTTGATTTACAAAGAAAAAAACATTTAAAAAAAAGAAATAAGGAAATACAAGGTTTCAGCCTGACAGCGATGATGTGCAGGTTTACTTGTTATGGAAGCTTACCTTAAAGAGGGAATAGTCACATCCTGTGATGAGGTTGCTGGACAGCTGGATGTGGTTGTAGAGACTACAATGTAAACAATACAACATGAACACAACGTGTGGTTGTAGAGACTATAATGTAAACAATACAACATGAACACAACATGTGGTTGTAGAGACTACAATGTAAACAATACAACATGAACACAACGTGTGGTTGTAGAGACTACACTGTAAACAATACAACATGAACACAACATGTGGTTGTAGAGACTACAATGTAAACAATACAACATGAACACAACATGTGGTTGTAGAGACTACACTGTAAACAATACAACATGAACACAACATGTGGTTGTAGAGACTGCAATGTAAACAATACAACATGAACACAACATGTGGTTATAGAGACTACAATGTAAACAATACAACATGAACACAACATGTGGTTATAGAGACTACAATGTGAACAATACAACATGAACACAACATGTGGTTATAGAGACTACAATGTAAACAATACAACATGAACACAACATGTGGTTATAGAGACTACAACGTGAACAATACAACATGAACACAACGTGTGGTTGTAGAGACTACAATGAATCACAAGCACATGAATGCTCATCATTCCAAGCACATCACATAGTGGTTTATATGGCAGTGTTCATGTTTGGTGGAAACCCTGTATGTCTAAAAAACCATTTCTTTTCAGGAAATATTATTTAGTCACAAGCTCTTGTTAACTGTTTAAAATTGCCTTGTGGGTAGATGGTGGATAGTCACGGAGAAGGTGGAAGGTGGGTGCCACAAACATAACATGCCCATATATGGAGACAACTTGATTACCAGATTTGAAGGCCGAAGAATATGTAGTTCTCAAGTAAAAAAAATATGAAAATAGCCGAGTTCACAACGCCTTGTGATGCGACATGTTGTGAGCTTGTAGAACGGCTATTTTCACTAATTAAAGGGATACTTCACTTTCGGGCCGGGGACACATTTAAAAAAAATATTCACCGAAAGTGAAGTATCCCTTTAAGTGTGACACTGTTGTATGACAACCTAGGGCATTCATTTTTTGAAAATAAACATGAAAAGTTGAAATATGGAGGAGAGATACAAGGTTTCTGTCTGACAGCGACAAAATAAGCTCTATGCACAGCAGCCATATTGGAAAGAAATTGGGCCTAAGGCTCTGTTCCATTTAGTGTAGCACAGTGGTTCTCAAACGTTTACATCTCAAGGACCCCCATAACTCTGAGAGTGTATACATTTCTACACTCTCAGAGTTACAAACCCGTAAGGGGCCATTTGGAACCCCCTCAAGGAACCACAAGGGTCCCTGGACCACACTTTGAGACCCACTGGTGTAGCAGAGTGTTTCCAGTGAGCCAAAATGCACAATATCAGCACCCTGACTCTGTTTGACCAGAATGGAACAGAGCCTTCATTAGTATAATTGGTAACACCTGTGAAGGAAGTAAGGAAGAGGCCCAATTTCTTTCCCAATAATGGCTGCTGTGCACAGAGTCTATTATCCACAATGCTGACAATGAGAAGTGGGTTAGACTCTTACGCCCAGAAGTCTTCCACTGTGTCAAACTTGGAGATGACTCGCAGGTTGTCCTGCCACGATTTGCTCTTGTCGTTCTTGAAGAACCACAGAGACCATCTGGTGACAGCGGAGAGGTAAACAAGACTCATTAAACGCCATGGTACAACAAAGCTAATTATAAGACCATAAGCCACAGAGCAAATAAGGAACTTATTATATGGATGGAGCCGCAAGGCTAAGTTGGCACATGCATGCTTCAATAAATCCTGCTTAGTCACGCCGGATGTCCAAGAACTCTGTGATTCTCAACATGTGGGCCGTGAGGATATTGCAAGTGGGACTCAAAATAACTGGCAAAACACTAAGATTTTAATGATAACATAACATCAAATAATCCCCAAAAAAAACAAGAAAATAAAATCATGGTATATATTCTTTAAAACCTTGGAGAAAAAAGAGGTTTCTTTGTGATACCGATAAATAGGAACTAACGGTAGCCTCACTCCCAGCCTTTTCTCATCTCCGAGAAGAAAAGCCTGGTAAGGCAGGTCTTCCGTCAAATGTACTTCCCTCAGAAACTATAATACTATATATTATACTATTATAATCAAAACAATTATTGAAGATTGAATATTCGACTACTCTGTGAAACCCCTAGTAAGATCCGCTTCTAGGGCTTCTACTGGCTCTAATGAGTGAAAACCCGCCCTTGCTGCTCTTTCAGCCAATTGCATTTGTTTCCGGTTGCTTTTCGGGACCGGAAGCTCCAAGATGGTGGATTTGAATTCGCAGAAAAATTGGCTTTAAAGCGGGTCTGTAGAAACCAATGGGTCACGCGACGGCTCCCTTCGTCCATTATTTTTTAACAGTCTATCTATGGCCCTGATCCAGCAAAAGTTGAGAACCACTGCAATAACTTGTTCAACTTCAATGTCAACTCCACCTAGGCCTCTGTGATTAGCGTATAAGCTCTTCAGGGGGAGTAATTTCTCTAAAAGAAAGTGTCATGAATAATAATATTTAACACTAAGGTATGATTTAACCTAGCCATGGTTCACATGACGCTTGTATACAAGCGTCATGGTGCCCTGTCCCCCTGGTCTAAAGTTTTGTTCGATTTTTTCAGATTGCCATCGCTCACATAAACATAAACGTTCAGATTTCAAATATAAAGTGCTTACCACCGAGCCACGGATGTTACAAGGCGATGTGGACCGCGATGAGTACCCGTATCTCCCGTATTGTTCAATAAAAAGCATTTTAATCCCATCGCCGTCCATTTTCTCCAAATTGTCTCCTATACTTTCAACCATGCGACACTAATGGTTGGGAGGTGTATTGCACTCTGATACATTACAAAACAAAAAAAAAGAAAAAAAGAAAATGGCCGGCGATGGGATTAAAATGCTTTTTATTGAACAATACGGGAGATACGGGTACTCATCGCGGTCCGCATCGCCTTGTAACATCCGTGGCTCGGTGGTAAGCACTTTATATTTGAAATCTGAACGTTTATGTTTATGTGAGAGATGGCAATGTGAAAAAATCGAACACAACTTTAGACCAGGGGGACTCGGCACCATGACTGTCATGGTATGACAGTCATGTTTCAGGGCTAGATTTAACCCATTAACTCTCTCAGTGCCACGCCCCGACATATCCCGAGTTTTTCCCGAGTACCCTCAGTGCCAGCACGAGAAATCCCGAGTTTTTACTTTTGACTGTGGTCGCGTTATTCTGTTTATTTTTCATGATCACTTTCGCTTCCTGACTACATCAGACTCACCCGGAGCCGGATGTAAAAAAAATAAATCATTTCCGGGTCACGTTGTTTTTCTCCGGTGATTTTCGGCCAGAATAGGGAAAGTCACGGTTTTTCACACGGT
Organism: Gymnoscopelus braueri; assembly: GCF_963280865.1. NCBI lineage: Eukaryota > Metazoa > Chordata > Actinopteri > Myctophiformes > Myctophidae > Gymnoscopelus > Gymnoscopelus braueri. The sequence continues at coordinate 50,704,068 of NC_137621.1, read as the reverse complement.
ATAAAAAGCGAACGGAGAGGTCCACGTCTACTCTCTTTGGTCTGGGTGACGATCAGTCATCGTAGTCGTGTATCGCATCGTAATTTAGCGCGATCAACGAAAATGTCAACATCCGGTTCTGACCGGATATGACGTGAGCCTGTTTGGGAGGGGGCGAGTGAGCCAGCGAGGTCATCAATGTGTCGATTTGTTGCTCTCTACTGGTAGAACTGTATTATGGGTTTAAAACCCCAATCAGATCATTTATTTGAATGAAAAATTACAAAATTGCAAAATAAAATTCCTGGCAGTTTGGGAGTACTTTATGAAAATACTCTTGGCACTGAAAGAGTTAAGACCGGGAACGCATCTGTGTAATTTTTAGATTTCTTTGGCTATTCAAAAATAGCAGATCTACAAGCTCATAGCGCGGCACCGAGTACCGCGCTATGAGCTTGTACTCATTTTTTTTTTAAATCATGAAGCTTTTTGCAAATCTTTGAATATATATATATTTTTAAGCGAACATTTGTAACTCTAAATCCTAACTGTTTTTTGAAAAAACGTTTGTTGCTATAATCAGTGGTTCTCAAACTTTTTTCATGTCAAGGACCCCCAAAATGATAAGTATTTGGCCGCGGACCCCCATCTCAAAATATATTGTTCGAGGGACCCCCCCAGAAGCAAAGATTTGAGTTAAAAATGTTCACTTTAAAAAATATATATATATTCAAAGATTTGCAAACATTTTCAAGATTTTTCAAAAATAGCCAAAGAAATCATAAAATGACACAGATGCGTTCCAGGTCTTAATGGGTTAAAAAAAATCGCCCACCCCCCTTTTAAGACCATAAATGTCTTCGCCCAATATACTGTACATTGTCGTATGACAAATTGCTCTGAGCTTGTAGATCGGCGCTTATGGAAAGCTCAGCTGTACCGAATTCAGGAAGAGAATTTATTTAAAAGGTTATTGACATTTGAGATTAAGGAATTATTCAGTATTAGCTGCTTTGGGAAATGTAAGCTATTCATTAGTATTTTTGGCAAGTCTGGCACGTAGTCTGTGTGTGTGTGTGTGTGTGTGTGTGTGTGTGTGTGTGTGTGTGTGTGTGTGTGTGTGTGTGTGTGTGTGTGTGTGTGTGTGTGTGTGTGTGTGCAAATGTACGTAGGTCTTCAAAATGGATAGAAACGTAATAGAGACTAAATTATAACGCCCACAAACTGTAATCCCCTTGGTTTTCATATTCACTGATTGTACCCTTTGACATCATAACTGGAGTAAAATGTTCAACTTTGGCTGCATTACATAGTTATGGCTGCCAATGAGATATTAGCCCTACAAGGAATTTAGAGCAAGGGTTCACAAACGTTTTCAGCTGATACCCAACAGAAAAATGTGTTGTGTCCCAGGGACCCAAACTTGTAAAAATGCATTATGAATTAATAACTTCCTAAAGTCCTAATGCAAATAGTGCAAATAGCTACAAGCTCACAACACGTTATGAGCTTGTAGATCCGCTATTGTCACTATGTATTATGTTTTCTTTTGTGGAATTGTTTTGGATTTTTTTTTAACATTCCTTAAATTGAGGTCTTTTTGTGAAAATCTTTGAGGATTTTTTTTTTAAAGAATGATATATTCACCTCAGATCAACAAGCTCACATTGCGACCTTGTAGATCAACTATTTTCACAATGTTTGTACACCACCATTGTACAACAAAGGTTAAATAATACAAGGTTAAAGGTAGGGATATTAAGTGATATTTTTTGGTTAAAACTAAAAGTTTTTATTTTTATGAAAAGGTCAAAGCTCTATATTGTGATAGAAATTGCTATAGAGTGTTTGTTCAGTAATCTCTGTCTCTTCAGGTCAAGCTTCAGTAAACAGAAAATACATTTTCAGGTGGGTTGCCAATTTCAGCCAATTAAAAGAGATGTATCAGCTTAATTATCTTTATAGCATTACAGTTCCAATTGTGTCTGCTCATTTCTTTGTGCCATCACTTCCAATTTCACTTGTTTATCCTGTATCCTGTGTATGTTCTCTCTGCTGATTGGAAACAATTGATATCCCGACCTGAAAATGTATTTTGTTTTAAAGAGCTGGAAAGACAGGGAGACCCCTGTTACTGAACAAACACTGTATAGCAAATATTACTATCACACTATAGAGCTATATAACACTAATTTTAACAAACAAACAAATATCACTTACCCTACCTTTAAGTGATTAATCAGACAAATCCATTCAGTCGGTAAAATATATATACGTATATATTTATATTAAATTATTTTCATGTCTACTGGACCAGAAATACATTTCAATTTGAAAGTCCGACAACAGGGACAATGATAATACATTGCATGACAATAGACTGTACACCACAACGGTTGTTGTTTATGTTGACGTCAGTCAACACGCAGATTTACATATCATTTAATCCTTTACAAGTGTATATTTACTACTTATGTAGTTCATGTGAGCTGAATGATGAATGAGAGGTGTTTTATGAATGAGGTGTTTTATTAATGGAGTTGTTTTATGAATGAGGTGTTTTATGAATGAGAGGTGTTTTATGAATGAGAGGTGTTTTATGAATGTGAGGTGTTTTATTAATGGAGAGGTATTTTATGGATGGAGAGGTGTTTTATGAATGAGAGTTCTTTCATGTGTTTTATGAATGGAGAGGTGTGTTTTATGGAGTCTCACCGGTTCTGCAGAGGGTGTTTGATGTATTCTTCGGGGTTCACAACTTCTTGTCCGGTCTCCTCTTGCCCTTCTTCTTCATGGGGGGAGGGAGTAGGGTTGCTTTCCTGAACAACACAAGGCCACGGCTTCAAGCTTTGGTACAGAACATTACTAGAGCTGTCGCCAGCCACATGTAACTTAGTGTCCCTGTTCTAGGGCAACATTTAGGCAAAACAACATATCTACAAGCTCACAAGACATCACGGCACAAAACGTGAACATTTGTGAAGTGAGAAGAAAGTCGACCCCTGCGGAAGATATAACAAATAAGTGTCATGCCCGGCGTCGAGTCGTCAGATCTGACCGCTACGCCCATATTTGGTATACATGGAGATCCGGTTATCCAGAAGCACCAATCAGAGTGCATATATGGGACTGACCGACTTCAAACTCGCTGCAAGCTTTGGCAAGGAACTCCAGCAGTGGTGGAAAAAGCACTCAAATGTTTTACCTAAGTAAAAATATCAATACTGCAATGTAGAAATACTCTGTTACAAGTAAAAGTCCGGAATATTTTTTTTTTTTACAAAAGTAGTAAAGTATAGTCATCAAAATATACTTAATGTACCAAAAGTAAAAGTACTCATTATGCAGAAGGTCCCATTTCACAAGTTTTCAAATGTATAAAAATCCTTTGAACATAGCAGATCTACAAGCTCGCAATGTGAGCTTAAGTTTATATAGGGCTGAAGTGGTTAATGCATGTTTTGTAATAATAATCAAAATCTACAAAGTAACTAGTAACTAAAGTTGTCAAATAATTGTAGTGGAGTAAAAGTACAATATTTGCCTCTGAGATGTAGTGGAGTAGAAGTAAAAGTATTGGAAATTGGAATGTACTTAGTTACTTTCCACCACTGTATCTGCCCTGTTCCATGTCTGTTTACAAAGCCTAAAAGACAAGCAGAAATATAATTTTCATTTATGTTCCAGTGTTCAATGTAAAAAGCACAATTAAATTGTTAGTCGCAATTATTTGAACGACAACCAATCGTCAACTAAAATGTCATGATCGTGACAACATTCCTAGTTGGTAGTTAAAGGACCACTTCACTGAATCAAACGATTAATATATATTTCACAGCTAAGCTAGTAAACCTGAGTGTCCTTCTCAATGAAGGGAACTGAAGGGTGAAGGCTGTAGCAAAGAACATAGTGGTAGAGAGATGACAGCCAAAAATGTAATCAACAGACAGTAAGTAATAATCAACACTGTCAGGGTAATTAAAAATGGATTAGATCATCTTCAATAGGGGGTCCGGGACTCCTAGGGGGTCCTCAGAGTTACTAGGGGCCACTATATTTGTGTGATAAGATTTTTTTTACATTAACCACTTGAACCCTAGCTAGCATCTATATTGTGGATTGGCTATTTTCACCGAAAATAGCCAATTTACAAGCTCAGTGTGTTGTGCTGCGACACGCTTGTAGATCGGCTATTTTCGGCGTACCAAAGGTCAAGTTTACAAAGTATTGAGGGTTTAAGTGGTTAAATGTCTGACAATACACATTAAAATTAATCCAACAAACAAACATGAATTGACACGACACTGATGACAGTGCTGTCAAACAAGTCTATGAATCTATGAAATCTATGAAAAGGGTTCATCTGCAACACAATTGTATACAATATGTAATACTACATCTCTCTCACAGCTATGGGTCCTTGACCTGAAAAAGGTTGAAGACTCCTGGTTTAGACGATTCAGATCACTTTTGTCTCTATTCTTCTCATGCCACACAGCTGGCACACTCCCCTCTCTGTGTCTCACTCTCATTGACATAAACTTCCACGGGAAACAAAGTGGTTTAGTCTACATTCTGTGGACTGCTACAAAGGCAAGAAATAGATATGAAGTTCTACACACAACCCACGAAAAGCAAGCAAGACTAAGTGATGTGTCTATCTGTCCTCATTCAGCACGCCAATTCATTTTGAAGACCGATTCATTGTGGTGGAATTTCGTTGTCTTATTCCCTGACTCCTGTCTGTATAGACCATATTCACACAGCGGCCATGTTGCTATTAAGTCAATGAAGTGCCACCCCGGTTGCCACGGCAACGGGGTGGCACTTTCAATGTTAAATTCCAAAATGGCCGCCGTGTGAATATGGTCTCTATTGGGTAGCTAGGTAAATGAAAACAATGTGGTGGGGCGCCCTATGGCGCACATAGGGACTTGGCACCCCAGGCAAGTGGCCCAGCACTCCTGCCGGCCCTGGTAAGCAAAACAAGCAAAACAGATCAATAATGGAGCAATGGATTATTGTTGTTGTTGTTATTGTTATTATTATTATTCACTGACTATCTTGTCTGATTAAATTATTATATTATTATATTTAGTTGGAGATAAAAGTTATTAACCACCTTTTTCGGTGAAGCATAATGAACTGCACTTGTTTTCTGAATTGTGCTAAAGCTTGATTGATAGCTATTTAATACTTTATTCAGTAAAATAAGTCCTTTTTATATCTACTTGATAGGACAGGTGTGTAGGAGTAGACAGCCAACAATAGACACAAAAATAATCTTCATTTACAGCAACTATTTTTTCCCCCATTTAATAAGTGTTAAATAGCTCTGTATTCTAATAGTAATCAATACTATAAGAGTGTTTGTTCAGTAACAGGGGTACTCCCGTCTCTCCAGCTCTTTAGTAAACAGAAAATACATTTTCAGGTCGTGTTACCAATTGTATCCAATCAGGATAAAGGATACAGAATAAACATGTGAAATTGGAAGTGATAACACAAAGAAATGAGCAGACACAATTGGAACTGGAACACTACAAAATTGATGCGTACTCTCTCCTGATTGGCTGAAATTGGTAACCCACTCTTGTTTATTAAAGAGTTGGAAAGATGGAGGGGACTCCTGTTGCTGAACAAACACTATACTATAGCAATAATTATTTATGAATGTAGAACTTTAACCTTTTAACACAAACACATTTAGTTAAAGGTAGGGTAAGTGATCTTTTTTGGTTAAAACAAAAAGTATTTTGTTAAAAGGTTAAAGCACTATATTCTGATAGTAATCATTGGTATAGAGGGTTTGTTCAGTAACAGGAGTCTCCCCGTCTCTCCAGCTCTTTAATAAACAGAAAATACATTTCCGGTAGGTGTCAAAATCTCAGCCAATCAGGAAAAAGTACCCATTTTTATAGTGTTCCAGTTCCAATTTTGCCTGCTCATTTCTTTGTGTCATCACTTCCAATTTCACTTCTTTAATCTATATCCTGATTGAGTTCTCTATCCTGATTGGAGAAAATTGGAAATGAAACTGAAACTGAAACGAAAATGCATTTTCTGTTTTATAAAGAGCTGGAGAGACAAGGAGACTCCTTTTACTGAACAAACACTCTATAGCAATGAGTACTATCAGAATATAGAGCTATTTAACACTTATTTTAACCAAAGAAAATCACTTACCCTACCTTTAAAAGAACACATTTAGAACAAATATCACTCACCCTACCTTTAATGCAGAAAATAAGTACGGTCACGCTGACCTTCATCAGGTGCCAGTCTGCCAGATCAGTGCGACCGGAACATATTTTCGATATACACATTTTTAATAGTAGCAAGTGTAGACAGTGTACAGGATTATTTTACTCTATTCTTTGGCCATTTGAAAATAGCCGATCTACAGGCTCGCAACGGCTCGCATCGTGACGTGTTGTGAGCTTGTGAATCAGGTATTTTCATGAAGAAGTCTTTTTATTTATTTATTTTGGAATGCGGTTGGTTAAACTTTGTTTAAATTAATATATATAACATCAACAAAACAACAACAACCACACTAAACTATTTTGTCTGATAATAGGATTACGTTTAGTTGGGGACAAGTTATTGAACTTGGGTAACTGTTCCTCAGTTCCTGACATGAAGTTTCTAGTGGACTGGCAATAATATGTAAGTCATTATAATTATCCATTTAAGTTTTAAAAGGACATGAGGGCAGCTGTCAGCCAACATGACTGCCACTGCATGTTGTAACATAGTGTAAAGTAACTAAGTACATTTACTCAAGTACCGTACTTAAGTACAATTTTGAGGTTTACTTACTGGAGTATTTCCAATTTTCAATACTTTTACTTCTACTCCACTACATTGCAGAGGCACATATTCAGGCATGCAAACAGCCCCGAGGTGAAAAAGGTGACAACATGTTGTTTTCTTTCGGGTCAGGTGTCACACAATTGCCCTATTTGGGTTCAAAAAGGTGACTGTAGCTGAAAAGTGACACTTTTGCATGTCTGCATATTATACTTTTACTCCACTACAATTATTTGAAAACTTTAGTTACTTTGATACTTTGTAGATTTAGATTATCATTGTTTACAAAACACACTAACCACTTTTGGCCATTTGAAAATAATAGATCTACAAGCTCACAATGCATCGCTTCAGCTATCTGCTATCTGCTGAAATGGAACATTCTGCACAATGAGTACTTTTACTTTGGGTACTTTAAGTACATTTTGATGCCAATACTTTTGTACTTTTACTCGAGTACATTTTGAATACAGGACTTCTATACTTGTAACAGAGTATATCTACATTGCAGTATTGATACTTTTACTTAAGTAAAGAAATGCAGTAATTTCTCCACCACTGTTGGTTAATGGACAACTTGTTGAAACGTTTATAAGAACAAAAACACGTTGTGTTCAACAGCTGTTAGCACGGGAGCTAACGTGAACTTAAACCTCGCGTCACTTCTTCACAGTGAACAGTGGAAAAGCTTTGGTTTCTTTTCACTAGTCGGAACTCATATCCGGTCTAGAGCCCGCCCCTTGTATCCGGTCATTTCCACGCGAACAAATATCTGTGCAAACAAGCGGTTTCCGCTTCCGCTCTAGACCGGATCTGCAAGCTGCAAAGTAAATGGAGCCCAGTCAGTCTTCAGAACTCTATTTGGACAGGGGGTCGTGGGTTGGCAGAGCAGTAAAAAAAATAAAAAAGTTCATACAGTTCTAAATAATCATAAATAATTATTAATAACTGTTATTTATTTTTACGTGTATAGTTTTTATGCAGTAACTTTAATGTATGTGTGATGTCACAGAGGTACAAAACGTGATTTTTGATGTTTTTGGAGTGTTCTGTAAGTGAAAGTTCTCACCGGTCCGGCGGTCGCCATCTTTCACAGCCTGACGTGTATATGTCCTTCGCAGGACGGTGCCGCGCGTCAAAAATAGCAGATCTACAAGCCCAAGGGGCGTACTGTCCGTGACGACGCGTGGGCTTGTAGATCTGCTATTTTTTACGCGCGGCACCGTCCTGCGACGGAACATAAATGTGGGCAAAGATCGGAACGTAGACGTTGATTGGACAAAGCTATACCCCACCTGACGGCTTGATTGGGCATGCGCAGGTGTCTTATGTTACTTTATTGCCCTAAACCTACTTTTCAGGCACGCGTTAAACTTGGAGACCTTCAGTTTAAAATTGCCTTCTGAAGTCTGAACGTATAAATACTACTACTAAATAATAATACTAAATAATAATATTGCCACTACTACTACTACTACTACTACTACTACTACTACCACTACTAATAATAATAATAATAACTATTATTGTCTCCGCCAGGCCGAAAGGCATGGCCGAGACTATGTTTTGCACCCTGTGTGTGTGTGTGTGTGTGTGTGTGTGTGTGTGTGTGTTTGTGTGTGTGTGTGTGTGTGTGTGTGTGTGTGTGTGTGGTCAGATAATCTCCGGCACTGTTGGCTTGATCGCAGCAAAACTGCACAAACACTCCCTGGATGCCATAGCAGAACCTCTGCCCCACATGGGCCTATAGCCAAGCCCCCAGAACTACGGTAGAACAGTGAAGCGGCCAAGCCTGGTGGTCAAATCTGAGAATGCACTTAGATGCTACTGCGCGTGCGTCTCCCGTTTTGTGCGCATGCTCACAACGCGTCACGACCCATGGATCCATTCCATTGGTTCATATTGGTTCCATATCCTATTCTTACTTCCGGGTGCATCAAAACGCCACTGAGCACATTCATTGAAATGATAGCTGGGGCAATCCGCCCTCAAGTTATATTATACCTCTATGGTTATAGCGCCACCAAGAGGCCGATTTTTGCAAAACAAATGTTTTGACACTACTCTTACAGATTTTGTCCAAACATCACGCAAATCGGTACACATTATCTTTATAGTCAAGTGATCAAGACGGATCCGTCTGATTTTTCATATTCCATCCTGATTGGTGAATTCCGAACATTGCTGGACCACAATTGATTGATTGAATACTTTATTTAGAAAGACATGGTAACAGTACATGGAAGTACAAATCACAATACAAGGTCCTCTAAACTGGATCGCTCATAAAAGCACTTGGCTTATTTAAAATGAGATCCTGTGCACTCAAATCATGATGACATTTAAGACATACAAATATACACTACTATGCAGAACGTCATACATGTTATATATTACTGGTATGAAAAACAAGAAATATGTACAATAGACAGTTTTAGGAGGAGGGAGGGGGAGGGGGGGTAGGTTAGGACTTTGACAGGGGCCAGTTTGGAATTGCAGCCTCCTGGAAGGTGATTCTTTAGGGCAGTTTTGAAAGTGAGTAGGGTTTTACACTCCTTTACTCCTTTGGGTAGGGCATTCCACATTTTTGTTGTATAGCATGAGAAAGAGTTCATTCCCTTGTTTGTGCCAAATCTTGGTTGAACATGATCAGTGGAGCTGCCTCTGGTGTTATGATTGTGGACTTCATTTACGTTTTGGAAGTATTTTGACAAATACAGGGGGATCCCAATGTTCTGTCGAATATTGTAGACCAGGCCCAAGCCAAGTTGCCATACTCTGTCCTCAACCCTGAGCCATCCAACCCTAGCAAAGTGAGCAGGGGTTAGATGGGTTGTGATGTGGTTATTTGACTTAGCTATTTTGTCTCATCTGTTTAAGGAAATAGGTAGCTGATATATTGCACTTTTACCTTAGCGCTCGGTATACTCTTGGTTGCTTGTTTTTGCAGAAAATGCACTAAAGACTTCTGGTGATTAGTAGTTTTCGTTCCCTACCTATGTTGAATACACTTATTGTAAGTCGCTTTGGATAAAAGCGTCTGCTAAATGACTGTAATGTAATGTAATGTAATGTAATGTAATGTAATGTAATGTAATGTAATGTTGTATGATTGAGGCCAAGAAGTAACCTTACCAGTTTGTTTTGGGATGTCTGGAGCCTTGTTTTTAAGGCCTTAGTGGTGTTGTGATACCAATAACCATACCTGACCTGCATGGCGGAGACCTGTGCTCCGAGGAGCACTTTTTCTAGTTATTCTTATTCTTATTATACATTTCCGAAACAGTCTGCACAATAAATTAGGTTCTGATCTGTCTTGCCCCGGAAAAACAGACAGACAGACAGACAGACAGACAGACCGCGCCGAGTGGGAGGTATAGTAGAGCAGATAACAGGAACAATCATTCATTCTGTGATACAAGCATGACATTTGGCATGACATTATTACGAGTCAACTCTTTAATCCCTCAGTTTGTCTGTGACCACAGTCGTATGGCGTGTTTTTGAAATGTTTTAATTTAGATGGTTACAAATCAAATGGTAACTCCTGTTTGAAAAATTTCAAAAACATACTATATGGGAGTGCTTTGATTTACGAGTGGCCCGGTTTCCTAAATCAAAGCTTGTAAATCTATTGTTGAACATTTGTTAAAAAATCTTGAAATAGTTTTTTTAACGCAAATCTTCTCTTCTTTGGGTCCCTGGCTCAAATATTTTCAGATGTGGGGGTCCGTGGCCAAATCTACATCAATTTGGGTACAATCCATTTCATGAAGGGGACATCCTAAAGATATGAAAAAACGATTTGTTCTACCCCGTGGAGGGGTATAGTCAACTTTTGGGGTTTTAGTTCCTGCACTAGTATTAAAAAGGTCTTAAAAGTCCTTAAATTGTCACTCTACTGTCATCTGGGGACCCCCCCCAAAAAATCATGTGGGGACCAGTGGTGTAAAGTAATGAAGTACATTTACTCACTATACTTAAGTACAATTTGTAGGTACTTTTACTTTACTGGAGTATTTCCAATTCTCTATACTTTTACTTCTACTCCACTACATTTCAGAGGCAAATATTGTACTTTTACTCAACTACAATTATTCGAAAACCCTAGTTACTAGTTACTTTGCAGATATAAATCATTACATTATAAAACCTACATTAACCACTTTAGCCCACTTTTGTACCTAGGCTATTTTCAAACATTTTAGTACTTCTTACTTTTGGTACTTTAAAGGAGTTCACCTAAAAAAGCACTTTATTTTCTATCAATTGCAGCACAACCCATAAAGCCTTGAATACATGGATTTCTTTTACTCACTATGAATTGAGTACATGGGGACCCCATTTGAAACAAGCCATTAGGCTTTCATGGGCTTTTTAATCCTATTTAGTTGACCTTGTATTTGAACTGTAGGCTACTTTCATGTGCAAATTTCTAAATAAAGTATTCAATCAATCAATCAATCACTCAATCAATCAATCAATCAATAAATACTTTTAGTTTACTCATGTAAATGTTGTATTCCGGCCTTTTACTTGTAACAGAGTACTTCTACATTGCCGTAAAACATTTGACTACTTTTTTCCACCACTGGTGGGGAGTCCCGACACACACAATAACAGCTGCCTTACAAATGCATAGATAAAAAAGAAAAAACTACCCTATGACCCCCAGCCAGCCAGCCTCCTGTCTGGCTCCCCCTCCCCTCCCATCCCCTCTCCTCTCCTGGACGACAGGCAGCATGGCGAACACCAGCAGCGACGCAGAGCAGCAGCCGGAGCAGCAGAGAGAATGCGAAACGGAGGGCTGCGGCAAGGAGGCCAAGCTGCAGTGTCCCACCTGCATCAAGCTGCACATACCGGGCTCCTACTTCTGCTCGCAGGTCGGTGTCTGGTGGCTTTTATTTTTTTTAATACATTTTTGCGTCATAAACCGCGACCAAAGGCCCCTAGCAGCAGCACTGCTTCATTACATTACACACACACACACACACACACACCCATATATCCACCAGAATGGGAGCTATTCCCCTGACGTCCGGTCTAGAGCGGATACGGAAATGGTTGGTGTTTGTGCTTGCGTATAGGTGGGGGAAATGAGTGAATCCGGTAGGTGGGCGCTAGACCGGATGTGAGAGGCGAGTGGTAAATGGGAAGCACGTTTTCCACAGGTGCTGAAGTGAAAGCCAGACAGGCTTGCTTCGCTTGCTAAAAACGATGAAAGAAAAAGAACAGATCTACAAGCAACGTGACGCGTTGTTGGCTTGTAGATCTGTTCTTTTTCTGAGGGGGGCGAGTCATAATATAGCCGTTTTTTGGTTGACATAGCCCCTGCTGTAGCAAAACTCCACTTAACCTCAGCCCCGGGGGGGTCACGCGGACATCGGTTACCTCGTCGAATTCGTTGGCTCTCAGTGTTGCCATATTTTGTGAGAGAATTGAGCAACCAGGTCTATGAAAACAAGCCTAAAAGAAGCAAAGTGGCCACATGAGTGCTTGTAAATCTATATTACTCCGGCTATTTGAAAATAGCTGATCTACAAGCTCACAACGTGACACATTGTGAGCTTGTAGATCTGCTATTTTCAAAAGAAATTGGAATATTTCAACAACACAAATTTGGTACACTGGTCCCATGGCTCAACATATTTTCAGTCCGCAGACAAAAACAATTGGGGGGGTCCTTGACATGAAAATGATTGAGAACCACTGGTTTAAACAACATTAGGAAATAAGCCGAAATAAACAACTACACTTTAGAAACAAGCCGAAATAAACAACTACACTTTAGAAACAAGCCCAAATAAACAACTACATTTAAGAAACAAGACCAAATAAACAAACTACACTTTAGAAACAAGCCCAAATAAACAACTACACTTTAGAAACAAGCCCAAATAAACAACTACACTTTAGAAACAAGACCAAATAAACAACTACACTTTAGAAACGAGCCCCAGAAAAAACACTACACTTTAGAAACGAGTAAAAAAAAAAACACAACTAGCAATATTTACAAGCAACTTAGCAGAAAAAACAAGCCCAAAGTCGCTTATAATAAGCAGACATGGCGGCGTTACAGGATACGACGGGTCACCAATGTTGGTGTAGCGCACATGGCCATGGGAGTCTGGGGCTCTGCTTTCTTTTTCCTTTTGTGCCTTTGAGCATATGAACCACTCTACATTCTGCTCCCTGACACACAGCCAGACACAAGGGTGTGAATAATTTTTTTGGATTGGATCCCAATGCTTGTAATGTTAAACTAAAGTGTAAAAGTTTTATGTGTGACTGTAGACAGCCAACTAACTCTATGCTCTCTTCATGGCCCCAGGCTCCTGTTTCCTACTGGCTGGGACAGATATTTTTACTTTAGTGTGTGTGTGTGTGTGTGTGTGTGTGTGTGTGCGTGTGTGTGTGTGTGCGCGCGCTTATGGGCACAACAGCAAAGGCAGCGGCAGCATTGGACTGAACTGAGGTTGCAAGGGAAGACTGCATGTCTCCCCGCTGCGGACCATTCTGTCTCGCACTCTGTGCTAAAAAATGTTGCTTTAGACGAATGCATTATTATCTTTACTCTGAAAGCGAGGTTGCAGGTTTTACCATCTAAACTTAACCTCTCCATCTGGTTTCCAGGCAACCATGCTCCTCACTGTATACATCATGGTCATGAACAAATAGCTGAAACCATGTCCCACATCTTAAATGGGTGCCATGTATACAGGGGACTCTACATAAGTAGGCATGACATCTAAAGATATCACTTCTATTTTCAGGTCCTCCATCATGCTGTATAAGCATTCTACTGTGAAGCCGAGCATGTTTAACCTGTGTAACGATGATTCTGTGTTCTCTAACATTTCAGCTAACACCCCTGATGTCATTGTTGTTAATGAAAACCATAGGGAGGTGTTCATTCTCGAGGTCGGCTGTACTTTTGATTACAGCTTAGAGGAAGCCTTCCTAACCAAAGTGCTAAAATATCATCAGCTAGAGCAGACCATCTCTCAGCTAGGCTACAGATGTAAACTTTTGGTTTTTATCTTTGGTAGTCTAGGGCACGTGCACAAGTTGGTTGTAAGGGGCCTCCAAATGGCCGGCCTCTCCAAAAGGAGGGCTAAACAATTAGCAAGGTACTGCTCAATATCAGCTATTATAGGAAGCCGCTCAATTTGGAGGAGGCGTTGCTTCCTTTACCCATGATTGTTGTCCGCTGTGTTTGACAAGTATGACATCTTTTGTTTTGTATGTAACGTTGCTCTGCTTTACATGCGCTTTGTAACTAACTGTTTTCCCTTCATCTGACTGCACTGGCAGTGTTTATGTCCTTTGTACATCCTGTACTTCTTATTATGTGGACATAAATAAATATTTCAAATGTGTGTGTGTGTGTGTGTTGAATTTTGGCAGCAAATTTTGATTTAGTTTCAGTCAGCCTTTTGAATAAAATTCCATTTAGTTTTAGTCTTTACGCCGCTGGCGTAGCGGTTCCGGGCACCTAGGCTCCAAAGTAGCCTGACAGCGCGTCGCGGTGTCGAGTCCCGATCCTGACGGCCTTTTGCTGTCTTTAAAATATTTGAAAACATTTTAAGAACACATCATTTTTGGGGGTCTCTGGCACAACATATTTTCAGATGGGTCCATATGAATTTGGGGGTCCTTGTCATGAAAACGTTTGCAGCCATAATGTGGAATGCCCTGACATCATCCATTAAAGGACGTGAATCACTGGCTTCTTTCTAAACTGGCCTAAAAACTACACAGGGAGTTAGATAATAATTCCCATTGAAATGAGGGCTCATATACACTGCCACCGTTTTTTTATTTTTCTCCTCTGTAAATATAACTATTTGTATTTGTTGATGGCTTGGTATTTGTGTTCATATTCTATGCTCTGTTGATGATTTGTACGCAGGATCACAATGGAAACAAGTCCTTAGGACTTTTTTTGTGTTATCCTTTTAGCCCAAGTGTTTTACTGTACCTCCATTCTGTTTACATGTATTGACTAATACATTGTTCAATCAATCAAAAAACACTGAAATATACAACCGAGTATGACTCAGGCATCTTGGATCAGTGAATACATTGGGAGAGAAAATGAGGGGGAGTCAGTCCTCTCGTCTTCAAACTAAATACCACATCCTATATTACATTGGAGAGATAAAAAGCCATAATTTTCCCATCTCATTGTTTTGCACTCAACACAACAACAACATATCACATGTCACTAACAACACAAGCCACAGCGCGCGCAATTAATTTACGGGTGGCGTAGGCTACTTTTCATTGCTCACCACACATTTGCCTCCTCGGAGCATAATTAATTGCGGCCAGCACAAACTCGCACCATGTTGTTCCTTAGCGTCAGCACCGACCACCGGCGAGCGAAACCGCAACCAAAATACCGCGAGCCAACGCTGTGCTCCATTCGCACGCACGCACGCACGCACGCACGCGCTTTTGTGGGTCTTTGCAAAATCCCGAAGTGGAGTTTTGGTCATTGGAATGGTGATGCACGTCACCCCTTTGTGAAGTGGGTATTTTCAAACCCTGGAGTGGATTTAGGGGAGCGTCACAGTGCTTGTGTTGGAGCGCCTCAGTGCGGCTGAAGAGTTCATGTGCAACCTCTTGCATGCGTGGCTGTGGCTTTACAGTTTTCCATTTCCCTTCGCCTTGTCTGTAGGTCTCCAGGGACCCCCAAGGGTCTCCAGGGAACCCCCAAGGGTCTCGCAGGACCCCCAAGGGCTCCGCTATGTTTCGCGGAGGTCCGAAGGGCTCCACAATGTTTCGCGGGTGTCCCAAGACTCCAAGGGGTCCGTGGAAAGAGGGGAGCACAGGACACTCAGCGTTGCATGTCCTCTGATTTTACGCGCATTTGCCTTACTTTTCACCACAGCGTTGCCATGTCTGAAAATCGTAAGCGACTTTGCCCTACTTTCACACAATACTCTCTCTCTCACTGTGAGGTGGCTGTAAGGTGGATCTGCGATGCGAAGTGGACGACGCGTCACGCTAGACGTGAAAAAAATCTACAAGCTCATAGCGCTTGAGCTTGTAGATCTGCTATTTTTTGAATAGCCCAAAGACATCTAAAAAATTACACAGATTCTTTCCCGGTCTGAATGGGTTAATCTTTCTTAGTGTGAAACCACCCACATCCCAGAATGCAGCGGGGTCATAGAAGTCATGGAATAACATTAAATCAGGTCCTATAGATACACTTGTCAACACGTCTCAATCCCAATTAATATGCCATGGCGTGAGGCTGTCACTTGCCAAGAAGAACTGATCTGCAAGCTGACAGCTTGTAGAAGTTATTTTCGGCAAGCCGTAGTCGTGCTAGTATAAATCAGTGTTTCTCAAACTTTTTTTATGTCAAGGATCCCCAAATTAATATACATTTGGCCACATACAGTACCCCCATCAAAGATTTGTGTTAACATTTTATGAATTGTACAGCCTCTGTACAATTTCCATATAATTATACAAGAAAGCAACTGATATTGTTGCTTAAGATTATGGACTATTATGTAAATATTCTGAAGTTGTGCCTTATTTGCTACTAAATTACCAAGTCATCAAGAGAGCAGTCAATACCCAAATGACATGCCTGCAGATTACACAGGAATGTTGATACCCGATGACCTTGGTCATGTTTGAAACAATGAAGCAAAATGCAACTGGACTGTTTATGTTTTAGTAGTGAATGGACAATGTGCTATTCCCTGGTGTTCTGCTGTGTCACTAAAAATGTAACATTTTACTTGGCAGACCAATGTGGGATTTCCACATAAAATAAGACCATATTTAAAGGAGGAGTAAGTGATATTTGTTTGTTTTAAAAAGTTTTTGTTAAAACAAGTAAAAGCACTATACGATGATAATGATAGAGCATTTGTTCGGTAACAGGGGTCTCCCCGTCTCTCCAGCTCTTTAATAAACAGTAAATAATGTTCTGTTTCAGGATAGCACTTTTATCAGAGAGAATGCCACAAAGATCATTCCTCAGCTTCAGTTTTATATTGTTCCAGTTCCAATATCGTCGTTTTTGTTTCAACACTTCCATTTGCTCTGTTGTGTATCCTGTATGAAATCTCGCTCCTGATTAGATAGAATTGGTATCCCTACATGAAAATGTATTTGCTGTTTACTAAAGAGCTGGAGAGACGGGGAGACCGTTGTTACTGAACGAACACTCTATAGCAAGGTTCACTATCACAATATAGAGCAATGTGACACTTGAACAAAAAAAAAAATATTGCTTACGCCACCGTTTAAGCTACGTTTTGATGAATGGAGTACATTTGATATTGTGGTACCCAGTGGAGGCTAGGACTTCTGCCCACATAAGTGATTCTCAAAGTGGAGTCTGGGACGCTCAGGGTTCCTTAAGGGGTTCCAAATGCATTTGTACACTTCCAGAGTTATTGGAGTCATTGAAATAAAAATAATTTTAAGAACCACACTGGCCTAGATAATGGTGCTGAGTTCTGGTGTGTGCAGTGAGAAGGCACTGGCTGCTGCTTGGGTCTGTCTGTGTTGTACGGGTGCAACAGTTATTAGAGTCATCAATTTAATCGAAAATTAATCCATAAATAAGGATTAATAATCAATCCCTATGTATGGTGAAAATAGCCCATCTACAAACTAACAAGACGTTAACTTGCGATGTGACGCGTTGTGAACTTTTATTTCGGCTAGTTTAGCATTATTTTAAACTTGGGATTAAATTATGAATTCCTATTGTTGTATTGTTGATTGATTGAATACTGTAATACTATAATATTGATTGATTGAATACTAAACTACAAATTGCAAACAATACAGCAGGTACTGTTAACGCGAGTGATGCTAAAAGGATAACACAAAAAGCCCAGAAGGATTGTTTCCATTGCGGTCCTATGTATTTAATTCATAATTGATCAATACCAGGAGCAATAAAAGGTATATTTATTGAAAACGGATGGGGGGGCTCCCTCAACTTGCTGACGGTGTCTGGTGGGAAGCTGGAAGACTTAGACATATCTCTTTTGGGTCAATAGCTGAAAAAGTTTGCAAACCACTGCTTTGCTTTAGACACTGTTGTCATTGTCATGTTTCTGTTACTGTCCTTCTCCAATTAACCCATTCAAACCAGGAACGCGTCTGCGTAACCACTTTAACCATTATTTTATACTTTGGCTTTTCAAAAATAGCAGATCTACAAGCGCTATGAGCTTGTAGATCTGCTCAAAGTTTGAGCACCACTGATATAGCAACATACGTTTTTTCCAAAAACTGTTAAGATTTAGAAGACATTTGTAGAATCCCCCAGAAGCAAAGATTTGAGTTATAAATGTTATAAAAACAATAAAACATATACATTTATATATATATTTGCACAAATGTTTACGATTACAAAAAAAAATGCAGATCTACAAGCTCATATCTAGCT
This sequence comes from Gymnoscopelus braueri, assembly GCF_963280865.1. Classification (NCBI taxonomy): domain Eukaryota; kingdom Metazoa; phylum Chordata; class Actinopteri; order Myctophiformes; family Myctophidae; genus Gymnoscopelus; species Gymnoscopelus braueri. The sequence goes on along the minus strand of NC_137621.1, from coordinate 50,685,839 downwards.
ACTACAAGCTCATATCTAGCTACTACAAGCTCATATCTAGCTATGAGCTTGTATATCTGCTATTTTTGAATAGCCAAAGTATAAGATAATGGTTAAAGTGGTTACAATCTAAAATGACAGACGCGTTCCTGGTCTTAATGGGTGAAGTGGGAATCATAAAATCTCTCTTGTGCTCATGTGTATTTTCCCTTCCTTTTTGTTTCTGCAGGAATGTTTCAAAGGGAGCTGGGGAACTCATAAGCAGCTGCACAAAAAAGCAAGTATGTACATCTGATGTACGGACACTATGACTCACTGTATGACTCAAGTATGTACTGAGTGTTTCATGCAGAGCGAGAAACAGAAAATACACTATATACAATAGTATGGCGCCCTGAGGGACTCCGCTCAGCAACGTATGGGTTTTAAGTGGTTAACCCTTTAAGACCGGGAACGCATCTGTGTCGTTTTAAAATTTCTTTGGATATTGGAAAATAGCAGATCTACAATTTCATAGCGTGGATGAACTTGAAAACTTGAAAATATATATTTTAAAGCAAACTTTGTTAACTCCGTTACAAGTTCTGGGGGTCCCTGGAACAACATATTTTGAGATGGGGGGTGGGGGCCCACGGCCAAATACATATCATTTGGGGTTTGAGAACCACTGATACTATAGCAACATACGTTTTTTTTTTTAAACTGTTAGAATTTAGAGGAGAAATTTGTAGAATCCCCTAGAAGCAAAGATTTGAGTTACAAATGTTTGCTTTAAAAAAACATATATATTCAGAGATTTGCACAAATGTTCACGATTTTTCTAAAATGGCAGATCTACAAGCGCATAGCGCGGCACTCGGTGCCGCGCTATGAGCTTGTATATCTGCTATTTTTGAATAGCCCAAAGAAATAAAAAAATTACACAGATGCGTTCCCGGTTTGAATGGGTTAAACAAGTAAGTACTGCCGATGTACGACGTTCATTATGACTCACTGTAGTTTGGAGACAGAATAGACTGTGGTGGGAAAATAACTGTGCAGTCTTTGATATCGGTTCATTACACCTGACATTTGTCTCCTATCGGCATTCTGTCCAGAGAATATGTACGATTTGAGGCACTTTGGTCCCACACTTTATTGCATTTGTGCTTTGCAATGTTTTCCATTATTTATAGGGCTAGAAAATTATATGCATTAAGGCAGTGGGCTCAACCTTTCCAGCCGCGACCCCCCAAAATAATCATATTTGAACTGTGCACCCCCCAAAATAATCATATTTGAACTGGGGACCCCCACCCTAACATATAGCCGATCTACAAGCTCACAACGCGTCGCATCGTGACGCGCTGTGAGCTTGTAGATCTGCTATTTTCAAACATTTTAGTACTTTTACTTTGGGTACTTTAAGTACATTTTGATACCAATACTTTTGTACATTTACTCAAGTAAATTTTTAATTCCGGACGTTTTTCTGGTAACGGAGTACTTCTACATTGCAGTATTGATACTTTTACTTGAGTGCAAAATGTGAGTACGTTTTCCACCACTGGCAGCCAGTGAGGAATGTTAACAGTACATGATGAGCTAGCATAGTGGTGTCACATGGCTGTCATCTGTGTGTGTGTGTGTGTGTGTGTGTGTGTGTGTGTGTGTGTGTGTGTGCAGAGGAGGATCAGAGTGAATGTAAGAACTGCGTGGTGAAGGACACCAACATAGACCCATGGCCTGGATACCACTTCACAGGAAAACTACGTCCTCACTATCCACTGGTGAGTTCTTCATCACGCCGCTCCTCCAAGTGGGGTTCCCAGCTAAACACTTAAAGGAGGACTTCACCCATTTTCAATCTTATCTTCATATAATTGGTCCTCACTAATGCTCATTATGATATGGTACCATTTTTATCTACTTGGTCTGTGTCTCAGAGGAGACTGACGAGCTGTAGAGGTTGTCAGTTGACGGTCGATTAGGCAGGTCACAATCATTACATAATTGCCTGATTGCCATTATTTGAGATAATCGCAATTATTTTGCATAATTGTCATAATCGTTTCCATTCATTTGAATCTGTTGAAACATTTTCATACATTTTCAAATCTTTCAAAAAAGTGAAAAGTGAAATAGCAGATAAATAGATTTCCACAATTTTTTCAAACAAGTTTGAAATGATTAAATATGGTCTTTATTGGCCATAGTTCATTATTTATTTATTCGGTCAGTGTCAGTCATTTCTTTGTATATTCAAGTTAAGTGTCCTTTCTGCCCTGGGCAATTTATATTTGCAAAGCCTCAAAGGCAAACAGAAATGCAATTTGTATTCATATTTTGAACATTCAATCCCCAAAACACAAATGATCACATTATTTGTGTGACAATTGATCGTCAACTATGATGGTGACAGTTAGACAGTTAGACCAGGTAGACTGTCACCTGTCCAGCGCTGTGTGGCTGGAGGTAACGAGTCATTTCAGTAATCCATCTAACCCTGTTGTGTTTCTATTGTTGGCTTCTGCAGACTCCCATGAGACTAGTACCTGGTGAAATCCAGAGACCTGACTATGCTGACCACCCACTAGGTAAGCTCTCTCTGTGTGTGTGTGTGTGTGTCTGTCTCTCTCGTAGATAGATAGATAGATAAACTCTGTCCACGCTGTATACATTCCCCCACCAGTTCTGCTGGTTTTCTATCCTACCAGGATATCTAGTACTGATGTTTTTATTTCCTACCAGGACCTCTAGTACTGCTGGTTTTATCTCATACCAGGACCTCTAGCACTGCTGGTTTTATCTCATACCAGGACCTCTAGCACTGCTGGTTTTATCTCATACCAGGACCTCTAGCACTGCTGTTCTATATCCTACCAGGACCGCCTCTCTCCTCTCTGCCTCTAGGGCCAGTGGTCTCAAGAACCCACCCTTCGCAGTGAGTTCTGGGCATTGTTATGATCAGCCAGGAAAGGACCATGTTCATTATTATTTTTAAAACATTTTGACATTGTATTGCATTACATTTTTGCATTGATCAACAGCGTTAATATCACAAGTTGTTTTGAACTAGACAGTCCCACTCGTGAACGATGCACATAGGGAATGCATGAACCACCTTGTTATGCAATACCAGTTATACCCGTTGAAACAGTCTGTCTTTGTCCATTTTATGCCCATATATGGAGATCTCTATATCTGTCTGTCCTTGTCCCTTTTGTCCGATCGGGGGGGATCGGCGGTTCTGGAAAGTCCTTGTGCAGTGGTACACGTCTGTGGAGAATGTCTGAATAGTGCAAACTGACTGTGGAAAGTAGACTGACTAATAATCAAATGACAGATGTGGGGAATTTGTCAAATCAAGCTTAGACTGGGGTTCCCATGGCAATCAATTGTCTCATTTGGGCCACGGCCTGAGCCTTTTCTGCGTGCTTCTGGACAAGTATAATATTTGCCTCTGAGATGTAGTGGAGTAGAAGTAAAAGTACTGAAAATTGGAAAAACTCCTGTAAAGTAAAAATACTTCAAAATTGTACTTAACTCTCTCAGTGCCAATGAAATAAAAAAATATGTTCATACTGTGCCAGCTATTTTTTTTTAAGTAAAACAAAATAATAAGTTAAACAAGAAGTGAATGGAGCAGCAAATCTTAGGATCACGATATCTTGGGTTCTGAAAATTATTATTATTATTTATTTATTTTAACTCGGGATAACTCGTTCTTGGCACTGAGGGCATTCCGGAAAAACTCGGGATAACTCGTTTTTGACACTGAGAGAGTTAAGTACAGTACTTGAGTAAATGTACTTAGTTACTTTACACCACTGGCAGTATGAGTGACCCCCTAAAATGTTTCTTTGTTTAGGAAGCTGTCATGGTAATTCCCTTTTTTCCCCTTAGGGGTCAAATTAAATACATTTTGATGACACATGATGGCACTTGGGGGCATACAATTAATTTAAATATATGTGTTTAACTTGTATAGACTTTTTTGATGTCCTGCCCCATTCATATAAAATTTGTGGACACCTCAATCTCCCCTCTTCCCTCTCCCTCCTTCCCACCAGGGAGACAACATTCCCATGCCTCTAGCTATATGTTGCTCCAAATCGCTCCTTTTATGTTCAAAAGTGTTTTTTATTATGAAAATGTGTGCAAATATTAGATTTTTATTGTCCGCTTAAAAATATATATATTCCAAGATTTGCACCGAATGTGAGCTTGTATATCTGCTATTTTTGAATAGCCAAAGAAACCTTAAAATGACACAAATGATGCTTTCCCAGTCTTAAAGGGTTAAAGGAACACTTTACCCCAAAAATGTCATTCTTTCCTATCAATTGCCTGAAGCCTTGAATTCATGGAGATTTTATTTTAGTTTTTGTCACATTCCTGAGACAACAATTCAATATTTTCGGTGTCCAATGCAAAACTATATGCAAAGAATAATACAAACTCCAAAACAACTCTTGCAGTGTAATCACTGACGAGCCTACTGGAAAATAAAATAAAATATATCCATTGAAATACGTAGATATGAGCTTTCTGCCCGACAGCAACGAAATGGCAGTTATGTTACAAGGCCTGTGGTTCACACCGCCACTGGCACTTAAATAAGGATGTCAAGTTGATGGGAGCCCACATAATACTGGATAGAGAGTATTTTTAGGGGAATGTAGGCCTGACAGTTCTATTTCTGTGCTGCTCCATCTAGCAGTGTGTGTGTGTGTGAGTGTTGTACACTGAGAGGATTGCACTAGAGCGGGCAGGAAATGAATACAGTCACTGTCGGGAAGAAACCTTGGATCTCCATATTTCTACTTATTATGTTTTTGTATGTTTTTCATAAATGAATGCCATACTTTGTCGTATATTTTTGCACCAAAGTAGCAAAATATAAATTACAAGTCTTGTAAATCTGCAATTTCTGCAGCTTTTTGAATTTTTCTTTACATTGGATCCATTGGAACACAGGTTATTTTTTTCCCATATCCTGAAAAGTAACAGTTTTGGACATACAAGGTTTTCACCTAACAACAACAACGTTTTTCCATCTGTCATAGTGGCTACTTGACCCCCCACAATTTAATCAACTTCAAGTTAGGGTCATTTGAACAGCTCTGGCATCTTAGTCGTCCCCCCCCCCTCGTTTTTCTGCTGAATGTCACTGAAATGTGTAATGACATTTTAAAACCTTGGAGTGACTTCCATTTCCATTTAACCAGGCGGCAAGCATCCCGTTTTTAAAATGAAGCCAATAAGGAAGTGCAGAATTCCCTGCAGTTCTCATCAATGTCACTATTTCCCCCCTGTTGGCTGCAGAACAATTGATTACAATGGGCTTTTGACCGGACTTGACACTTGATGTTATTACGTTAGTAATCATTGTCATACTAGTTTAAAGTCTTCTTTCAATTATTATGATAAGTGTTTTTGTAAATTTTGGTCCCAATAATGTTTAAATTGATGATAAAGTAGGGTATGCTTCTAGGGCTTCTACTGGCTCTACTGAGTGAAGACCCACCCTCGCTGCCCTTCCAGCCAATAGCATTTGTTTCCGGTTGCTTTTCGGGGTCCGGAAACTCCAAGATGGTGGATTTGAATTAGCTGAAAAAAGTGGCTTCAAAACGGGTCTGTAGAAACCAATGGGTCACATGACGGCTCCCTTCGTCCATATTTCTTTACAGTCTATGATTTGAACTCGCTGTGATTGAATCCTGGCATGAAGAGACTTTTGTGTCACATTCATTCTCTTATATTTATAATTATTAGTCTTGGGGGTACCGAGCACTATGCCGATCCCTGTTGTCATATTGCTTGGGAGGCCCAGTCTGTGACGTTAACCCAGTTAGACCGGGAAATAATCTGTGTTATTTTTAGATTTCTTTGGCTATTCAAAAATAGCAGATCAGAGCTTGTAGATCTGCGATTTTTGAAAAAAAATGAATCTGCTATTCAAAAATAGCAGATCTACAAGCTTGTAGATCTACTATTTTTGAAAGAAAAATTTAATGTTTTTGCAAATCTTTTGAAAATAAATACTTTTTTAAAGCAATTTTTTTTTTAACTCAAATCTTTGCTTCTGGGGGTTCTACAAATGTCTTCTAAATCCTACAGTTTTTTTGAAAAACGTATGTTTCTATATCAGTGGTTCTCAAACTTTTTCATGTCAAGGACGTTTCATGTATTTGGCCACGGACCCCCATCTCAAAATATTTTGTAATGGGGACCCCCAGAAGCAAGGATTTGAGTAAAACATTTTCCCTTTAAAAAAAATATATTCAAGATTTGCACAAATTTTCACGATTAGAAAAAATTTATAAATAATTTGCTGATCTAAAAGCTCATAGCGCAGCACTCAGTGCCGCGCTATGAGTTTGTATACATATCTGCTATTTTTGAATAGCCAAGGAAATTTTAAAATGACACACAGATGCGTCCCCTACCATGAATCTAACATGAATGGTAAATTTTGAGGTTACCCATATGGTCAATCGGGCATAGATTATAAACTCCTAAAAAAAAGAATTTCAGAAATGTTATGTCGGTCACTTATTTCTCCCCTTCAATAATAATTGGTATTATTGAAGGTGAGAAATAATCGGCAGAAATGTTTCCTGACCTTTTTTGAGGAGTTAAGCTACACAGTGGAGAAGATGCGTATAAGGTCTAAGGGAGATAACGGTGCTGGAGTAGCTACATCTGTCGATTTCATTTGGTACAACAATATTGAGCCTACAGGGAAGTTATTTTTCTATGTGTGCTATTTATTCCATTTTGGGATCAAGTTGGCTTGACACAGAGTGGCAATGCAGAAATTACGCTGGATTTGAACCCACGACCTCTACATGTCTCTCTCTCTCTCGATGACATTGAATGGAGAATGTTCTCGTTGAGTCCAATGTTCAGTTTTGATCACTGAAGATGAAATAGGATTTATGTAGAAGCTAAAATAGTACCGCGCTTGTAGATCTGCTTTTTTCACTATTTTTTTTTATAATAAAAAGGAACCGGTTTTGGACACATAGGGTTTACTACCTGTGGAAATGTGCGCGGTTCAAAGCATTGAAAGTGTCCATGTTCCAATCAATCATAAATGATTAACGAGACAAAATGCTCATCGCCCCGACGAGTGCCGATGGATGGTTGCCTGGCAACACAGAGCACAGGCAGGTTTGTGTGGTCAAAAATAGCCCGCCCTCCCCTACCCAGGAGTCTGCATTCCCTGAGCCACCAGTGTTTATGCACACGCACAATCGCACACACAGGTTTTTATTACTATACTTTTTAGGACCGCATTGACAATAGCCTGAAAGTAGCCCAAAAAATAGCAGATCTACAAGCTCGTTGTGAGCTTGTAAATCGGCTGTTTTCTGGTGTGTGACATCGGCACACAGCCAAGTATAAAATGGGGAAAACAAGGGTCTTCACTCAGTCGTACCAGTAGAAGCCCTAGAGCAAACCCTACTATATACATTTTAGATCTTGGAGATCAAGGGTTGAAGTTGTTAAACAGATTTTTAAGTTGCGTTAACCCATTAAATCCGGGAACGCATCTGTGTCATTTTAAGATTTCTTTGGCTATTAAAAAATAGCAGATACACAAGCTCATAGTGCGGCACCGATTGCAGCGCTATGAGCTTGTAGATCTGCTATTTTTGAAAAATCGTGAAAATGTTTGCAAATCTTTGATTTATACTATTTTAAAGCGAACATTTGTAACTCAAATCTTTGCTTCTGGGGGGTCCCTGAAACAGCAAATCCATATCATTTTGGGGGTCCTTGGCATGGAAAGGTTTGAGAACCACTGATTAATCATTATAGTCTGTTTTTTTTAAACTTAGGATTTAGAAGACATTTGTAGAATCCCCCAGAAGCAAAGATTTGAGTTACAAATGTTCGCTTGAAAAAAAAAGTTTTGCACCAATTTTCACGATTTTTCAAAAATAGCAGATCTACAAGCTCATAGCGCTATGTATGAGCTTGCATATCTGCTATTTTTTAACAGCCAAATCAATCTAAAATGGCAAAGACGCGTTCTCGGTCTTATAGGGCTAACACATTTTAATGGGGACCCCCTCAAGGACCCCACTTTGAGAACCACTGTTCTAATGCATTCATTGTAAAGTAGCATTAAACCAAGTGTAAGCTCCTGGGTGCTGGAGAAAGCCTGGTGGTGTCATCATGCAGAGAGAGAGGGGGGGAGGGGAGTGTGGCTTTGTTTTAGATATCACAGGAGAAGAGGAGACGGTAGTCATGGCAACCTAGGTGTGCTGATGATGTGCTGCTTAGGTAGCAGGGCTGCGGAGGTTGCCGTGGTTACCAACATGGGCACCGCGGAACGCAGAGGAATGGACGAGCAACCGCACTGTGTTGTCTGTATGTTCATGTCTTGTGTGTGTGTGTGTGCGCAGTGGTGGAAGAAGTACTCAGATATTTTACTTAAGTAAAAGTAGCAATACCACAATATGAAAATACTCCGTTACAAGTAAAAGGCCTGTGTTCAAAATGTTACTTGAGTAAAAGTGCAAAAGTATTAGCATCAAATTATACTTAAAGTACCAAAAGTAAAAGTAATAAAATGTTTGAAAATAGCCGATCTACAAGCTCACAACGCGTCGCGTTGTGAGCTTGTAGATCGTCTATTTTCAAATAGCCTAGGTATAAAATAGGGCTAAAGTGGTTAATGTATGTTTTATAATGTAATCATATCTGCAAAGTAACTAGTAACTAAAGTTTTCAAATACTTGTAGTGGAGTAAAAGTAAAAGTATTGGACATGCTGTACTCCAGTAAAGTAAAAATACCTCAAAATTGTACAGTACTTAAGTAAATGTACTTTACACCACTGTGCGTGCGTGCGTGTGTGCCTGTCTATGTGCGTGCGTGTGTGCCTGTCTGTCTCTGAATCGGCTTCACTGGTGAAAGCAAGTGCGGACGTATAAGTTGCGTGTGATGTCATAGAATAGATGACTGACGTCATAGACTGTCACAGCGGGTACTGACATCACAGCGCTGACGTAGCCTGGAAACCAGACCAATCTGCCATTGCAACAAACGAAAATGCCCTCGGCAGATTTGGTCTGGCACCGCTCAGTTGTGATTGGATTTCACTCCCTCCGAAGTAGTGAGGGACCAATCAGGGACCATTATGCAAATATGGGGCGGGTTTATCACCAGAGGCATTTTTTTTTAAATTCGTGCTTGTTTAACTCTGACGGTGTAACTTGGGTCCTTGGGAGTTCCATTTGAACACTTAAGGAGTTAAATGAACAGTAAAGACCAGTGGTTCTCAATGTTGGGTGCAAATGGACCCTTACGGGTCTGTAACTCTGAGAGTGTACAAGTGGAACAATTTTCTTAGTCCCATTTAGTGCTATATACAAAGGGACACAGACGGACAGATGCAGAGATCTCCATATACAGGCATTAAAAGGACACAGACAGGGGCGCCTATGACCAAGTGGTTAAGGCGCGTACCACATAGGCTTTGATGACTGACGGCGTGTTCCGGGTTCGATTCCCGAGCCCGGCGGCACATTTGCTGCACGTCACTCCCCGACTCCCTCCCGTGTGCCCTGTCTCTCCACTGTCTCACCATCTGAATAAGGCGAAAAGCCCATTAACCCATTAAGACCGGGAACGCATCTGTGTAACCACTTTAACCATTATTTTATACTTTGGCTATTTACAAATAGCAGATATACAAGCTCATGGAGAGGCACCGAGTGCCGCGCTATGAGCTTGTATATCTGCTATTTTTGAAAAATCGTGTGAATTTTTTAAAGCGAATATTTTTATAACCCCCCCAGAAGCAAATATTTGCGGGGGTTATTATAACAAGTAAGACGCGCGAACGCGGGAAGCGAACGCAAAAAAAATAAAATAAATATGAAAAAAAAAAGATTAAAAAAAAAGTAACCAATAATTATTTTTTTTTAAAATACAAAAAAAATCTGCGTTAAAAGGAGCATCTTAGAAAAATACAAATTCACAAAAAAAAAACTTTGAATGTTTTTGAACAATTCAACAAAGTGTTTGAAGTGCCTGTTTCACCCACTTCCGGGGGGCGGAGCCAAAATCCGAGCCCGAAGTATTTGTTCGTAGACCCCCACTTAGGGGGGGTAGAAAAAGTTTCGGAGCGATTCGGGCACTCCCCATTGAAACCCCACTAACATGGGGTTTCAATGGGGAGTTTTTAGGAGCCTTCTCCGGGGCGTGGCTTCCGGGGGAAGGGGCGGGCTTAAACGCAACCTTGACAGGTGTGTTCAGTTTTCAAAGACCTTTCATTTGATGTATGGTACGTCTAAATTGGACATTTACTTATCTCAGAGGAGCTGCAGGCAGGCAGTGCACACAGAGACACAGAGAGGCAGTGCACACAGAGACACAGAGAGGCAGTGCACACAGAGACACAGAGATGACACAACCCGAGCACGGTTTCATAGTAAGCTCCACTTGCGCGGAGGCGCGCCTTCGGCGCGCCTCCTTCCGCTGCGTTCGCAAAAATGTGTCCCTGGAACAACATATTTTGAGATGGGGGTCCACGGCCAAATGCATATAATTGTGAGGGTCCTTGACATGAAAAAAGTTTGGGAACCACTAGAGTGTCATACGTTTTTTCAAATTTAGAAGAGATTTGTAGAATCTCCAGAAGCAAAGATTTGATTTAAAAATGATCGCTTTAAAAAATATATATTCAAAGATTTGCAAACATTTTCATGATTTAAAAAAAATTGCAGATCTACGAGCTCATAGCGCGGCACTCGCTATGAGCTTGTAGATCTGCCATTTTTTAATATCCAAAGAAATAAAAAAAATGATACACAGATGCGTTCCCGGTCTAAATCACACACACACACACACACACATATTCCTTACTTTTATGGCATATTTAATGTATTTAATGCCTACAATGTATAAATGGTTCACAAACTGCCGGAGACGAGCATCGCGTGCATGTGAGTGAGTGAGTGAGGTCTGTTGCTGGGTGACAATAAAGATGATGTCTGATTTAGCGTTGTGAACTAGCATCAAATCCGCTGGTGGGAACTCCGGGTTAAAGAGGAACAAAACCCTAGGCTAGTTTTATAGTTTTTTTTTTGTCACTTCAGGTTAAAAACTACAGCAGGGTAAAACATTGTACATTGGCATGCTGTTAATTATGGACACACCTGTGAAAATCTAACACACTCATTATTGATTTGTTTGGTGCAGCTGTGTTGTTTACTAGTCTGCCATGTTTTTAATCTGCTGTAGTTTTTAACCTGAACTGGAAAACAATACTACACAAAATCAGCCTGGGGTTTCATTTCATTCATCGGTGTTCGTGTAAGCACAGCAATGCACTTAGTAGTTTCAGGCTGTAGGTGGCACTTGTTAGTAAATCAAATGAAAGGGGGAAGCTGTGTGTAGTAAGGTCAATAGGTCAGCTGTCAGTTGGTCAATAGGAGGTGTAGTTGTGTAGATCCGGGGTTTTCAACTGATTGTCAACCACCATCCTGGCTAAGAGCCCCATTAATACTTGGTGCGCCGAGAATAGTCGACCTACAAGCTCACGTGAGCTTGTAGGTCGACCATTCTCGCCATGTGACGTTGAAGTATGATTTAGGCCTAAGAATCAACCTTGGGACCATTGTTGTGTTGGATGGGGATATGGGTTACAATTAGGGGTGTGCCGATATATCGTCCCGCGATATATGGCGATACGTTTTCGTGACGATATGTATCGTTTTGAGAAAAAAATATATCGTTTTCAAAAAAAGAAAAACATCTTTTTTTTTTTTTTTTTTTTTTTTTTTACAATAATAATAATCAGGCATGCAAACAGGCCTGAGGTGAAAAGGGTGACAACATGTTGGTTTTTTTTCGGGTCAGGTGTCACACTATTGCCCTATTTGGATTCAAAACGGCTATTGTAGCTGAAAAGCTACAAGTTCGCATATCTGAATAATGCAAAAACAGAATTATTTGTTTGCATTTGCTTTTCTTCCCCCCATATATTTTTCATAATAAAAAAAGTGCGTATCGTATCGAAATCGTATCGAAGTTGTGAGACAAATATCGTATCGTATCGTTTGGTGAAATTAGTGTATCGGCACACCCCTAGTTACAATGAGGGTCTTTATTGAGTTGCACATAGTCCGTCCCATTAGATTTAGATATTATAATTATACAGTGGTGGACAGGGACAAAGTCTCATGTCATTTTCTGGCACCAACCCTTGCCCTATACTTAGTCTTCAGGGACGCCAGTGTAGAAAAGCCACTCTCAGACATACGTACATACTTGCAAACGGTAAAAAACTAAAACAAAGCTCTGTGAATTGTGCCTTCACAACTCACCCAGAACTTCACAATGGACTGTGTTTCATACATGAGCCTCGTCACAGTGTGTAGATCTTAAAGCTCTAATATGTAATTGTTTTTTGTGTGAATAATGTTATTTTGACCAATCGTACGGTACAATATAACTTTTATAACAATTTAGTCTCCCTGCTCTTCTATTGAGACATTTAAATCCCGTGTCTAGGCTGGAACTTTTTTTAGTTCCTGTTTCTGGTTTGAAAGAAATTTTGACCTGAAGGTCGAAATTCAATAAAAAAAATGTCAACATTTAAAAAATGTCTGTTAACACATTAACTGCCAAGACCGTAGTCCTACGGGCCGTTAAATCCAACTGTTAAGCGCCGAGACCGTAGCCCTACGGGCTGCGGTCTTTTCGCGCATGCGCGGTCCGGGTGCACTTTCGGAATTTTTTTGATCCACTTCCGTTTCCGGTTTGATGACAGGAAATAGAATTATTTGGGATCCGGTTTTCACGATCACGCCCGCTCCCATTCTACAGACGAAACTGAAACTCAATTCTCTTCCTGTAGTTTTTTCTCCTCGCATTTCACTGTTTAACGTAATCCGCTCTAACTCAAACATGGATGCCCCGTTTGACACGTGGTTTTCACTGGGAGATACAGGGAGATCTCGCGGATGTAAACAGACAGTGTAGCGCTCAATCTTAAGGATTTTAACAAGATCTATGGCGACATGAAAAAAACAAAAAAACAACAAAAACACCTTGGCACTGGTGAGTACATTATGAGATTAGCCCTTGGCAGTGGATGTGTTAACCCTAAAATGACCACATAATGATAAACAATGTTGTATTTAACATACCAACAGCTGTGCTCGAAGTTTCCCCAAAAGAAGTAACGTAAAGGAGAATTTTTTTCCTACATTAATGAATGCATGGTCAGGGACCACATGCCGTACCTTCACAGACCACCAGTTGAAAACCCCTAGTAGTGTAGATGGATGCAGTTGTGTGTGTGTGTGTGTGTGTGTGTGTGTGTGTGTGTGTGTTGTTTTAATGGTGAGGTATCATCTAATCTTCTTCAGCAGCAGAAGTTGGTCTAATGGCAGGTATGACACACGCACGCACGCACACACGCACGCACACACACACACACACACACACACTCACACACACACTTATGTATTCCTATACTTGTGAGGACCTCAAAACCTTAGGACGGCATTGGAAAATAGCCGGAGAATAGCCGATACACAAGCTCACAACGCGTTGCGACTTATTGAAAGCCATTTTCGGTATGTGACACAGGCGCCCAACTTAGTATAAGTTGGGGTCCCGACCCACAGGTTGAGAACCATTGCCTTAGGGCACTGTTTCCCAAACAGTGGGTCGGGACCCATGTGTGGGTCGCGGACCAATCTTTATGGGTCGCAAGTAAATACCTTTTTTTTTTTTTTTTTATGATGATTATTTCAAAAGGATTTTCTTTTTCATAAGTAATAAATAATAATAATAATCCATTAATTAGAGGGAAAAAAATACTTTTAAGAAGAAGAAGTAGTGAGAATAGCAGATCTACAAGCTCAAAATACATCACATCGTGAGGTATTGTGAGCTGCTATTTTCACTAGTTTGGATCCTGGGGGTTCACATTTCTCTATTACGTCTCGAGTTAAAATGTTTGAGAACCGCTGCCTAAGGGCCATTTGGCCCTCAAAAGTATAGTCTCTCTCTCACACACACACACACACACGTGCGCACACACAGTGGGTGTCGGTACAGGCTGCGGTATGGCTGCTGTGTGTATGTACACTATGTGTGTTGCATGGCATAGCGTGTACTTCTTCCATGATGTACTGTTGTTGTACACAGCTGTGTGTGTGTGTGGGTTGTACTGTAGTAGTGTGTAGTATTGTGGTTGTACCATCTGCTTCAATGACACTGTCTGCTTATCCACTCTACACACTTATAGGGGGTTCATTGATGATTTGTATGTTATTTGTGTTCAATGTATTTTGTTTATTAAAGAAGTGGAGAGACGTGGAGACCCCTGTTACTGAACAAACACTCTATCACAATATATATATTTGTTTATTTTGTAAATAAACTGAAAATAATTATCACTTACACAAATAGGTGAACCTTTGGTGAAAAAAAGACCCCTGGGGGACTGACTCCAACTAAGTATATAGTGTTTAAGTTATTAATTGACATTGATAAATGCTATTGGAAAGCATGGTGATGGATTGGCCCCATACATTGCTTGCAGTGTATACAGTAGGTGTGGATGATATAAATTCATGCACAATAATACCAGTATGTTGTAAACACATAATACAATAAAATCAATATAAAAAACGTTCTTTTGGAATTATACAATATTAATGGAAGGTAGTGGTTCTCAAAGGTTTTAATTTGAATGACCCCCCCATATGTACAAATGGAACCATTTGTACACCCGACCGTTCTTTGGGTCCGATGCTGATCACGATTTTGGAGACCACTAGAGTCTAGACCACCAATAATTATTTATATATTTAAAGCCAATAACCGACTTAATCTTGCTCATATAGGTTAATAGAATAACCGAGATAATATGTATACGTTTTCTTATACTGTACATCAATCGATACAAAAACAATATAATACGATTTTTTTTAAATCAACTAAATTGATTAGTCTAATTATCCACTTAAAGGAGGAGTTCACCCAAAAAATGACTTATTTTATATCAATTGCACGCCCCATGAAGCCTTGAATTCATGGATTTATTTTTGTTTTTGTCCCATTCCTAAGCCAACAATTTGATGACCGTTTGTATTTCCGGTAGGAGACACAAAGAGTCTACTTTGTGTCTCCTACCGGATACATTAGTCGTTCGTAGACGGGAATCAAATTATTAGCTTAGGAATGCAACAAAAACAAAAACAAATCCATGAATTCAAGGCTTCATGGGGTGTGCAATTGATAGAAAATAAGTAATTTTTTGGGTGAACTCCTCCTTTAATCTTGTATTGTACTTCATTGTACAATGGACAATTGTGGTGTACGAAGAAAACAAATTTATATGTGTATATGTACATGTATATGTGTGTGTGTGTGTGTGTGTGTGTGTGTGTGTGTGTGTGTATGATGTCATTCATTAATCATAATTGAAATCATCTCGCCCGGCCCTAATATGGAGACATCATGAGGCAAATGTCGACACGGGGCTATAAATGCTGTGAAAACAGTTCTGAGCCATATGGCCCGGGCTCTAGTTGAGAGCACAGTTTAGTTGGCTGTCATGTGCCACGGTGCAGAGAGGACCTCCACATGTCTTTGAGGTCCCTACAGTGTGTTGCTGATTAATTGGCTTGCATCTTGTGACACAGAGAGACACATGGATTAAAGTTCTCAGTCGCAACGACTGATTTCAGTCATTTGGCTTCCATAGAAGTCAGCATGTCTTCTATGGAAGCATGTTGCACAGCGAAAATAGCCTATTTTCAGTTATTGTTTTAAGATTAGAGCATTTAAAGCGGTCGAAACTAGCTCAGAGGCATCTTCCATAAAACCCTAACGGTCTCGGCTGTTTCATATAAAAGCAAAGCCTCAATCTCCATTTGGTACCAGTTGTACACTCTCAGAGTTACGGACCTGTAAGGTCCCCCCCCCAAATCCCAGAGGGTCCTTGGACCTCACTTTGAGAACCACTACAATTATGTATGCAATACTATACGTTTCATTGAATTTGTGTTTATCAAAAAATATAATGAAGGCCAAAATGATATAAGAATATAATATAGGAATCATTAAACTTAAGGGAACCTTTAGAATGGTTACAATCCTAAATGATCCCTACCCTAAATACATCTGCAGTCATGTTCTTATTCTAATTCATTTATTTATCTTTTACTTTTTTGACATCGGTTACGGCATTTATGCAGCCGAATATCACAGAACCACTTTAAATCTGGCATCTCTATGTTGGACACGTCAATATAGGCAGACATTTTCAAACGTTTTAAGCAATGTTCCTTAATTAGTTTACTTGTCTATTGTTTAATTAAAGTTAAATGTTATTTTCATATGCTGAGGTTGAATATATGCTTTTATAAATGTGTTTGCTCACAATATTCCCAAACAGAAATCTAATGGATTTAAATTATTATTTGTATTTTGTCTTTACAAAATATGGTTCAAAACATGGGTAATCGGTGACATGGGACCCACACATCTGACATGAGTCGGACTCTGCACATAATAAGCAACTGGATTTGGTTTGGATTGTGAACAAAGCGCGTGTGTGTGTGTGTGTGTGTGTGTGTGTGTGTGTGTGTGTCCACTGCAGGCATGTCTGAGTCGGAGCAGTCGTTGAAGGGGACGTCACAGATTAAGATCCTCCCTCCTGAAGACATTGAAGGCATGCGAGTGGTGTGCACGGTAGGACTCATGGACTCAAGTTCTAAGTCGTCACGACAGCATGTCGCACACCGAAAATAGCTGATCTACATTATTTTAAGTAAAGATTTGAAGTGGTCAAACTAGCAATAGAATATGTTCAGAAGCTTTTCCCATAAACTCTAATCTCAGATAAAAAAAAGTTTGGAAACGTTATTTCAGTCGATTATTTCTCCCCTTCAATAATACCAATTGGTATTGTATTTTATGGAGTTGGAAAGCCTGATTAGTCACGTTTACAACGAGGTACAACTTGTAAGGATCGTGGAATGAGCAACACAGCTAACCGTGTGGATGGCGCCCACCAAAAAAATTGCCAAAATCCCCAATATTCTTCTGTTGGTTTTCCCTCTCGTTTTGAGCTTCAATTGCTCTTTCACAAATCGCAGCCTGACATAATGTTGTGAGATTGTATTTTGCTTCATTACACGGCTTGGTTTGAATGCTTGATTCTGATTGGTCAATCACTGAATTCAGCTGTCTGCTTTTCAATAACAGACCACTGTCTAATGAAAGACTCGGAGCACCTGGGTCATATCTGCACTGCTTGATATTGTGCCGTATCCAACATGGCAGCCATGTAAACAAACACAATGTTTTTGAAAACATTTGATGGAAGAAATATGCAGTAACCGAAAATGTATTCTATCTTATCAACGCTTCCTGTTGTTTTCCGAGGGGACCGAGTTGCACTGAACGCACCTGGCATAAATTAATGGACTACTTTCATTACCATAAGCAATGAAATCCTTTTAAAATCAATCAAAGTAAGTAAGCAGGAATATCAATGCAGGTCGAGGTGCAAGCTTGTACAGCTGCTACGTTAGAACATTTTTGAAAAATCCTGAAACTGGGAGAACTACTGATTTAGAAGGCAAAGAGGAAAAGACAAGCTGATCAAAAGCTCACAACACGCTGTGATGCGTATTGGTGTGTAAGCTTTCCACAGATCACATTTACATTAAATACAATGAAGAATATACTGTACAACATAAACACAATACCAACACAAGTCTGAGGTCATGTAGCCTGTAGGACATTTACACACACATGCACACACGCATACCGGCCTGCACTTTAAAAGTATGAGTAGTAATAGTGTGACATTGATCACAGTGTCTTGTGCAGAATGTCAAATAACACAATATGCATGTGAATGGATCTACACTCATGTGTGTAAGACTGCCATCTAGTGGCCACATTGAACCCCACAGATTTAAAAGTGCAGAAAGAGTATATCTCCATATTTCTCTATAAACACTATTTTTATTTCAGTGTCTGTCCTCAACACTCACGCCAAAATGATTCAGGCTCCGTAAATGTGTTTATTTTATACTAAAAGCAAATACAGTTTCTGACGACGCCGTTGCTTTCCAAAATATCCTCGGCACTAGGGCCCTGTGGCATTTGTTTCGGAGCGGTATATTTTGTTCTGAAGTTTAGTATTTGCAATTCTAACAGACAGAATCAGAATCAACTTTATTGTCACATCACAGGTTTACAGCTGTAAAGAAGAGGTTGAAGTTAGTTTTTGTGCAAGCTTCATCGTTTTTGCTGTTTTCAGAAAGAAAAGAAGAGTCAGACAGTCTTATGAAACATGTCAAGGAGACAGACAACGGAGCTACTTTTTCATACTTATGACAGTGTCACACAAATATAGCCCCTCTACAAGCTTACAAAGGAGCTTCTAGTGAGCTTCAAGATCGGCTACTTCTGAAAAAAAAAAATTGTGTGTGTGGGTTTTTATAAATATTGAACCAATGAAAAGGATTAACAAGAGCAAGTGACTAAATAATAACTACATTGGAACACAGGTTATTTGTTTCCCCATTTCCTGAAAAGTAACGGTTTTGGACGTACAAGGTTTCCATCTGACAGTGACGACGATACACAACGTATACAGTATATCTATTAGCTGTGTTACTTGTGTTTTAAATGTGTCGTGGTTTAACTGTTGTTTTATTTGCAGTTGGCTCGAGAGGTGCTGGACATCGCAGCGTTGATGGTGAAGCCTGGTGTAACCACTGAGGAGATTGACCATGCTGTGCATCTGGTACACACACAGACACACACACACACACACACACACACACACACACACACACACACACACACACACACACACACACACACACACACACACACACACACACACACACACACAAAAAAGTACAAGCATTTAGTAAAAGTACAATATTTGCCTCTGAGATGTAGTGGAGTAGAAGTAATAGTACTGACAATTTTAAACACTCCAGTAAAGTAAAAAATACCTCAAAATTGTACTTAAGTACATTACTTGAGTAAAGTTACTTTACACCACTGCGCACACACACGGCGAGAATGTACTTGTTTAAACTTCTAATCTGTGGTCGATTTAGCACGTCACCCATTTTCAACCGTATCTTCATATAACTGGTCCTCACTAATGCTCTTTTTTTTTTCTTAAATGTTGATCCCACGATTTTGCAACCCCATTTTTTTCACCCAGTGCCAATTGTGATCCTGGCACTTGGTGTCTCATTGGTGGGCTATGACATCATCGATGAGGATTACAAGCTTATAGAAACTACAGCATTTCTCATCCTGGAATGTTTGCACGCTGAAATAGAAGCCAGTGTTCTTGCATTAATTTAAAAAAATAATTATTAAGTTTGGCTTTTCTTTATTTCAATGACCATAACTGCCTACCGATGTCACTGTGTGTGTCCATGTCTTGGTCATTGACTGCCATGGATGAGTTAACTCGTCGAATTCTGCCAGTGCTCACACTGCCAACGACGAGTTTTTGAAAAAACAAAACAAAACAAAAAGAGTTTTTCTTTGTTTTTTCACACAGAACCAGGAGATAACGTGATCCAAAGATTTACTGCTCCATTCACTTCCTGGTTAACTTATTACTTAAAAATCCTGTATCTCGGCTCCTGTGTTTTAATATGCATTTTTAACGAAACATTCTATTTTTAACAGCGTATAACAAGCGAACGGAAGGTCGCGATTACTTTTTTTTTTCTTTTTCGGAGGCACAGTGAAACCCTCCGTGATTAGCAACCATCAGGGGATCGATCATACTGGAGATAAATATTCTGTGACTAGTTGAAAAGGTTAGAAAATCGCTGGCAGTCTGGACCTTATTTAGTTGTACTGTATATACTCTGGCAGTTAAAGAGTTAACCTGTGTGTGCGCGTGCGTGTGCTTTCAGGCGTGCACCGCGAGGAAGTGTTACCCGTCTCCTCTCAACTACTACAACTTCCCCAAGTCGTGTTGTACGTCAGTCAACGAGGTGATCTGCCACGGCATCCCTGACCGGAGACCCTTACAAGATGGAGACATCCTCAACGGTAACCCTTTACACCCTCTAAACCACATTAATAACCAAGGGCGGGGTGATTTTACTGCTCTGTTCACTGTCTTTGCCTTAGTGATTTTTGTCTGCACCACTGGGTAAGATCAAGCAGGAATTCTGGACGTTAGTTTCCTGAACTAAAGACCACCTGTTGTGTTGTTAGCCATTAACCGGGAACACATCGGTGTCATTTTAAGATTTCTTTGGACATTCAAAAATGGCAGATATACAAGCTCATAGCGTGGCACCGAGTGCCGTGCCATGAACTTATAGATCTGCTTTTTTTCTTATTTTTTTTTGCAAATCTTTGATTATAGATTTTTTTAAGTGATTTTTAACTCATGTTACAACATCTGGGGGGTCCCTGGAACAAAATATTTTCAGATGGGGGTCCACGGCCAAATACGTATCATTTTGGGTGGTCCTCGACATGAAAAAAGTCTGAGAACCAGTGATATTATAGCAACAAAAAAAAGTTTTTTTTTAACTGTTAGGATTTAGAAGACATTTGTGGAATCCCCCAGAAGCAAAAGATTTGAGTTACAAATGTTCACTTAAAAATATATATATTCAAAGATTTGCACAATTATTTTACGATTTTCCCCAAAAATAGCAGACAATGTAGCACTGTTGTCTTCTTCTGTTGTAAATAAGAGAGTACACATTTAGGTAGTTGTTACTTAGTAATTAGCAGTAGAGGTGAAATGCTTATACAGTACAAACTGTGGCAGGTGTCAATAAGACCTAAATGGTCTTGATGGCCTACAACATGATTAGATATTCTTTATTCCACAAACATGATTAGACCTAAAAGTACTGTCAGCATTTGTCAGTAAGTATCAGCAACATATTTTGTTAAAGGGCCTCTCCATCGTTAAGTCCTGGGACGATTTTTTGGCCCAGTACGTCCCTGTTAACACATTAGTAACATCCTCAACGGTAACACTCAAGATCTACAAGATCTGCACCCGGCTTTTGGCTGCCGTGTTAAGTGGTCAGATGGGTGGGCCGTGAATACTTTCAAGATGCTCAAGTGGGCCCTGATCCAGTAAAGGTTGAGCACCACCGATTTCAAGTACAAAGTTATTGGCTTCATGGAAAAGCAAGACTGTCATCTTTGCTACAGTGCATGAATCTCAATTTCAACTTCATTTCAACAGTGTTTGCGTTCAAAATGAATGGAACAAAGTTTAGTTTTTTTCCTAAAGGAGGATGTTTTTGCCAGAAGCACTTAGAAAAAAGTTTTTCAGCATGATGAATGGTCGTAACCAGCGTGTCACAAATGGACTCTACAGGAGCTGGGCCAATTTTAGTCCCTTCATGAATATTAGTGGGCCGCTGATGGTGTTGTGGTGACCACTCCCCTCAGAGCCACTGATAGAGGACTTGTCACAGACCCAGCGGCGCAGTGACAAGACAAATGGTTTCATTAGCGTTTACTGTGGGAGGGGGGGGGTTCTCTAGGCACTTCCTGCAATGTCAGAATGTTTTGCTGAAGTGTTTGTCCATCAGTATTTTGACTGGTAATGTAATAGGAAGTAGGCGTTCGGGGCGGTGCAGTGGTAAAGTAGCTGCCCACCACCACGTAGGCTGGCGGTTTGAAACCGCTACGGTGCTTCCGGCTTTGTTGAGCGTCTATATAGGAACACAATCGGCCCAATTCGGGGCAGATTGAATAAGTAGATTTTTTTGGCGTTAAAAAAAAAAAGGTTCCCGGAAGTCAATCGTAGCCAATCAGAATTATTACATTTATTTTCACCCGAGAAAACCCCGCCTTTGACAGCGTCACCAGACCCTGCATGCGAGGCTATCGATTCAGGGGCTGGAGCCAGGCTACCGATTTGTGTGAGTTTGGCACAAAATCTGTAGGTGTAGTAACAAAACGTGTTCTGAAGAAAACTAAAAATGTCTGACAATCATGTCGGGCAGAAATAAGCGGAGCCTATATGGGGAGTGATCAAAGGAATCCAGGGATTTGTATGCAAGTTATAGGCCAAAACGTGAATAAGCCCCTTATGGCACCACCTTGAGGCCGATTTTAAACATTTGGTGTGGAAGTTATTCCATGGCCCACTGGGAGTGCGAGTGCAAAGTTTCACGCCGGTCCAGTGGTTGCCGGGATTAGCTGCTCGCACGGCCAGATGAACATACACCAGCAAAAACATAATCTCTGCCTCCTAGCCGTGAAGGCCTGGCGGAGATAAATGAAAAAACTAAGGGTTACTTCCGTAACCCCGGTTTTGTAAATTGCGAACGAGGTGTTCACATATGGGAAACAGCGCCCTCTGGCGATGTACAGAAGCTTCACATTCACTCCCTCAGGGCCAAACCCTTTTTGAAGATGGGTCTTCCGTCGCTTTCCAGTAGCCCTCTTACCCGAGGGCACAAAAGGAGACCGGAACGCGGAAGTCATTCTCTTGATACACCAGCTTCCTTCTGCCTACGGTGAAGCAAAAAGAAGGGTGTTTTTGTGAACACCTCGTTCGCAATTTACAAAACCGGGGTTACGGAAGTAACCCTTAGTTTTGCTACAATGCTCTCTCGGTGTTCACATATGGGAGATATAAACCCCCGGAATGTATCTACAAATCGAGATACCACAATACCTGCCCCAGTACCGGGCGCCAGGGGCGTGGCCCTCAGCACCCAGGCGCCATCAGACCCACCGGGTCTGAGGCAAGGATCAGGAAAGTAGGGCCCTGACACACCATTGTCAGCCCTAAGAACTAAAAGACAGGCACAGCCTGTCCATCTTCGTGGAGGGCCCTGACAGACCGAAGTCCGCCTTACTGACCTAAGGCCCGGACGTCGGCCTATGACATACTAGGCACAAGGGCATGAACAGATCCTACATCCGTTCTATGCCCCTACCCACCTTCAGGTGGAAGCCACACCCCGGACTGCGAGCGCCAAGGAAGACGCCGCCACGTCCAGGCTAGAAAAACAGCGAAAGTCAAGGAGACTACCAACTCGCTGTCATGTAGACGTCCTGAAAAACCCCCTCTGCAGAGGGCCCAGGACGTCAACACCCCCTAGGAGGCACAAGGGCATGAACCGACCTTACGTCTGTTCCATGCATCTACCCCAGTGTATATCAACCCTGGCAAACGTCCCAATTTTGGGCCGGGGCTACTGCTGAGGTGTGCCGCGACGTTTGAAGGAGGTTTGAAAAAAAAAAAGTTTTTTTTTTTTTTTTTTTTTTTTCAACAATAATAATAATCAGGCATGCAAACAGCCCCGAGGTGAAAAGGGTGACAACATGCTGGGTCAGGTGTCACACTATTGCCCTATTTGGATTCAAAACGGCTAGTGGAAGCTGAAAAGCCACAAGTTTGCATGTCTGAATAATGCAAAAACAGAAATATTTGTTTGCATTTGGTTTTTTTCTCCCCCATATATTTTCATGATAAAAAAGTGAGAATCGTATCGAAATCGTATCGAAGTTGTGTGCCCAATATCGTATCGTATCGTTTCGTGAAATGTGAAAATCGGCACACCCCTAGTGTGTGTATAGATATATATTATATATATATACGGTAGTATATATATAATTATATATACCGTATATCTAGGTGTGCCCTGGGATTTTTTGGCTATGCCAGGTGTGCCTTGGCACAAAAAAGGTTGATAGACACTGATCTACCCCACCGTCAGGTGGAAACCACGCCCAGGACTGCCTGCGCCATGGAGGGCGCTGCCACGTCCAGGCCAAAGAGAGCAGCGAAAGTCGAGGTAGACGACTAACTTGCTGCGGTGTAGGCGTCCTGAAAAACACACCTCTGCAGAGGGCCCAGGACGTCGACACACCCCTAGTAGAGTGCGCTCTCAGGCCGTCAGGCACTGGGGCTCCGCTACTAGTGTACGCCAGGCGAATAGTATCCAAAATCCACCGGGAAGGCGTTGACTAAGCCACCGCCTTCCCCGTGACCCGGGCCCCAGAGAAACGAACAACCGGCTGGGTCGGTTCTGGGCCACAGTCCTTCGGACATACACCCCCAGGGCCTTCACTGGCCAGAGACAGTGCAGCCTCTGATCCACCTCCGGGCAACCGGAGGCAGGTGAAAAGCCACCACCTCAGTAGGCTTTAACCACTGCTAGGTAGTCTTGGGGACAAACGCCGGGTTGGGTTTGAAGACAACCCTACCGTCACCTCCAGCGAACCTCATGCACTCTGGAGTCACGAGAGGGCACGAATATCGCTCACCCGTTCCGCTGTCAACAGCGCAACCAGGAGTACCGTCTTGAACGTGAGGAACTTTGGTTCCTCCGTCTCCAACGGCTCAAAAGGAGGACGAGAGAGTGAGTCGAGCACCAGGACCAAGTCCCAACGCGGCGAACAGGGACCTTGAGACAGGATGTGCACGCAGCGCACTTCATGAACTGGCCCACAAGGGGCTGTTTTACGCGGTTTTCCCCTCGAAGCCAACCGTGGCTCACTGAGATAGCCGCCAGGTACCCTTCGATTGTGGAGAAAACGTTTCCCAGATCATACCTGTCCTGTAGGAAGATCAGGACGTCTGCTACCAAAACCTGGAGCGGAACCATGCACAGCCGGGGACCGTCCCAGATACCATTCCTCGCACACGCCCTACTTTGTCCCGTAGAGAGACCTAGTGGAGTGTGCCCTAGCGGCCTAAATAGTATCCGCTAGTAGTGGAAAAAACAGTCATTTCAGCGAACGAACGACTTTGTCCACGTTCACGGCAATGAATAGTTCAATTGACTCGTTCACGTTTTCGTTCAGCAGCTCCACTCTCTAGTGTGAAAACGCCCTCGTGGGAGCGTCTTTGTCTTCTACGTCGCACGTACAGCCCAACCTCCCGTCCTATACGCGGGGGGAGGGGATGGGGGCATGCACTATAGTGTGAACGTAACCGTCCCAGAAAAAGAACAAACTCGTTCACATTCACGGCAAGGAACTAGTTAATTTGAGCGAGTCGAACCTGAACGATACCCCACTGGTAGCCACCATTCTAGGTGGAAAACCAGTCGCAGTCAAGTTTTCCCTCCACGGGCCAGACCCACAATTCTATTTCCGCGGGTCTGGGATGAAAGGTTTCGCCCTTCGCCTGCTGTCGCAGATCCCTGCGTAG
Organism: Gymnoscopelus braueri; assembly: GCF_963280865.1. Lineage (NCBI taxonomy): Eukaryota > Metazoa > Chordata > Actinopteri > Myctophiformes > Myctophidae > Gymnoscopelus > Gymnoscopelus braueri. The sequence continues at coordinate 50,660,690 of NC_137621.1, read as the reverse complement.
CGGGAGGGGCCAAGGTTGCTTTTAGAGGAGGGGGGCTATCCCCGACCTCCGGGAGCCCCGTACCGGAGCCACCAGCAACGCCACCAAGCCTTGGAGTCTGATCCGTTCCGGAGTGGGGTGGATCAGTTCCAGCGGAGGGCACGCATAAGGCAGCCCCCACGACCATTCGTGCGCCGGGGCGTCCAGGTCCAGCGGAGCCCGCTCTCTCATTGAGAGGAACAGCGAGCAATCTGCGTTCTCCTCCGCGGCAACTAGGTCCAGATCTGGTCCGCGACCCCGGTGCGGAAACCAATCTGAATAAAAGTCTCGCCTCTGGACAGAGGATCGGTTCCCCTGTTCAGAAGGCCAAGTACATGAGAGGCGCTGATTGATTCCAAGTGTGCGTCGCACCACAAAATCAAACCTCCGTGCCAGACTGTTCAAGGTAGGAGATCTCGGACCTCCTTGCTTGTTGGTACAGGCCATGGTCGTGGTATTGTCCGTCCTGACCTGAACTTGACGTCCACTGATGTGGGGCTCAAAGTGTTTTACCGCCAAAAGGACTGCCATCAACTCCAAGCAGTTAATGTATGCTGTCCTCATGCTGCGGTTCCACAGACCCATGGCCGTCCGGCCCCCGAAGGTGGTGACCCACCCTGTGAGGCTGTCATCGGTGGCGATCATCATTCTTGAGATGATCCTCCCTACCGGGACGCCCTCCGACAGGAAAGAAGCTACTTTCCCTTGTTGGAGGGACTGCATGCATGCCGCGGACACTGTCACACGGCAAAAAACCTGAGGGAGCTCAACCAGAGAGACCGCATCCAGTGCGATACCTATAAGGTAGCGTGATGGGACTGGGTGAGCACACACTTCGTGCACTTCTCGAAGTTCAGTGTGAATCCCGGGGAGGTCAGGTGCGACACCACCAGTCTATGGTGATGACATGCATCCAGAACGCGAGTCCGCACTCAGCAACCAAATGTTCTATGTAGGTTGCGATGCGGACTCCCCTCTGTCTCAGAGGAGCTATCGCTTGAGTGCATTTCATGAACATCCTGGGACTCAAGACATTTCAAACGAGAGGACCAGGTACCTGTACACACGACCCTCGAACTCGAAGCGCAGGATTTACCTGTGCGGCGGGTAGATAGGGATGTGGAGAAGGGCGTCCTTGAGATCTAGTGAGCTCTTAGATCCAAGATAGGACGTAGCCCCCTCCCCTTTCTTCTTGACCAGGAAGTATCTCGAGTAGAAAACGAGCCGGCTTTCTCCTGGTGACACTGTCCTTACGGCGTTCTTGCGTAAAGGGAGGCAGTCTCCTCTCGCAACGTCACCGCCTCTTGACCACTAGCGTGTAACAACAGTGCTCTGTTGGCCATGGGTGGTCTGGTGGAAAAAGCAGTATGTACCGCCAAACAGTTCATTTCAGTGAACGAACGATTTAATTCACGTTCACGGCAATGATTTGTTCAAAAGATTCGTTCAAAGAATCGTTCAAACCGCCAAACAGTTCATTTCAGTGAACGAACGATTTAATTCACGTTCACGGCAATGATTTGTTCAAAAGATTCGTTCAAAGAATCGTTCAAACCGCCAAACAGTTCATTTCAGTGAACGAACGACTTAATTCACGTTCACGGCAATGACCAAAGATTCGTTCAAAGATTCGTTCAAGGATTCGTTCAAACCATTCGTTCAAATGATTTGTTCAAGTTCGGTAGTGCTTCCGGTCCCGGTGGGGCGTAAGGGGCTACTATGTGCATGCAAACGTGTGCACCTGATCCCACTAACATGACTGCACAATGCACAGTCGCAGGAGGAGTTAACCAGTCCACCTGTCGTGTGTGCGGTGTGCTGGGGGGGCATGAACGAAATCGTGAACGTAACGGTTCCAAAGAGGGAAGAGTGTCCGTTCGTTCACGTCAAGCACTAGTTCTTGTGAAAGGATCGATCATAACCGACACATCATTATACTGTCCACTCGTGTGTGACAACAAGGCCCTGTTGGACATGGGTGGTTTTGTGGAAACTGCGGCCTGTACCCCTGTGCTCTCATATGAAGCACCCAGGGGTCGGCGTTGCATTCTTTGCATCGCTTGATGCGGAGTGACAAAAGATTTGGAGGGGTTGTTATTAATGTCGGGCGTACGCGAGCCGCCATCCTGGCTGTACTCGTTGGCCCGGCAACCATGTTTGGCTTTTTCCTGGTAACACTTCCCTTACGGCATTCTTGCGTAATAGAGAGGAGATCTCCTCTCGTAACGTCACCGCCGTTTGACCACTCGCTTGTGACAACAGTACTTCGTTGGACATGGGTGGTTTGGTGGAAAATTGCAGTCTGTAACCCTTTGCTATCGTACGAAGCACCCAGGGGTTGGGGTTGCATTTTTTCCATTGCTCGATGTGCAATGACAACGGATTTGGGGGGGTTGTTATTGTATTCGAGCGTACATGAGCCGCCATCTTGGCGCCACTCGTTGGCCTGACAACCGTGCTTGGTGTTACTTCCGGGCCCATGTACGCGGCCATTTTGGAAATACTGTCCACGCACGTGGGCGCCGCCATTGTTGCCGGCAACACGTGTCTGCGAGCAGCAGCGGCCATCTTTATTGGCAACATGTGTTGTGCAGTGGGGGCGGCCATTTTGGCTACCCCCACCTTCCTTACAACTATTTGGCTTATATTTACCTTGTGACTTTCTTTCATGGACCAAGGAAAATTTTGGCGTGACCCTTGTAGGAAATGACGGTTTTGGCCCGCCATAACGCCTTTTCTCTGTCCAACGACCACCATGGACCCCCCGTGGGGGGTCCGTAGTGGTCGTTGGCTCATTTTGGGTACTTTTGGTTGCAATAAACTTGGTTGTTTACACAAGCATTTTTTGTCATAAGCAACATTCGCAACATAAGCAGGGGACACAATCACATTCAACAGTGCATACACATTCACGTAATTCTCTACAAAGACATGTGTATTCAACTGTGCACGCATATTCACGTAATTCTCTACAATGACATGTGATTGCGACGGCAGGGCTTTTGGTTGCAATTCTTTTTTTTTATTTTTATTTATTGCACAAGCACTGTATTGTCATATAAGAAACATTTGCAACAGAAGCAGGGGACACAAATGCATGCACATTCACATTCACGTAATCCTGTACTATGAATTGTGTGTGTGTGTGTGTGTCTTGTAACTCGGGGCTAGTAGCGCAGTTTTCTGTCGCCGCTAGCTCCGGTTTGGTGGGGTTTGGAAGGCGGGGAGGCGTCGCTGTCCCTCTGGTCAAGCTGCTCGCCTCTGGTCGGTAGCGGGTGGGGCGGAGGAAGACTGGGAAAAGCAAGCTGGACCTACCTGCCGGGTCTGTGGTGAACCACCGTGCCCTTCCGTGGGTGACGCACAAACCGAGTACTCTACCAGCCCATTCTGTGGAGTATTTGTCGAGAAAGATCTCCTGTGTGAGGCGTCGCATCTCAGCTAGCGCTCGTATAGCGGCATCTCCGGTCTCGAGTTGCTTTTTTAAATTTACACAGACACTTACTTTGTCATGGAAAAACATTTCGAGCCACACAAACAAAGGGAACACATAGGCATGCACATTCGGCCAGATCTGTACGCTGATGTGTGTGTCGCGGCTTCTTCCAGGGCTGGGGAGCCTAAGGGCCTATACCATGTATAGAAGATGGCCGCAGCGTGAAGCCGCAGCATGAAACCTCTCCCTCGCCAACCCTGAAAATAATGAGTAAAACTAGGAAATAAGAAAGCAAACAATGTACAATAATAGCCTTAAAAAGTAATGAATCTACGCTCTGGAGAAACAACAAAGCCTGAGAATATACTGCTAAAAAAGAAGGGTGAAGGAGCAAACGTGGAATCTACTATGGCAAACAAAGGGGAGCTGCAGCAATTGTTTGCGGATCTGAAAGATTCCCTGACTAAAGAAATCCAGGAGTTCAGAAATGACTTCAAAGCCTTCCGACATGATACAGAAAAGGATATTAAAACAATTATGGAACAAACAGCGGATCTGCGCAAGGACATGGAGAATACAGCAAAGCGTGTGGACCAGCTGGAGACAAGAGTGAGCGACCTGGATGACGCAGAGAATACGCATCAAAAGCAGGTGAAACAGACAAAGACCCGAATGGAGGAACTGGCAGACCAGGTGGATTATTTGGAAAATAAATCCAGGCAAAATAATGTCTGTATCTATAATGTCAAAGAAAAAAGTGAAGGCAGCAATATGACCGAGTTTCTCCAAACATTAATAACAAACATTTTGGAGGTGCCAGGTGATGCCAATATAATCAGAGCGCACCGCATGGGCATATACAAAGAGCAAACAAACTTTACAAGACCGATTATTGCAGCCTTCCTAAGCTTTGACACAAAGAAAAGAGTGCTTAAAGCAGCATGGGATAAAAAAGAAGTGCTGTATGAGGATGAGCGGATTTATTTTGACAATGATTATACATATAAAACAAGACAACAGAGAGCTCTGTATAAACCAATTCGGGCATCCTTGAAACTACAAAACATCAAGACGCACATCCTTGCGCCAGCTAAATTGAAGGTCTTCAATGAAGATGGAACATTTACAACGTACTCAAATTCAACAGAGGCAGCCAGAGACTTGGAAAAGAGAGGACTATATAAAGAAGAGCGTGGAAAAGTCAGAGGAAAAGAAGAGTGGTTAATTACCAGCGCAAAGGAGTTTCACAAACGGAAAAAAATGAATTCAGGTACCAAGACACTATAAGACTAATATTTTCGTTATCTTAGAGAAAAAGAAGAATGGTTAATTACCACAAAGGAGTCCACAAACGAAAACATTTAATTCAAGTACCAAGACATTATAAGACTATTTTTTTTCGTTATCTTAAAGTTGAATATGGCAAAAAACAAAAAAAGAGGAGGGAGGAAAAGTAGCTAACTTGGAAAAAAAAGAACTACTCCCTTTCTTATCTATTGCTGTGATTATTATTTTTGTTATTATTATTGTTATTATTATTAATACTATTTGATTAAGCTGGGTAGTTAGTTAATCTAAAGTGTTGATTTTTGCAATATATTTAAAGTTTTTTTTCTTTGTACTTTTTTTATGAATTTTCTTTTTGGGTGTGTACAGAATTTGGTGACGAGACAATATGATTTAAGTAATAAATAATTAAAAAGAATCTAGTGATTGCTCAAAATGATTAGTAGGATTGTAGGATATTGTACTGCCAGGTCAGGATGTTATTTTTGACCTGGAATACAATAATCATCCTTTTGTTTTTGTTTCCTTTACTAATCAAATAGCCAAGAATGTGCTGAGAATAAATAGTTGTCGTTAGATTGAAAGAATTAAGAGGGGTTGGGGGGGGGGGGGGTGAGGAAATAAGGCAGGTTACAGCATGTATGGCAAATTGTGTGTTTTTATGGTTGGTTGTGAATGTGTGTGTTATGTGTTTAATAGTTCACAAACTTAAGGGAAGAATTTGTTTACTGAATTTTGTTTATTATGATTACGATTAATCTACCAAGAAAAGGGTTTAAATTAGCTCACATTAATATCTGCAGCCTGAGAAATAAAATTATTGAAGTATCAGAATTATTATCGCTGGGTATACAGGTATTAGCATTATCAGAAACCCACCTGGATGATACTTTTAATGATGAGGTACTGGGTATTCAGGGGTATAATATTTTTAGAAGGGACAGGAATAGATATGGAGGGGGGGGTGGCAGTTTATGTACAGAATCATATTCCAGTCAAATTAAGACCTGATTTAATGGCTGCAGATATTGAAGTGATTTGGCTGCAAATTAATTTACCACATGTAAAACCCCTGCTTATAGGATGTGTATATAGACCACCAAGTGCAAATATGGATTATCTTAACCAACTTTGTTTTATGTTAGATAAAGTATGTGATCTTGGTCATGAAATTTATTTTTTAGGTGATACAAATATTGACTGGAACTCATCTAATTGCCCACTTAAAGAGAAGCTTCAATCAACTGCTAGAACATGTAATTTAATTCAGATAGTGGAAAAACCAACAAGAGTGTGGATAAGGAGAGATGGTGGTAAAAGTGAAACGTGCATTGATCATATATTCACAAACTGTAGTTATTTATGCTCCAAAGCATTATCCATACCAGTCGGGTGTACTGATCATAATTTAATAGTAGCTATAAGAAAAGCAAAGGTGCCCAAATCAGGACCAAAAATTGTTTATAAGAGATCAATGAAAACATTTAATGAAGATGTATTTACAGATGATATTAAAAACATATGTTGGAAGAAAGTATTGGACAAGGAAAATCCAGATGATGCACTTGAAGTCTTTAATACATTATTTTTACAAATTATTGAAAAACATGCTCCTATTAGAAAATACTCAGTAAGAAATCTGAAATCACCCTGGTTGGATATTGAATTAAGAGAAGCAATGAGATTGAGAGATGAAGCAAAACAAGCAGCGATCCTATCAAGTTTTGAGTCTGATTGGCAAATCTATAAGAAGCTACGAAATTATGTGACGGCTCAAAACAAAAAGAAAAAACAATTGTTTTATGAGAACAAAATAAAAAATGTGAAAAATGATAAAAAGAAAATGTGGAATGTTGTAAATGACATGATGGGCAGAAAACCAAAATCTTGCCCATCTTATCTTGAAGTGGATGGAAAATATTTGACCAAGCCAGTTGACATTGCTAATTATTTTGATGATTATTTTTATTCTAAGATCAACTGTTTTAGGAGCAATATGCAACATGCAAGTATAAATCCCTCAACTACATTAATTAAAAACTCAATGAATAATAAGAACTGTCAATTTAAACTAGCAAAAGTAACCGTTAACACCTTTACCGCCGGGCCCGTAGTTCTACGGGCCGTTAAATCCAACGGTTAAGCGCCGAGCCCGTAGTCCTACGGGCTGCGGTCTTTTCGCGCATGCGCGGTCCGGGTGCACTTTCGGAATTTTTTTGATCCACTTCCGTTTCCGGTTTGATGACAGGAAATAGAATTATTTGGGATCCGGTTTCGACGATCACGCCCGCTCCCATTCTACAGACGAAACTGAAACTCAATTCTCTTCCTGTAGTTTTTTCTCCTCGCATTTCACTGTTTAACGTAATCCGCTCTAACTACAGTCATGGAAGTCCGTTTGACATGCGGTCTTCACTGGGAGATACAGGGAGATCTCGCGGATGTAAACAGACCGTTCACGGCTCAATCTTAAGGATTTTAACAAGATCTATGGCGACATGAAAAAAACAAAAAAACAACAAAAACACCTTGGCACTGGTGAGTACATTATGAGATTAACCTCTGGCGGTGGATGTGTTAATGAAGTTGAGTGTCTGCTTAATAAATGTAAAGATAGACCACCAGGGGTTGATGATTTAGATGTTAAATTTCTTAGTTTGGTTGCTAATTTCATTGCTGTCCCTGTTTGTCATATTGTTAACTTGAGCATTGAGAAATGCATCTGTCCTCAAGCTTGGAAGATAGCTAAAATCATTCCACTTACAAAAAATACAGCTGCACCATTTTCTGGTACAAACAGTCGCCCTATAAGCTTGTTACCAGCTTTAGGAAAGGTAATGGAGAGAATTATCTTTCAACAAATACAACTTTATTTTGATGTGAATGGATTAAATACAGAATATCAGCATGCCTACAGGCCTGGTCACTCTACATGCACGGCCTTGACACAGATGACCGATGATTGGCAATGTGAGATGGATAATGGAAGATTGGTGGGGGCTGTTTTACTTGATTTTAGTGCAGCGTTTGATTTGATAGATCATCTGTTGTTACTGGATAAGCTTAAACAATATGGTTTCACTGTCACTGCATTAAATTGGATGGATAGTTACTTAAGTGACAGAAAGCAGACAGTTTTCTTTAATGGTAGTTTTTCAAAGATCAGTCGGCTTAATTGTGGAGTCCCTCAGGGAAGTTGTTTAGGACCACTATTGTTTTCAATTTTTATAAATGATCTTCCGTTAGTTCTACATAAAGCTCAAATTTCAATGTATGCAGATGACTCGACCATATATGCTGCAGGAATGACCACAGATGAGATTAATAATATTTTGGAAAATGAATTAAAGTTAGTAACAGAATGGGTAAAGAGTAATAAACTTGTACTGAATATTGGTAAGACAAAGTCTATATTAATGGGATCAAAGTATCAGATGTTATTTGAACCAAAATTGAATTTGAATATAAACAACATTCCAATTGATCAGGTACAAGAGACAAAACTTTTAGGTATTACTTTCAACAACACTCTATCATGGTCACATCATGTTGATAATACTGTGAGCAAAATGGGAAGGGCTGTTTCAGTTACAAGAAGAATTTCTAAGGGACTGCCACCAGATGTCATTAGACAGGTCTTAAACGCTTTAGTTCTGTCACAGCTTGATTATTGTTTTGTTATTTGGTCTAGTGCCTCAATGATCGATATTAAGAAACTACAAGTTGTTCAAAATAAAGCTGCACGTTGTGCGTTAAATTGCTCCTATAGAACTAATGTAAAAGACATGCATGACAGTCTGAGATGGTTGTCTGTTAGTCAAAGGGCTACTTATTGTTTAGTTAATTTCATCAGAAACATAAAAGTTACACAATCTCCAGAAATATTATATAAAAGGTTATTAAAACATTGTACTCATCATGAATATCAAACAAGACATGCAATTGAAGGAAGGTTGAATTTTCCCAAAGTTAAAACATCTGTTATACAGAAAACTGTTATGTATAGAGCTATTGGAAGGTGGAATTCATTGCCGAGTTATATTGTTCAAGCCAATACAAAAGAGGGTTTCAAAATTATGGTAAAACAGTACCTTCCAATATTTCATGAACTTTAATGATTTTGTGTTTAACCTTGACATCTTATTGACTTGTTTGTTATTATCATGAAAAAATAATAACAATAATAATAATAATGTATGGGTAACCCTTTTCTCCCTTTGATCATGAAATGTAAAAAATTGTAAATGTATTTCTGAATTTTTGTAGGTGAACTATTGTCTGTGTTTGTATCTGTAGTATGTTCGTTCTGTATGATGTGTATTTGGGTGTGTCGGACCCCAGGAAGAATAGCCATGCTTAGTGCAAGTGCTAATGGGGATCCATAATAAAGTAAAGTAAAGTAAAGGGAAGGTGGCGAGAACTGAGCCTGGTGGTCCACGGTGGCGCGTGCGTCATGGTAGACTGTGTGTCCCACTCATCCAGGGGCTGTGAGCAGGAACGGGTGTCGCGTCCTCACCGGGGGGGAGGGGAGATCCAAGCTGGCTCCCCGGTCGTGGCGATCGGCGGTAGTGTTAAGCTCTCGTCGAGTCATCGTAGAGGACGTAGGTGGCTAGGCTAGGCTAGGCTAGACTAGGCCAAGGCCACTGAGCTAGCTAGAGGCCAGGCTAAGCTAAAGGCTGTATTAGCTAGGCCAAGGTAACTAGTCTGGTTAGTTTAACGTCCGTAGAATGCTGTGTTTTCCTCGTCCGGAAAAGCACGGCGGGGATAGGAGGGAGAGAAGGAGGTCCGGGGAACTCTCAATGGACTGAGAATCCTACCCGTCGCTTCAGAGTTAGTAGAACCCGCAGACCTCGATCTTGTAGAAAGGTGAGAAGCTCCTTCATCGTAGGCAGAAGGAAGCCAAGAGAATGACTTCCGCGTTCCGGTCTCCTTTTGTGCCCTCGGGTAAGAGGGCTACCGGAAAGCGACGGAAGACCCATCGGGCCAAAAAGGGTTTGGCCCTGAGGGAGTGAATGTGAAGCTTCTGTACATCGCCAGAGGGCGCTGTTTCCCATATGTGAACACCGAGAGAGCAATGTAGCAAAACTAGCCCAAAAAGTTGCATCTCAATTATTCAATTAATGGAAAACAAGTCATTATATATAGATATATAGATGTTGTGTGATTTTGACCCTTTGACCTTTCTATGCAGTGGACATCACCGTCTATCACGATGGTTTCCATGGAGACCTGAACGAAACCTTCTATGTGGGTGAAGTAGATGAAGCAGGCAGGAGACTGGTCCAGACCACCTACGAATGCCTTATGCAATCTATTGACTCTGGTAAGACCCTTATGAATGCCTTATGCAATCTATTGACTCTGGTAAGACCCTTATGAATGCCTTATGCAAGGTATCGACTCTGGTAAGACCCTTATGAATGCCTTATGCAAGGTATCGACTCTGGTAAGACCCTTATGAATGCCTTATGCAATCTATTGACTCTGGTAAGACCCTTATGAATGCCTTATGGAAGCTATGGACTTACTTACGCAACTGTATTGGCGAAACAGAAGTGGGGGGAGGCATCCGCGTTATTTTCTTCCCATTTTCCTCGACAGACCACATGAGCAGTTGAAGTAATATGCTTTAGGGAATCAATGAACTGGGGTCTGCAACAGCATCAAGGGCAGATGAATTAAGGGTGAATTGTGTTCCACAGTGAAGCCTGGTATTCGCTACAGAGAGCTGGGAAACATCATCCAGAAACACGCCCAGGCCAACGGCTTCTCTGTGGTCAGAAGCTACTGTGGACACGGAATCCACAGGCTGTTCCACACCGCGCCCAACGTGCCCCACTATGCCAGTGAGTCCCTCACTGCCACCAACATTGCACACCCCAACATACCGTGCATTACACACCTCTACATGTTTTGATAGTATTTTTAGACTGATATTGGGTTCTTGGTTTACCCTTGATCCTAGATTATTGAGGCACTACATTGTGTCTCTGCATTTGATGTATGTGTTTACCTTGCTTACTGTAAGTCACTCAGGATAAGAGTGTCTGCTAAATGCCTAAAAACATCATTAAATCTCTGCATTTATTGAACACCTTAACATACGTACATTAATCATCTCAACATAAATGTAACACAACATCCATATACTGCAGACAGTAGACTATACATTAGACACTACATACATTCAGACAGCAGACTAACTCCTGTTACTGAACATACAATCTATAGTAATGAGTACTATCAGAATGCTGTATAGAGATATTTAACACTTATTTTAACAAAACAAAATGCTCTTACCCTACCTTTTAATTGGGGAAAGTTACAATAGACTAGTTACTACTAAATATGTTCCAGGGGAGTATCTCATAGCTTTTTGTTTGGCTCAGCTGCAGATTTGAACCGGAAACCATATGAAGGTGTCTTCTGTTTCCAGTTCAAATCTGCTGCTGAGCCAATGAGATGAAGCTATGAGATACTGACCCGGAACTGGAAATTATGCCACCTTTCTGGAAAAGGGAACTACATTTATTCTAGTCTATTGAATTTCTTGTTTTTAATTTTCAACATGGTTGCTGAATAATGTGTATGTATGTTTGTAGAAAACAAAGCAGTAGGAGTAATGAAGCCGGGACATGTGTTCACCATTGAACCAATGATATGTGAAGGTGAGTATTCCACCACTAATACTAAATGGAAGGAAAGTTTTTTTTGCAGGGTGTTCCTGTGCACACTAGAATACTCTTGGGGAATAAAGCTTTAACACTTGTCCCTATTCTGGGGTGAACATTCTGCTAAATTAGCCGATGTACAAGCTCACAACGTGCCGGCGCATTGTGAGCTTCTAGATTGGCTAATTTAACTGCAATGCACTGTATAATGTGTTTGTGTTAAGTGAATGGACCGGTTGTTTTTGTTTGTTTGATTAGTGTAGCACATAGGTTCTCAAACGTTTTATTTTCAAGGACCCCCATAACTCTGAGAGTGTACAAATGGAACGCACTCAGGGTTACACACCCGTAACGGGCCATTTGGAACCGCCTCAAGGAACCATGAGGCTCCCCGGACCACACTTTGAGACCCACTGGTGTAGCAGAGTGTTTCCAGTGAGCCAACATGCACAATATCAGCACCCTGACTCTGTTTGACCAGAATGGAACAGAGCCTTCATTAGTATCATTGGTAACACCTGTGAAGGAAGTAAGGAAGAGGCCCAATTTATTTCCAATATGGCTGCTGTGCACCTCTGTGTCAGACACCGGCACGCAACCAAGTATAAAATCAGATACTGGACCTCGCAGAGTTGTGGCGGGAAGAAGTTATCCAGCCGCAGGTTCATGGTACATTTATATCTATCCAGGGGTTTGTGCATCGATATAGTCGCATTATTAACTGATTCACTGCCAATCACGTAGATCTACGCGAACCTATTTAAAGCCGCCACGTGCCAATCGCGTAGATCTACGTGAACTAAATTTTATTTAAAAAATTTCCCCAATTTGACCCAAAGACCAAGGAGATATGATTTTTCGAAGATCTAGACTCCTATCCACTTCCTTGTTAACTCAAAACTTAAAAATTCTGTATCTCGGCTCCTGAGTACTTTTTTTTTTTCAATGAAAAACTCTGGCACTGGCTAAAAAAATATGAAAATACCTCTGGCAGTTAATGGGTTAATATCGGTTCATCTTTACACCCCCAACTTAAACCCTATACATTCCATTTGATGCGTGTGTGCGTGTCAGCGCATACGAGCTGAGGAGGGGTAAATGCCGCTCCACGCTTCACACTCCAGGGGGCTGTTGTCACACTCGCTATCCGCTCATGTTGATTCCCCCCCTGCTACGTCGCTCACCTTGATTTGTGCGCCTCCTCCCAGCAGCAAAGAAAACTATAAAAGAAAAACAGATTTTGCTGCATGTCCGAAACGCACTCTTTTGGCACAAATGTGTCCCTGTTAGTGTGCAGAGGGCCTAGATGGAGTGGACAGCAACTATGATGCAAAACACAGCATCCGTGTGGAGTTTGCATGTTCTCCCCGTGTCTCCTAGGGTAGGTAATACCCTCACAAAAACATGTAGTAATCCTGGTTGCTATACCGCCTCCCCCATGACAGGCGGGGCGCCTGATGGAGGGGAAGGGAACTGGTTGGAATAACGTGTTCCTTCCACGCGCTACGTCCTACCGGGGAAACTTCCCCCTGTCAGGTGACAAGAAGGTCAGTTGGCTCTCATGCATTGAAGGAGGCATGAGCTCGGCTCTGGGCTCCCTAGGCTGGTGGGGGGAGTGTAGCGTCCAAGATCACTTAGATAATTGGCACTGGGTGAAAAAGGGTTACAGAATCGTGTGATAAAATAAATTCTTGTAAAAAAATAAACGGCATCCAAGTTTCCTTTTTATGTAGGCGTTTCTTTTTTAATAAGACGGACAATATTAAATCCTTTGGGTTAATGATTAATCAACAGGTTCGGGAGAGAGGGGGGGGCACTCGAATAGCGAGTGTGGTTCAGCCAAAACCTGTCACTTGCGTTTCAAATTGTATTGTATCCTTTGATTGGATGGTGATACAAACATAGGAATTTATAAACATAGGCCTACTGTGTGGATTACGGCAACATTTGAATGAAATCTTGATCAAGGACGACAGGACGTGCACTGTGTGCACTTTTGTTGCAGTGTTGAGGATTTCTTTGTGTCTGACCGTGCGACCGACCGGGCATGCTCAAACATGTGGTGCGCGGCCCCGACCGGAGCGGCTTGGAGCGGAGGGCGGTCCTCGCGCCGAGTTCGGTCCTACCCTTTTTATAAACGAACTCCCGCTATGTTAACCCTTTAAGAACTCATAGTGCGGCACAGAGTGCCGCACTATGAGCTTGTAGATCTGCTATATATTTTTTTTTATCTTGATTTTTGCAAATCTTTGAATATATATATATATATATATATATATATATATATATATATATATATATATATATATATATATATATATATATATATATATATATTTAAAGCAAACATTTGTAACTCAAATCTTTGCTTCTGGAGATTCTACAAATGTCTTCTAAATCCTAAGTTTTCTGAAAAAAAATATTTTCCTTGACCCAGAAGCAAAGATTTGAGTTACAAGTGTTCCCTTAAAAACAAAATCAAATATTTGCACAAATGGTTACGATTTTTCACCGAGTTCTGCGCTATAAGAGAGATCTGCTATTTTTGAATAGCCAAAGTATAAAATATGGAATAAATGGTTACAGAGATGCGTTCCCTGTGTGTGTGTGTGTGTGTGTGTGTGTGTGTAAAGGGCATGTTGAGGCTAGTTTTAACGTAATCTACAGGTAGTGGCAATAGGCCACTAGGTGGCAGCATTGACCAGGCATCGTTAGGGGTTCAAAAACATATAGTAAATAAATGGCAACGTTTGAGAATGAATAAAACATACGTTAAGTGATAAATGATCTTATTATTGGTTAATCTACCCAGCTGCACATAAAGTCATCAGCCCCACCTACCTTTACCAGCACTAACATTAAAGTGATGAACACACGAATAGCCAAAGAAATCTAAAAATGACACACAGATGCGTTCTCGGTCGTAAAAGGTTTAAGGCCCCCGATATCGATTATTCGATTATTAATTGTGCATTCACATGTAATAGAGTATTTCTACATTGTGGTATTGATATTTACATTAAAAAAAAAATTGACTACTTGTTTCACCTCTGCCATAATCGGTGTTAAAATCTGTGTGTGCCTGTGCACATGCGTGTGTTTGTATTACTATACTTGTGAGGGCCAAATGTCCCCACAAGTGTAGTAGACATAGAGAAATAGACGTTGCAGGGACCCATTTCCTGATCCTCCCTAGAAAAAAATGGTTGTTTCATGGTTATTATTATTTTTATTTTATCTTTTTAGATGCCTTTAAATGTCTAATCCTAACCTGAATCTTTTTCTAACCCCTGGGTGTAGTAGGGCTATTTTCCGGCTTTAGGCTTACGGTTAAAAATGTCAAAATGTATTAACCCATTAAGACCTGGAACGCATCCGTGTCATTTTCAGATTTCTTTGGCTATTCAAAAATAGCAGATATACAAGCTCGTAGCTACAAGCTTGTAGATCTGCAATTTTTTTTAAATCTTGAAAATGTGTGCAAATCCCTAGTTACTCAAATCTTTGCTTCTGGGGATCCCTGGAACTAAATATTTTGAAATGGGGGTCAGCGGCCTTGACATGAAAAAGTTTGAGTACCTCTGATATAGAAACAAGTATTTTCGGAAAACTGTTTTAGAATTAGAAGACATTAGTAGAATGGCTTCTAAATCCTAATAATCCTATAAAATGGCTGTCCAAAAATGTATGTGTGTGTGTGTGTCCTGCTAGGTGGCTGGCAGGACGAGACGTGGCCGGACGGCTGGACGGCGGTGACCCGGGACGGGAAGCGCTCGGCGCAGTTTGAGCACACCCTGCTGGTGACGGAGACGGGCTGCGACATCCTCACGCGCCGACTCGACGACAACGGCCGCGCCCACTTCCAAAGCCAAATCTAGGCCCCGCCCCGGGCCCTCCCCCCCAAGGACGTTCTGACACCGCCCCCCTCCCCCCACGCTATCCAGAGGTGTCTGGATCTCACACACACACACACCACCGGCTTCGAATGCTATCAATGCATTGAATGGGAGATTATCACGTTTTATCAGACCATTGAATGGGCGAGTAGGCGACGAGTAGGCGATATACGGACCTACCCGCGATTTGTCAGACCATTCATTGGGCGTAATCAGGAGCTACTGACCTACTTGGAGGCGGAGCAGTCCCCACAAAATTATTTACGATTCTGTGCCTACCGGTACATAACTCCAATGGCGCTGAGTAGGCTCAGGCGAACGTCACACCGTTCAGGACGGCAACTCGGTCGCTTTAGCTCCCTTGGTGGTCCTTCACGGGGTTACAGTTCGCCTGAGACTGCGCGCCTCCGTCATGGTCCGAAACCAAAACCGAAATTGAACTATTTAAGTCATCTCCGTTGGTAGGTCAGTATGTCTTGATAACACCGAATGAATGGTCTGATAAATCGCGGGTAGGTCAGTATGTCGCCTACTTCGCCCATTCACTGGTCTAATAAAAGGTGATAATGTCCCATTCAATGCATTGATAGCATCCGAATCAGGTGCACACACACACACACACACAATATTGTGTTACTATACTTGTGAAGGACATCCCAGTTTTAGGATGGCAATTTTCTGAATGCCATGCTTTGCTGGTGTCGCGCACCAAACCTATAAAAATAGCCGATTTACAAGCTCACACGTTGTGAGCTTGTAGATCGGCTATTTCCGGTGCCCAACACCGGCACGCAACCAAGTCCAAATCAGTGAAAATTCTTACCTCAAATCCTAAACTTACCCTCTGAATGCATAATCCTAACCTGAATCTTTCCATAATTTTAACTCCACAAATCTGTTTTAACCGTAATACAAAAATAAGATATTTTTGAACTTCACCCTTTTATCCAGCACCCATCCAAATAGACTTGGACGTGAGTGCATTATCCTTATACTCCTTTTAACCATAAAACAACCATTTCTGTTGTGAGGACCAGGAACATTGTTTATTTCTCAAATTCTACTATACATGCGGGGACATTTGGCCCTCATAAGTATCGTAGTAATAGTACACACACACACACACACACACACACACACACACACACACACACACACACACACACACACACACACACACACACAGAACATCCGGGGCACAGAGGGGGAAGGAAGGGGCTCCAACTGCTCATTGAATAAAAGATTAGTTGATTAATTAAACATTAATGGAAGTATTTGCATATGTGTGATATCAGCATTGGATTATGTTCTTACTGTACATGAATGAATGAATGAGTGTCTGTCTGTTTGTCCGACAGGTTTTATATAAAGTACCAGTCCGCACATTTTAATTTTAATTTTAAGAACCCCCAGTGTGATCGAATCAATCTTTATCTATAAAGCACATTTAAAACAACAGAAGCTGACCAAAGTGCTGCACAAGGTTGAGACAAACAAAGTATCAACAAGCGCCCATTGGCGCACAGACAAATATGTACATTGTTAAAACACAGTAGCGGATCAGGTGCAATTAAAAGCCAAAGAGAATAGGTGGGTTTTAAGTAGGGATCTGAAAACCCCAATTGGACTGGGCAGATCGGATGGAGAGAGGCAGGTCGTTCCAGAGCATCTGGGCGGCAGCAGCAAAGGCGCGGCCACCCCTGGTCCTTTTACTGGTCTAGTTTTTGCCAGACCCAAGGGGTCGGCCTACATGAGGCTTTGTCGGTCGGTCGGTCGGTCGGTCTGTCCCTCTTTTCCTGTCCTGTCCCTCTTTTCCTCTGCACACACGTCATGCGAAGTCCGGCCATTCAGATTTCAACCACTAGGGGTCTGGTAGTACCAGGTCTCCTGGTTCCCTTGTTTCTGTTCATGGGCTCTGCTGCCTTGGCGGATCGCTGGGCCTTGGGACCGTTCAACTCCTTCACCCTGTCCGCATATCGTTGTGTATTCATCGTGTAGTCACATGAAGCCATGCCTGGAGACAACCGCACGATCATGCCGGTCCTGGACATTTCCCCGATGAAGGAGTCGCTGAGTACCTTGGTCAAGGTGCTCAGTCTGAACAGCACATTGTCACCAGTCCTTCCCAGGGAGCGAATGTACTCCTTCAGGGCCAGCAGGCTGTGGTTGATCTCATTGGTCTCCACCAGTGTGGCACGGTCGCTGCTGCTGACGTCCGTGCCCCGCTCGTTCCCCGCCAGGTCGATCACAGAGAACTTTCCGTGCAAGGTGTTGGCGCGGTTGTTACATCGCAGGACAATCTGGAGGATGGCGTGTGAGCGGGACAAGTTGGCATTCGCAGACTTCCTGCAAGCACTGCCAACTTCTATGATCTTGATGATGTCCTCCGCTGCGGAAACACCCACTTCCTGCAGGCCGACCACCTGAACCTGCTGCCGCTCATCCTCCAGAACACGCAGTTGGGACTTGTTGTCATAGACCTTGCCGTGTTAGATCTCAAAGAAGGCGACATATGGACAGAGATCCAGGCAGGCGTACCTCCGGCTGTTAATGAGGGTGAACACATCCTGGGCTGCCAAGGCGTAGATGCCTTTAGTGCTGTTCTGGCGCTTCCCAGAGAAGTCACCTCCCATGGTATTGGTCTTTCCACTGCCGGTTTATCTATAAGCAAAGTAAGTTGCCATGGCACCTTCAAAGATCGACTGGACCAGGGGTTTGGCCGTGAACCTGTAGACCATGTCATTAGTGGCGCTCTCGTCGTTGCCGGGCACAGAGACCACATCTATCTCTCTTCTAGACAGTTCTTGCTTGTTGAATGGCCGCTTGCGAATGCACACACATATCTTTTGATCTTCAGCTTCTTCCATGACTGAGGGAGGGTTCATGTCCAGGGTCTCTCTGAACTCCTCGATCATTTCATAGAGCTTCTGGTTGGGCCGGTAGACCTCTCCAAACTTCCCCCTCTTGGTTTGAGCGTCGGGGGGGGGGGGGGGGAGGGGGGCTTCACAACATGTTTTTATCCTTTGGAGCGATGGATTCTCCTTGGCCTCCTCAGGGGGAAGATGGGTTGCAGGCTCTCTGTCCTTCCTCACCCTTTTGGTGGCCACAGGTCCAGTGGGGGGTGGGACAGGGATAGGGATTGAATGAGTTGGCTCCGGGAGTGTGGCTTGAAGTGGCGCCACAAACATACACGTCTGCCTTGTCGGAGGCCTGGAAATAGTTGGAGGAGCAGGAATCCTGGACCAGCGCAGGCGACTAGAGCATTTCTTGTTGTGAGTGGGACTCTCGACCAAAGAAGTGAGGTGACACAGGAGCTCCTCCATTGAGGGCACAAAGGTCTTCAAAATCAACCTCCTTCCTTTTGGTTGCATTCCTCTCCGTCCACATAACTGGCCTCATCCACCGACTTCACCAACAAAGAATGAACTCGGCCACCGCTCCTGCTGATCTGCACAGTATGGCCGAGCAGACATCCAACAAATGTGCCTCTATTTCTACGAGAGGTTAGTTATGCAAAAGTAACAAACTGCCGTCCGGATTAAAAACACCTGATATGCATGAGACCACGGACCCCCATTTGATACACTGTAAGATCCTCAGTGCTAATAACTCTGAGAGTGTACAAATAAAACCAAATGGACCCTAGCCCGTACAGAACCGATCCAGAACTCCTGTCAGTGCCTGGAGTCTCATTGGGTATGGGATCAACTCACAGACACCGGGGAATGATCCAGCAATGACCCGCAAGCCCCACATATGGCAGAACAAAGGTTCATTTTGGCTTAAATGTTTTAATTGTTTCTAAAATAGTCTGCATCTACAAACTCACAGCGTGTCGCATTGTGACCCATTGTGAGCTAGTAGATCAGGTATTTAAATTTTTAGAAACTTTGGGGGCAAAAAAAATTGTAGGAGGGGGGTAGATGTTTTTATTTTATGTTTAATTTTTTTTGTAGGAAATGTGTAAAAAAAAAAAAAAAGTATTTATTTGTGACCTATAAAATGTAGTCTTATGATCACTACCAATTAAGCATGAAGTTGCAGACTGGTACTTTAATGGGCCTCTGGCGCTGTGCCAGCCACAGCTGGTATGTGTTGACTGTTGTATGGTTGACTTATTGTTTCTAGAGTGCCAATTCTACAAGCACGCCTCACAATGCTTTCTGTCCCCATGTCCCTCTGTTACTGACACTGTCCTCTCTCTGTGGGGACAGTTACTGACACTGTCCTCTAAACAGGACGTCCCATGTCCCATTCCTGCTGGCATCAGCACACCTGTTCACACTTGGTGTTTAAAAGGGTCACTTAAATACACTTCCGGGGCCTTTTTAAAAATGTATTTGTTATTATTTATTTTAATGAAAATATATAATACTACTTCTACTAAAATAAACAGTAATTGAAAAAATACGCCCCCTCGTGCATTAAGACAATATCAGTCACCAGATCAAAGGTGTCTTTTTAATGAATCTATCATGGTTATAATGAAGTTTGACGTTACTATGGGTTTGTATAGGAAGGGGACGTATCAAATAAATGTCAAAAACCGAATCAAGCAATGACTATTTCTCGTCATATTTTGCCAAGGCTCAGACTGCCAATGACTAGAATGGCGCGATTTTGTGTTTTCAGTGGTTTTACGCTAGATGGCGCTGTTTGCTAACCTGTGAGTCACCATTTGACTCCCAGTGAAGCAAAGAAGCAGCAAATTACGTGATCGCAAAAAAAAACTGCCACATTCACTTCCATGTTAACACATCGGGTGCCAAACACGGTCTGAACCGTGTTTGCGCAGAGTAGCGGTCCGGTGCCGAACACGGTCCAGACCGTGAAATATGTCTTTTTGTTTTTTTCGTTTTTCTCCACACGGGCGGGGCTAGAGCAGCTCTGGGAGTACCCATTGTGATCTTGAGAAGGATAGGCCAGATAGATCACCGGAAAAACAAAAACATGGCTGCCATCCACTTCCTGTCTATTTCCTTCTTTAAAACACCTATATCTCCGAATCTGTTTCCGGTGGGGAAAACCGGTCATGCGCGATGCGCGATCCCCCCCCATTGTAACTCGCGAGTGAAATGTTATCGTTCCAGGCTGTAGCCAGGGTCATCGCGCAACATGAATGGATGTTTTTTTTTACATGGATTTGCTCCTCGTGGAGTCTAGAGCTTTAAACAGCAAAGCGCAGTCAATGGGGAGAATGCTGGCACCCAACGTAAGTTGTTATGAAAAAATGCTGGCACCCAATGTGTTAAAAACTGTCTGGGGTGCTCATAAAAGCCACTGTAGATGTTAAAATAACCCCAGAAGTGTTTTAAAGTGAAATATTCCTTTAAGGCTTTGTTCAGACTACAGGCTAATACCATTTGTTTCTCAAATCTGATCTTTAGCTCCAACTGTCCACGCCGTTATTTACAAGTGATTAGAGCGGGTTTGTGCGTTCAGACATCAGCGAAAATAGCAGATCGTAGGCTTCCGTGTGAGTGTCCAAAATGAGACAATGAGACGAACTACCAGAAATGTGGCTCAAATTTCATTCCCAAAAATCAGTTTCCATGTTTTTTTTTGCTGTTAAGACTTGATCAAACCAATCTGATATCAACATGAATAGGACAATAATCAGAACTGGACTGCCAGTGTGAACACAGCCTAAATGTATCTTGGCGAGCAAACTGTCCAGTGGTGGAAAGTGCTTGCGTACTGTACTTAAGTATGTATTTTTTTGGGTACCTGTACTTTACTTGAGTATTTGCATTTTTTGGATACTTATGACTTTTCACTACATTTCAACGACAAATATACTCTTGACTCCACTACATTTCTAGGAAGGGTGAAAAGGTACATTATGAATTAACTGCTTGAGCACTATTTCAAATATAGTGAAAATTGTAGATCTACAAGCTCGTAAGATTGTACGTCTGCTTTTATTGATTTGAAAAATTTCTATTTCAATACAGCTATATATATATATATATATAGTGAAAATGTGCTTTGTACTTTTGAATACTCTAGTACAACTTTCACTTGTAGTTGGCTCATATTTGAGTATCTATAGGCTACTTTCACTCAAGTGACTGGGGTTGAGTACTTTGTCCACCACTGAAAGTGCAGTGTGTTTGCTGATGTGTTTGGCTGGTGTGAATGCCTCCAGGATGCAGTGGAGATGGGCCTGAAGTCATGTGCATACAGGTGTTGTCATCATTCTATGTAGCAGGGAATCATACAAATTATAACTTAATAAAGGATGAGTCCGATGACTGGTTGTGGAACACTGGTGTCACACGCACACACACGCACGCACACACACACACACACACACACACACACACACACACACACACACACACACACACACACACACACACACACACACGTACAACACGACACATGTACAACCCAGATTTCTGGGTCCGATGTGGATCCCGTGTTTTTGGAGAGTTCGACCACTCCTTACTCGTGTTTTGATTATGTCAAAAAGTGCAATATTTTCTAATCAATTTGAAACATTAGATTTGATTAAAGTGTATCTGAGAAAAATATCAACAAACTATATATAAAAAATAAACTCAAACAACTTTCATTTATTTGACCACTTAAGCCACATTTAAACATTTTCAAAAGAAAAAAAACATTTGAAAATGTCTGCCTATAAATAAAAAAATGTGAACACATTGTCAAACAATGGCTGAAATATGGACCAGAAGGATATTCAGGGGGGCTCTACTGTACCTGTAACTTTTTTTTACAAGAGTCTCTGGTTGAGATCAATAAATAAGATCACGTTTTCACCAATTGGCCTTTTAGTACAAAACACTTAAAGTGGTAAGTCCCAGTAAGCTAACCTGTATCATCTTTGTGTGTCATTTAGATTTGAGCTGACATCCAATGCAAAGCTCTGCTGTTGAAGTGCAAAACGGTGATCTCACTTAGAAGGAAAGCCATGGATGTTGATGTGTGGTATATGGGCTAGTGTATCATGTCTTAATGTACCTTGATTTTAAGATTTAAAAAAATATCAGTCTGGTTAATGTGCATTTTCACAATAATGGCTATTTATTTTTTCTTTAAATAGGAGCAGTGGAGTCATCTTATCAGTTTATTGATTCTTCTGGAGTAATAAATGGATCTTTATTAGTTCCGTATGGCAGAAGATGTAACTCTTATAATAATGGTTTAAAAACAACGACACTTTGGTAGAGGTTTTGGTTGTGTGTTGACATGATGCAAGTACAAAATGTATGAGACACCTTCAATTCATTTCAATTCAATGTATTAGTTGCTGTGTTGATTAGAAAACAAGTCTCCTTTTCTTGCATTGCACAGTTAGACAGCTCTCAAATTCACTCTTTTAGTACATAAATGAACCCATGTAGATCTTATTGAAATAAAAATGTCAACTTCCTGGTGATTTACTATTTGAATTAGGAAGAAGAAAATAAGAAAGAAAGGGAGAGAAATGAATACAAACCAGGTTTTGTAATTGTCAGTGTCAGCTTTGTTTGCATTTGTTCATGTGCCAAAAGAGTTGACTTTGAGACCTGTTTGTAATGCAAGTCAATGAGATTGTTTTTGGGATATCCATTTCTAATCAATGGAGCAACTATTTGTAGATATCTCACCAATAGTTGGAGTTCCATCATGACAAGGCAGCTACACAACCAAAGTGTCATGTAGTTTTCACTCTCCAGCTCTTTGTTGAGGGAAGTGAGGATATTGCAAACAACAAAAAAAGCGATGGAAATAACATTAACCCATTAAGACTGGGAACGAATCTGTGTCATTTTAGATGTATTTGGCTATTCAAAAATAGATCTACAAGCTCATAGTGCGGTACCGAGTGCCGCGCTACGAATTTGTAGATCTGCTATTGAAAAATCGAGGAAATGTGTGCAAATCCTTGAATATATATATATATATATTTTTTTAAAGCAACTCAGTAACTCAAATCTTTGCTTCTGGGGGGGTCCCTGGAACAAAATATATTATATCAGTGGTTCTAAAACTTTCATGTCAAGGACCCCCAAAATGATATGTATTTGGCCCCGGGCCCCCATTTCAAAATATGTTGTTCCAGGGACCCCCAGAAGCAAAGATTTGAGTTACTAATATTTGCTTAAAAATATATATGTATTCAAAGATTTGCACAAATGTTCAACATTTTTCAAAAATAGCAGATCTACATCTGCTATTTTTTAATAGCCCCCAAAAATCTTAAAATGACACAGATGCGTTCTCGGTCTTAATGGGTTGATGCTAGAACAGTGGCTTTATTTCAGCATGCTAACTTTCCAGGAATAGAAAGCCTGCAGTTTATATTAGCTTGTAATCTCCATTGATGATATCACTGGTAGGCGGGTTTCTGAACGGTCCACAGCCCTCCAATGAGTGAGTTGAAGTTATAATGTGCATTAGTGAGGAGCAATTATACGAAGATATGGTTGAAAATGGTTGAGGTGCTCCTTTAAGCCCTACATACTTTCTATTGTAGTATGGGAAATAGTGAAAATAGCCGATCTACAAGCTCACGACGCGTTGTGAATGATGCGGCCTGTTGTGGTCTGCTACTTTCCCAATTATTTTAAAAAATATTAAAAAATTGCCCAAAATAGGGATGCCAAGGTTATATTAGGAATGTACAATTTAAAGCGGATCAATACATGTTCTGTTGCATTTGCAGTGAATTGAACACATCAAATGTTTGCAGAAAATTGCAGATCTACAAGTTCACAATGCATCGCGACACGATGCATTGTGAGGGAGTCCGCTCAACAATATATGGGTTTTATTTTGTATTACTTCTCTGAGTGGCTGACAGATCGGCCTTTGCCAACATGATGGTGGAAATCTGAAAAGCGTCCAAACGCGTTACTTTTCAGTGATTGGAAAAAAAAAAACCTGTGTTCCAATGAATCCAATGTAGTTATTATTAGTCACAAGCTTTTGTTAATACTTTTCATTGTTTAGATATATTATCTTTTTAAACACACAAACTTAACCACTTTCACTCTCACATAAACACATCCCAAATTGTAGATCTGTTTTTTTGTGTGACACTGTACCACAGTAGTATGAAGTAGGGCATTTATGACAAAAACATTGTTTTTC
Source organism: Gymnoscopelus braueri (assembly GCF_963280865.1). NCBI lineage: Eukaryota > Metazoa > Chordata > Actinopteri > Myctophiformes > Myctophidae > Gymnoscopelus > Gymnoscopelus braueri. Next base: position 50,636,283 of record NC_137621.1, on the reverse strand, counting down.
ATAGTTGAAATATGGAAATAAGGTTTCTGCCTGTCAGCAACAATATTAACGTATAACATTCTCAGAATGGCGTAAACTGAGCAGCAGAGGTCTTCATAGGTCTACCCAAACCGAAAAATACTCCACATGCCTGAGACTAGTATGGGTTTGAGTTTAGATTAGAGAGCGTAGATCGGCTATTTTCATATAGCCTATGTATAAAATAGGGCTGAAGTGGTTAATGTATGTTTTATAATGTAATAATTGATAATTGCAAAGTAACTAGTAACTAATGTTTTCAATTAATTGTAGTGGAGTAAAAGTACAATGTTTGCCTCTGAGATGTAGTGGTGTAGAAATAAAGGACTGAAAATTGGAAATACTCCAGTAAAGTAAAAATACCTCAAGATTGTACTTAAGTACAGTACTTGAGTACATGTACTTAGTTACTTTACACCACTGAATAGGCTGTGCATGTGTGCCAGGCTGCCAGCTGTCAGTCCAGTGACTTAAAGGGAGAGTGGAGAGCGCATCAATCAAACTATACCTCCATGGAAGCAAAGGTGCATGCACCTTTTTGCGATCACAGATTCCTTCTGCATCGAGGTGAAACCATGAAATGTAATGCCACTGTCTGTTACTGTAGGATATAGCTGCTTGGTATCGACTGGTAGGACATGTTTTAAACGCAAATGTAATAATTAGGTTTGTCAGGTCCAAATAATACCCTGAGTTTGGGTTGGTTCTGTAATATCTCAGAACAAATCGGATCTGTGAAGACATTTCATGGGTCCATTAGGGTTTGGTTCTGTCATTTCATTGTGGACACATGTAGAACTCTACGTTATTTTATTTTGAATTTGTTTTTTGACCGAAATCACTAAAGGACTGGAAAAGTGTGTATGATATCAACCCAGGAGGTGAATTTAATTGATAAATATCCAAATTTGTATTTGTTTTTTATTCACCATTCTGTACAACCTGTTGAGATCGTATACCTTTATTAGTCACTTAAAGAGTCACTTGTAGGGTGTGTAAGTAATAAGACAGAGATAGAGAGAGCATGGTTTTGTTCAAGTTAAAGCTCTGTATTGTCATAGTAATCCTTGTTGTAGAGTGTTTGTTCAGTAGGGGTCTACCGGTCTCTCCAGCTCTTTAAATAAATTCAGGATACCAATTTTGTCCAATCAGGAGAAAGAATCCCACACAATGTTATAGTGTTCCAGTTCCAATTGTCTGCTCATTTCATTCTGTCATCACTTACAATTTCTCTTGTTTATTCTCTATCCTGTATGAGTTCTCTGATCCTGATAAAATGGGTATTCCGAACAGGAAAAAGCATTTTCTGCTCATGTATGTGTTCTTGTCAATGACAGGGACCACAATGGAAATAAGCCTTCGGGTTTTGCTCTGTTTTTATCCCTTTGAATTGTATGCATGTCCTTGTATTGTTTTATACATTGTATGATCCTATTTGTCTATAAATGGTTCACTCACTAAAGAGCTGGAGAGATGGACCCATGTTACTGAACAAACACTCTCACAATATAGAGCTATTCAACACTTTGCTTGATTAAAACAAATGAATAAATACACCACTTTTCATACGACCCTGGTAAAAGTTCAGAGGAAATATGAGAAGTGGTGGAAAAAGTACTCACATTTTGTACTTAAGTAAAAGTATCAATACTGCAATGTACTCCAGTGAAGTAAAAGTACCTCAAAATGTTACTTAAGTAAGTGTACTTAGTTACTTTACACCACTGACCGCGAGATGTTGTGGGTATGAAATGAAACAGAGTGGACTAGAGCAGGAAGTGAAAGCTTTATTGGAGTCAGCGTGGAGTCATGTGATGTGTGTGATTCTCTAGTGCAGCAGGAGTCATGAGCCACAGCCCAATACTCTAAACATACATCGTCGTGTTCCCGTTTCTTGGCGTATAGGCAACATATATATATATATTGTCGCAAAATTGCTTGCTCAGGGTGGGATGTCGGGTCTCTTCTCTACATGTAAAGTTTCTTGAGACAACTTGTTGTGATTTGACACTTTAATAAAATTGAATTGAATTGAATTGAATATAGGCGGTTGACTTGGGTGCCAGGATGTCCAGAAACACCACTGCGTCAAGCATGCTGACAAAAACTACTCTTCCGCAGAGGAGTATCTTAAAGAAGTAGTTCACCCAAAAAATTACTTATTTTCTATCATGAAGCCTTGAATTCATGGATTTTTGGGGGGGTTTTGTCGCATTCCTAAGCCAATAATTTGTTTAACGGTGGAAAGATGGTAATGTATCCGGTAGGAGGCACAAAGTAGACTCTTTGAGTCTCCTACCGGAAATACACCTGGTCATCAAATTATTGGCTTAGGAATGTGACAAAAACTAAAAAAGGCTTCATGGGGTGTGTAATTGATAGAAAATAAGTAATTTTTTGGGTGAACTACTCCTTTAAAGGTAGTGTAAGTGATTTGCAAAGTTTCAAATAATTGCAAAATGGGTCTATGTTCTGATAGTGCTCGTTACTATAGAGTGTCCTGTCCATATAAAGAGTATCCATGTCTCTCCAGCTCTTTATAAAACAGAAAATGTATTTTGTAGTTTTTTTTTTTTTTTTTTTAGTTTCATTTCCAATTTTATCCAACCAGGACAGAGAACTCAATCAGGATACAGATTAAACAAGTGAAATTGGAAGTGATGACACTAAGAAATGAGCATGCAAAATTGGAACTGAAAACTATACAAATTAAGCTTAAAAATGGGTACTTTCTCCTGATTGGCTGAGATTTTGACACCTACCGAAAAATGTATTTTCTGTTTATTAAAGAGCTGGAGAGACGGGGAGACTCCTGTTACTGAACAAACACTCTATAGCAATGATTACGATCAGAATATAGTATTTTAACCTTTAAAAAAAATACTTTTTGTTTTAACCAAAAAATATCACTTACCCTACCTTTAAGCAATATTAGGCTACCGGTGATGATTGGCACAACGTTCTGTATAGTAGTGTGTATATCTGTCTGTCTCTTATATGTCATCATGATTTGTGTGCATGGGGTTCTCATCTTAAACAAGCTCAGTGCTTAATGAGTCTTCCAGTTTAGTAGACCTTGTATTGTGAATTTGTACTTCCATGTACTGTTGTTCTCATGTCTTACTAAATAAAGTACATCAATCAATCAATCAAAGTGATGCGGTCAGGAACAAGGAGGAGCCTAGTTCCACAAGCATGACTGAAGTGCCAATAATCACGGTAAAGCCACCCATCAATATAAAATGTTATTCATATCGTGGGGCATTTTGCTCACGAGATAACCTTTTTGCGAGTGTTATCTCTGTTATCCTGGAAATACATGAGTCCCTGTTTACTCAGCAGTGCGCTCGACAACTTTTTCCAAACTGAACACAGAGAAACAAAACGTAACTGTTAGCTCAATCTCATTGTAATTAAGATATTCAATAGAAATGCATTTATTTTTGTATGCAAAGATTTTAGTTACAAATTACAAAAGATGTGCACACATTTTCCACATTTTTTTCCAAAAAACTGCAGATCTACAAGCTCATAGCGCGGCACTCGGTGCTGCGCTATGAGCTTGTATAAGCAAGCTACAGTGTATGCTATTTTTGAATAGCCAAAGCATAAAATAATGCTTAAAGTGGTTACACGGATGCGTTCCCGGTCTTAATGGGATAATTGATGATCCTCGGTCCAAGCGGCTTAACATGCAAACAGTTTCCGGGACGAGGAGAAGGCGAGGAGACAGAAATGTGAGTATTGAGATTTAGCTTGTGTTCCTGTGGATGGCTCTTCTTTGCAGGAGTCATGTGGTGTGTGTGTGTGTGTTCCTCTAGAACTGCAGGACCACACGGATGCTGAAAAACAAGAAAATGAGATGAGAATGTGTCGCTGTCGACTTTTATTCTTTTTTGTTTGCTTTTACGTAAATTGATGTCATGTAAAAGTATAGTGAGAAAAGCCGTTCTACAAGCCCACAACACGTCACGTTGTGGGCTTACTATTTTGTGACTTATATGAATCATTGCAGGTCTAAAAACTAGATGTTCAGGCCGCTACGAGGCCTTTATATCTACATTACTAAATCCAGTTTAACATGGTCTCCATATATTTCACATATATTTCACTCATTTAATCTCATTGAAACGCATCATCAAGGACAAGCACCACCCAAGTCACAAACTGTTCAAAACCCTACAACGACCACGACCGGGCAAGGGGCCCTACCGCAGTATCAAGAGCGGCACCACCAGGTTCTGGTGCCGTTTTAATCCGGCTGCTGTCAGACTGCTGACAGCAGCCGGATGCCATCCTGGTATATTGCTTCAGAACAATATTACAAATGAGAGAGAGGAGAGAGACAGACAGACAGACAGACAGACAGACAGAGAGGATCATACCATTTCCCAGCGTGCATGAGGTCAAATCCCTCAGAGATCTTCTCAAAGGGCAGCGTGTGAGTGACAAACTCATCCACCTTCAGTTTCTTCTTCATGTAGTCCTCCACCAGCCTGGGGACGCTCTCCACACTCTTATACCCTTTAAAATAAAACAAAATAAAAAAACATATACGCCTTTTTTGTCCTTTTTTTTTTTTCTAACATTTTTTTATCCCTCGATTTTTGTAACCCATTTTTTTCACCCGGTGCCAATTTCCTAAGTGATCCTGGGCGCTACACCAGCCCTACACCAGCACTACACCAGTCCCCCACAGTAGGGAGGCCAGGGCCGAGCTCATGCTTCCTTCAGGCATGAGAGCCAACTGACCTTCTTGTCACCTGACAGGGGGGAGTTTCCCTGGTTGGACGTAGCGCGTGGAAGGAACACGTTATTCCAACCAGTTCCCTTCCCCTCCATCAGGCGCCCTGGCTGTCATGGGGGAGGCGGTATAGCGACCAGGATTACTACATGTTTTTGTGAGGGTATTAACTACCCTAGGAGACACGGGGAGAACATGCAAACTCCACACAGAGTAGGCCCTTTCGCCAACCCCACCTAGGGTATGGGCGCTGATGACGCGGAGGAGAAGACACGCCCCCAGCGCCCACAGCGTCCCCGGCGGGAATCGAACCCAGGACCTTCTAGCTGTGAGGCGACAGCGCTACCGACTGCGCCACCGTGCCTCTCTTTTTTGTCCTTTTAATGCGGTGTCAATGTTCCTTCTATTTAAATAAGCGAAAGAAAAGAAAGCAAACGCAGTTAGTTTTGTTCACTATTTTTGGGGGAAATAAACATTTAAAAGAAAATGTACTGTGTTATCTGTACATTTGAATACTTGTTAAGTGTTTACATTTGAATACTTAAGTATTTTTTTAAACAACTCAAGTAGAAATTTGACAGAGCAACTTCCACTTGTAGTCGAGTACTATTTGACCAGGAGTATAAATACTTTGACTCGAGTACTGGAGGTCGAGTACTTTGTGCACCACATAATGAGAGGGAGAGAGGCTTTATTTGCACATCGAGGCAGAGTTCTTCAGGGTTGGGTTTAAAACAGTGATTTTCTAGGATATTTCCAGGAAATGATAAAATGAAGAGTTATGTTGTATGAGTTTGGGTGGACATTATGTCTGTTTGGTTCAGAGACAGAGAACGTCTGATGAGCTTTTATGATCATGTTGTACTTCATTACATGGTGTGGTCTACGTCAATGTTTCACAGCCTTTTCTGGATAAGGGGCCGACTTGAAAATCTCACGGCCCACCCATCTAACCATCAGCCATTCGGCTGTTAAGTGGTCAGATGGGTGGGCAACGTGCCTGTGTGTGTCGTTTTTTTCTAATTTCTTGAGTACAAAAGGATGTTAATTTTATTTTTATTTTTATCACCCCAGAGAATGATGACCTTTTAACAGCTACCTCTTTCACCTACGGCTAATTGAACTTTAGGCCCTCATCAGTTTCCAGCACATTGTGTGAACTGATGGATATTTGTATCATTCAGTGGGATGAATTGGACCATAACTTAGAGCTCGATTTCCTGGAGGTAGACATGTGGGATTGTTTTATTAAGGCATGCAGCCAAACGCCCACATATGGTTGTAAATGTGTCACTAGAGCGGAGGTGGAAATGAAGACGCACGCACTGATGCACACACTCATGCACACACTCATGCACACACTAGACTCTGCGTGCGTGCTCTAGTGACTAGAGCACGCACGCACACACACACACACACGCACTCATGCACGCACGCGCTCACGTATTTATTACTATACTTGTGAGGACATTACGTTTTAGGACAGACATTTTATGAATGGCATTTGACCATTTTTGGCCATTTTTACGCCGAAAATATATCTAAAAGCCGATGTAAGAGCTACCAACTGCACGGGGTGGCGCGTTGTGAGCTTGTAGATCGGCTATCGTATAACTCTAGCCCTTATCTCTCAAGACAAAACAATATAGATAACATTTTTCGTTCTTTTTTAAAAACCGAATGTGTTCCTAGAATGCATAAATACCATAACCCCAACCTGAAGCTTTTCCTAATTGTAAAAATATTGTTTTAACCATAAAACAACCATGTCTCTTGTGAGGACCAGGAAAACTGTCCTCACCATGTCTATTTCTCAAATTCTACTATACTTGTGGAGACATCTGTTCCTCACAAGTATAGTCACACACACACACACACACACACACACACACACACACACACACACACACACACACACACACACACACACACACACACACACACACACACACACACACACACACACACACACACACACACACAACCTTAAACCATTAAGACCGGGAACGCATCTGTGTCATTTTAAGATGTCTTTGGCTATTCAAAAAGATATAGCAGATATACAAGCTCATAGCGCGGCACTGATTGCCGCTATGAGCTTGTATATCTGCTATTTCTTTTTAAATCTTGAACATTTGTGCAAATCTTTGAATATACATATTTTTAAAGCGAACATTTGTAACTCAAATCTTTGCTTCTGGGGGTCCCTGGAACAACATATTTTGAGATGGGGGTCCGCGGCCAAATTCATATCATTTTGGAGGTCCTTCGTCCTTGACATGAAAAATGTTTGAGAACCACTGATATATAGCAACATACGTTTTTTCAAAAAACTGTCAGGATTTAGAAGACATTTGTAGAATCCCTAGAAGCAAAGATTTGAACACATTGTCATGATTTTTCCAAAAAATAGCAGATCTGTTATTTTTTGAAAGATCGTGGAAAATATGTGCAAATCTTTGAATATATATTTTTTAAAGCCAACATTTGTAATTCAAATGTTTGCTTCTGGGGGTTCCTGGAACTAAACACGAAAAAGTTTGAGAATCCTAACTGACTGTTAGGATTTAGACATTTGTAGAATCGGCCAAATTGCAAAAATTGTCACGATTAAAAAAAATAACAAAAGCAGATCTACAAGCTCATAGCGCAGCACTCGGTGCCGCACTATGAGCTTGTAGATCTTTAAAAAAATTGAAATCTTAGAAGCACACAGATGCGTTCCCGGTCTTAATGGGTTAAATAACTGAGATGGGAATGTGAGCGGAATGCACCTCCCTCACGGACGTCAACAGATGACAACAAAGCAGACAGATGGATGAGGATGAGAGGGATTCTTATCAGTGGTAACAAACACAATGGTCACGTAGCATCTCTGCATGCGTCACGTCCACACACAGATGCTTTATTTCTGGACTGGATACAAGGGAGACATGACTGCTTTAATGACTAATGATCTCATCCTGAAGTTGGGACCACCCACATGAAATTCTCCACGCATTGCGTGTATCTTTATATCTTTATGTATTGGACTCTCTCTCTCTAGGTTAGTGGTTCTCAAACTCCAGTGTACAAATGGAATTAAATAGAGCCGTAAGGGTCCATTTGGTTCCATTTGTACACTCTCAGAGTTACAGACCCGTAAGGGTCCATTGGTTCCATTTGTACACTCTCAGAGTTACAGACCAGTAAGGGTCCATTTGGTTCCATTTGTAGGCTACTCTCTACGAGTTACAGACCTGTAGGGTCCATTTGGTCCCATATGTACACTCTCAGAGTTACAGACCCGTAAGGGTCCATTATTTGGTTCCATTTGTACACTCTCAGAGTTACAGACCTGTAACTCTCAGAGTTACAGACCAGTAAGGGTCCATTTGGTTTCATTTGTACACTCTCAGAGTTACAGACCCGTAAGGGTCCATTTGGTTCCATTTGCACACTCTCAGAGTTACAGACCTGTAAGGGTCCATTTGGTTCTATTAGTACAGACCCGTAAGGGTCAATTTAGAACCCCACTTTGAGAATCACTGCTCTACGTCATCCTAGGATGAGCCCTCCATCGTGTCTCCAGCCATCTCCATCATCCTCACATCCGGCTAGCTCACAGTGGAGGAAGAAATACTCTGACTTGTACCAGTACAGTGTACATGGCTCCTATGGCCTGGAGTCGGTTGGGAGGGACACCGTATGCCTTGAGTATCTTCATCATCATGTCTTTGTGTATGGAGCCAAATGAAACACAGCACTGCTGGCAGGTTGTTCCTTTTCACCTCCTCAGTGACCCTCTTAAAGGGATATTTCACTTTAAAAAAAACGTTTGGTCATTCTATCGTCTACTCAGGCCTTTGTGAGCCCAGACAGTTTTTAAGTTGCTCGATTCAGTATTTAGATATTTGATATTCATGTTATCAGACATGCCCCCTTCCTATACAAACCCATTGTAACTTCAAACTCCATTTTAACCACGTTAGATTCATCAAAAACCCCCGTCCTTGGTTCTGGTGACTCATACCACCCCCTAATACGTGAGGGGGCCGTGTTTTTTCAATTACTTTTTTCATTTATTTTTAATATATTTTTTTGAAAAATAAAAAAATAAAATACAATAAAAAAATAAAATAAAATAAATTAAAAAAATTATCGGAAAAACACGGCCCCCTCACGCATTAGGAGGGCAGGGTGAGTCACCAGAACCAAGGACGGGTGTTTTCGATGAATCTATCATGGTTAAAATGGAGTTTGAAGTTACAATGGGTTTGTATAGGAAAGGGGCGTGTCTGATTAAATAAATATCAAATATCTAAATACTGAATCGAGCAACTTAAAAACTGTCTGGGGGGCTCACAAAGGCCTGAGTAGACGATAAGATTACCTTCTTTTTTTTTTTTTTGAAATATCCCTTTAAGGACAAGATCCAGAGCAGGGGTTCCCAAAGTTGGGGTCGCGGGAGACTGACGGTGGGGTCACGAAATTATATTTGGGTCATTTTTTTTTTAATTCAACAGAATGGATGAAATACAACCTAAAATGATTACAAATAGTACATTTTACCATTTTAATACATTTCAAATGCGCACCGAACGTGCAAGTTTATGTGCATAAATTACCTCCAGGTTTAGGTGGGGTCGCGAGTCAATGGCCGCCTTATTTTGGGGTCGCGGGCTGAAAAGTTTGGGAACCCATGATCTAGAGTGGTTCTGCCTTCTCTGAACCCGTTTTGGTTCTTTCTCAAGTGGGGGTCGATGGTGCTCTGCATCCTGTGCAGTGTCATGCGATCGTATAACTTTGCAATGATTCTGTCATTTGCATAACATAATTAGGCAAGTTTAGCCACAGCCAAGGGGGAGCAATATTTTGCCATGAGAGAAAAAGAAAAAAAAACACCAAGTTGAAGTGCAACCTCTGTATAATGGCATGGGTTGATACTAATAGCTCAATGGTTGTTACACTATGGAAATTATACTGGTTAATTAATCCTTTGTTCCAGGTCCAGAGGGTTAGGAACTGGGTTCAGCATACAGGTGAAATGTTTGTGTGAAATAACCCAAAATAAAAGTCTGTTTGACGTTAGCATGGATCAAACGTCCTTCCTTATTATTGTACTTTAATCGATTAAAATGTTAAAGTGGTTAGCCACCTAGTTAGTTAGTTAGCCACCTAGTTAGTTAGTTATAGTCAGTCAGTCAGTCAGTCAGTCAGTCACCTCCAAAGGCGGTTCCTTTCCATGTGCGTCCGGTGACCAGCTGGAAGGGGCGGGTGGAGATCTCCTGTCCAGCTGCAGCTACCCCAATGATCACACTGGTACCCCAGCCCTTATGACATGCTTCTAATGCTGCTCTCTGGAATGGAAACATAATGATCACACTAGTGTTATACTCATTGAAAACATCTATATATCATTCATTCAATCATTCATTCATTCATTTATACTAAGAAAGGAAAAAGGAATTTGATAAAACAGTGATATGACAATAAAGTTGAGCAGATGGTTCTTCTCACCATGATGCCAACGTTTCCGACACACTCGAAGGAGTAGTCCACCCCTCCGTCGGTCATGTCCACCAGCACCTCCTGGACGGGTTTGCTGTGGTCCTTGGGGTTGACCAGGTCCGTGGCACCAAACTGTCTGGCCACGTTGAACTTGTCAGGGTTGATGTCCACCCCGATGATCCTGCCGGCTCCGGCCGCCTGGCAGCCCATGATGGCTGCTAATCCCAATGCACCCAGACCAAACACTGCACAGCTAGACCCCGCCTCCACCTGACACCAAAAAGACATTATGACAATCAATTCATTTCAATTCATTCACATTCTAATTTGGAATGTTCAACACAGCCATTGACCATTACCATGTGCACGGAACACCGAAGCCCGTTTTTCGCTTTCCCCAAATGTCAGCTGTTAATTAGCGCTTTTGTGTTCGCTGGCTCCCGGGTTGCCAAATCATGTGCGTGAAACAAGCGTGGATGCTCATATCCCCCCACGGGTATGGTCTTGTAGTTCTCTAATTGTAATTTCTTTTTTAAATCCCGATGTATAGATCAACACTGTCAGACAGATAGCACAGATAGATAGATAGATCTTCCGCATTCCTGGAGAGTGCGGAAGTGACCGGGATGGCGTCAGATGACGTGAAGGGGACCCCCGTCACGTCAAATGTTTGACGTTTGACGTTTGACGTGACCCATGAAGTCCCCATGAAGTCACTATACTATTTGGGAGTGAGAATTTAATGTTGGATACATGTCAAACTGGGTCCTTGAAATGAAAAAGATTGAGGATCACTGCATTAGGGTTTAATTGTCCCCTAGAGCAGTGGTTCTCAACCTGTGGGTCGGGACCCCCGACATGACTTTGGGGGGGTCCCCAGATGACAGTGAAGTGACAATTTAAGGACTTTTAAGACCTTTTTAACACCTCAAAAACAAAAGATAGAAAGAAAAGGAAAAATACCATTACTGCATCAAAAGTAATCAACAAACTATAGTACTAAAATGGTCAAACATTGGCCAAATTGTTAGATAATTTAAGAAAGAGTAAAAAAAAAGTTAATGCCTCAACTCATACATTCCAAGTGCTTGTCAGGGTGGGGGGTCCCCAGTTCAAATATGATTATTTTGGGGGGTCACAGCCTTAAAAGGTTGAGGACCACTGCCCCTAGAGGGGTGACTGACCTTGGCAGTGTTGAGAGCTGCTCCGTAGCCAGTAGAGATGCCACAGCCCAGCAGGCAGACCTTGTCCAGCGGAGCCTTGGGGTTGACCTTAGCCAGGGAGATGTCAGCCACCACCGTGTATTCAGAGAAGGTGCTGCAGCCCATGAAGTGATACAGGCTCTTACCCTTACAGGAGAACCTGGACGTCCCGTCTGGCATCAGCCCTCTGCCCTGGGTCACCCTGCAATGCCACGACATGGAGCTCAGATCAACAATTGGAACGGACATTGGATTAAAGGTGATTAAAAACATTAAGGTGCAGAATGCAATCAACACTTTTCAGCACAAAATATATTATGATTTTCAAACAATTATTTTTTATATTTTTAGGTTCTTTAAAACACTCTTACTCTCCCTGATTTTTTGACACAGGTCGGTTTTAGGTTCTTTAAAACACTCTTACTCTACCTGATCTATTGACATAGATGGTTTTAGGTTCTTTAAAACACTCTTACTCTACCTGATCTATTGACATAGATGGTTTTAGGTTCTTTAAAACACTCTTACTCTACCTGATCTTTTGACACAGGTTAGTTTTGGGGTTCTTGCAGAACTTGCAGTCTCCGCACTGTGGGATGTAGAGCGGTATGACCGTGTCCCCTGAGAACACCAACAAACAGCATTCTAAACATCATTTCACACTGCATCTGATCTACAAGCTCACAATGTCATGATCTGTAACGATTCTTAACGACCTTCTCGTTAATATAGTCTGTCTCTGTCAAAAACAAATCGTTGTCGTTGCAACTTAGTAACTAAAAGTTACTTTGATTTATAACAGTAATGTTATTACTGTTTCGGCCATTAATAAGTTACAATACTCCCTCTTCTCATATCGATACACTGACAACAGTATTTTATTATTGAGAAAGCACTGTCCAGATGAAGCATTTTTATGCTTAGCACTTTGATGTGTCCACTGTCCAGCTTTATACATATTGTTCCTGTGAATTCGATTTGCACTGGAGATATTAGAGAGGGAAATCTTTTAAGATTTTAAAAGCATAATTACAGATGTATGCCTTTTCATGGGTATGTTTTCTTCTTCAGTCACAGATATTGTGACGTGTCATAGATAAAATGTCTTGCAATACATCGTTTATGGCAGATATGGTGTATTGTGATATCACCACGCTTAGTCGTGGTCAGTGGTGGACAAAGTATATACTCCGAGAGACACTCCTGAGTTAATACTCAAGTATTAAAAAATACACATTAAATTAAGAAATACATGTTCTTGTTAATACCAATACATTAGCCTGATTATCAGCCTGAAGCTGCGTGGAGCTTCAGTCTGAAATTGGAATCGAAGGATCGAAGAAAAATCTTAACTGATTTTTAGGATTTAGACATTTGTAGAATCGGCCAATTTGCTAAAATGTTTTTCCAAAAAATAGCAGATCTACAAGGTCATAGCGCGGCACTCGGTGAGCTTGTAGATCTGCTATTTTTTGAATAGCCAAAGAGATCTATAAAATTACACAGATGTGTTCCCGGTTTTAATGGATTAAGTATGCTACCATTTTCGGTGGTCACCTTATCACCTAACAGTACTCAAGTAAATGTACTTAGTTCCTGTCCACCAGTGGTGGTGTCAGCAGTCAGGTACCTGGTTTGAAGTTGGCGACTCCTTCTCCCACACTCTCCACGATGCCAGCTCCCTCGTGACCCAGAACCACAGGGAACACCCCTTCTGAGTCTGACCCACTCAGCGTGTATGAGTCTGTGTGACAGATCCCTGTGGCCACTATCTGAAACAACAACCATTTAGACATTTAAAAACAACGTCACATGTGATGGGTTGTGAAACTTGTCGATCGGCTATTTTCAATAACTAAGACCTGGTACACAGATGCGTTCCCGGTCTTAAAGGGTTCATTCATAACTAGAGGTACGGGTAGTGGCCCTCGCATCTAGTTCGGGCCGCTATGCCATATGGAGATCTCTGTATCTGTCAGTACTTGTCCCTTTTATGCCCATATATGGAGATCACTGATGTTATCATGAGTGCCCATATATGTAGCTGACTGATTTGTTTGTGCCTGATGCCATGACGACACATTGAGGTTAAACAACACACTCCATATTTGGGCGTAGCTGCATTGGGAACTCCTTATATGGATTGGTTATGGCTGAGTCATAGTGACATGAGCGTGATGCCAGAGGATCGTCGGCCACCCATAGAGTCCCATAGAGTTATAATATATCTAGAGGGCGGATTGCCCCGCCCCCAGCTATTCATTTCAATGTTGCTCAGTGGCGTTTGAAGCACCCGGAAGTCTGCCGGAAGTTTAATATTGGGTCCATTGGGTCTATGCAATAGTCTGCCGGAAGTACCAATATTGGGTTGATTAGAGCGGCCATGGAGTTATGAGCGCACAAACGGTAGATGCACGCACAGTAGCATTTTAAATGCGGAAGTGTTGCTATCCCAGATTTGACCACCAGGCAACGGCCGCTTCACTGATCTACCGCGGCTCTGGGGGCTTGCCGTCCTCCCTTAAGTAAATTTTAATATAGGATGCACTTTTTCCCTTCCTAGAAATGTTGTGGAGTCAAAAGTACAATATTTGTCTTGTGAAAGTCATTAGTATCCAAAAATACAAATAAATGTACTTAATTACAGTGCTCAAGTAAATGTAATAAGTTACCACTGAGCCTTAGGTAAACATATAGAATACTGTATGGTGTATAGATTACTGGAGGGTAAGTCCATAGGTCAGAGTGGATTATCTGCACTGAACTGCACTTATCAGCTGTGGACAATGACCATGCCCATGAACACACCTTAATAAGCTGATACACTGCTCCCTCACTCCGCTATACTCATATTCCAGAAGTACCTAAAAAGTACCTCCTTAAGTACAGTACTTGAGTAAATGTATTTAGTTACTTTACACCACTGGATGAAACTACAACTCACTGCTCTCACACTATTTTATCCTTTTTGAATGCCTCTTTTATGCTGTATGAATAATCTCCTGAGACTCTTTTCTCTTCCTGTGGGGATGTTAGTGTCCATATGGAAACACATATAGAACCAATAACACTAGACTACAGGATAGGGTAATCTTATACGATTATTTTATCAGATTATATTATGTGCGCGTCACTCGGTGCCGCGCTATGAGCTTGTAGATCTGCTATTTTTGAATAGCCAAAGTATAAAATAATGGTTAAAGTGGTTAAAATCTAAAATGAGAGATGCTTTCCCGGTTAAAATATGGGTTTATATGGGATTTGAATTTATATTGCCCAGCCCTAGTGTCCGTTATTGCTATTAAGAGTATGATAATGTAACTGTATAAGCGTGACCACGGGTGGAGGTGGTGTGTGTGTGTGTGTGTGTGTGTGTGTGTGTGTGTGTGTGTGTGTGTGTGTGTGTGTGTGTGTGTGTGTGTGTGTGTGTGTGTGTGTGTGTGTGTGTGTGTGTGTGTAGAGGTGGTGTGCGGTCGGCCCTGTCCTGCAACATGAAGATATGATATTGTACACACTTTGCCAAGTTGTGGTCACATGGGCACAAACAGCAAACACACTGAGGGGCATCATTATGTGCAGTGGTGGACACTGACAGTAACTAAATACATGTATTGTAACTAAATACATGTATTTGAGTACTGTACTTAAAGTTCAAATATAACTTTGTTTAATGAATGAAATATAATTTGTTATTACAATTTAACAATTGGGGTGGTTGTAAATTATTGTGTCTCCCTGCTCTTCTATTGAGACATTTAGATCGTGTCAAAGGTCATGTCTCACCTAGACACAGGATCTGACACATTTTGACCTGAAGGTCAAGATTGAATTTATCCCCTGAGCAAGCAGGCCGGCTCTATTAGCTCAGTGGTAAAAAATGTCTGCACTTGTGCAAGATACCGGGTTCAAATCCGGGGTAGAAGAGTAAAGTTACATAGGGCAGCTTTAAGTACACTTTTTGAGTATGTGTGGTTTACTCAAGTATTTGTATTTTTGGTTACTTATGACTTTCACTCCACTCCATTCCAAAGACACATATTGTGCTTTTGACTTATATTTCTAGGAAGGGAAAAAAGTACATTATGAATGAGTCACTCAAGCCCTATTGCACTGTAGTGTTTGTAGTATACAGTATGTATTAGTGTGGTGTAATATCCATTAAGCAGCGTGTCATAGATAAGTTATGTTAGTATGTAATGTACATATCTATGCTTGTACTGTTGGCTTATCAGGCGGGTTGGGGCCAGTCTCTTCCACCCCCCTCCCTCTAAGCCCTGTGCCAGGCTGACATGACGACACAGGCCACCATACACAATCATGTATAAACCAGAGGTTCTCTAACATTTTCATGTCAAGGACCCCCAAATTAAAATGTATATGGCCGCGGACCCCCATCTGAAAATATTTTGTGCCAGGGACCCCCATATAAGATTTGTGTTGTTATTATTATTGTATTTTTTTTAAAATAGCTGATCTGCACGTTTGTAACAATGTATTAATAACTACAGTGGATTCATTGCAACACAAGTTATTTTTTTCCATTTCCTGAAAATTAAGAGTTTTGGAAATACAAGGTTTCCACCTGACATCAACGATTTCCATTATTTTATTCAATTATTATATTCCCCCCCCCCCCAAAAAAATATTATTAAAAATACATAAATAATTATTGAAAAACACAGCCCCCCTCACTTATTAGAAGGACAATATCAATCACCAGAACCAAGGACAGGTGTTTTCAATGAATCTAACATGGTTAAAATGGAGTTTGAAGTCGGGTTTGTATAGGAAGGAGGCGTGTCTGATTAAATGTAGTGGGGTCAAAAGGTCAACACTTGTCTTTGAAGGTAGTGGAGTGAAGGTCATAAGTATCCAAAAATATAAATACTCCAGTACAGATACTGAAAGTAGTGATTACCTTGATGCGGACCTCCCCGGCCTTAGGGGGCGCCACCTCCACCTCCTCCAGAGAGAGGGGCTTGGCGGCTTCCCATGCAACGGCTGCTCTGCAGCGAATCACCTACAGGAGACAAACAACAAACACAGCCGTCATTAGACCAGTGGCTACAGGTCACCCCTGTAAATAACCTTTTCATCCACACCACCCCTGAATTACATTGTAATTGTAATTGTTTATAGCACCTTAATTATGTCATATTATGGTACATAATATATATATACTGAAAATAGCTTTGTATTGGCTGTATCTATCTGTGGAACCGAGTCAAACTAAATTGTATGCCTCTACTTTTACAATTCCAAGTGCTTGGGGGTCCCCAGTTAAAATTTTTTTTGGGGGGGTTTGTTCTCAACCTGAAAAGGTAGAGAACCACTGCCCTAGGGTGCCACGGCCCACTTAGGCCTGTGACAATTATTACATAATCACCTGATCATATGTTTGCATAATCGTTGTGAATCGCTTCCATTCATTGTAAAAATTCAACTTCAAAATATTAGGCCATAGTACATTATGTATTTTGATTGGTACTGATGATTTCTTTGTATATTTAAGTTATTTTTGCCATATCTGCTCTGTGCAACTTTTGTTTACAAAGACAGAAATGTAATTATTTAATTTATATGTTCCAATGCCCAAAACAAATACAATATTTACACTGTAATAAAATAGAATTTGCTGTTGCAATTGTCTCCAAATTTTACACAAATATAACTTGTGGGTTGAGACATGGAATAGGCTAGCTTGCTTTCAAGTATCATAACTTTTTTTTGTTTTACTTTGAATAAAAGTGAGGTCTTTCCCCAGATGTTAGGCCAGATTGTGGACCAGTGGGGAGGGGGATGTCTCATGTAGGATACGACATCCTGCTTTGTACGACAATGAATTAAAGTAAAATTCCATGATGGTGACATTACTGTGTTGGTGAGAGCTGGCTGTCAGGTGTGCTGTAATGGAGAATGGCTGTCCTTAAAGCAGACATTATTCATGTGTATATATAGGAGTGGTTTGAGATCAGATTGATCTGCAAACACTGTTCAGATCAGAGGTGGGGAAAATATGCAAAGCATAACTGAATGTGAGGTTAAACGTGCAAGCTATAGGAGTTGGCAAAATGCCAGCCCCAAATGACGGCCCTGCCTTTAATCTACTGTACTCTCTACTGTAAGACTCTGAATGTGCCTTTTCAAATACTGAGCCCACAGCATGGAGGAAACACACACAGAGAGAGAGAGAGAGAGAGAGAGAGAGAGAGAGAGAGAGAGAAACAAACACATACAGAGAGAGAGAGAGAGAGAGAGAGAGAGAGAGAGAGAGACAGACAGACAGAGAGAGACATTCTTGTCTACTGTGTAAACAGTGGGCCTCAGCATTAGATAAATCCTGACTCTCCTACACATGTTTACTCGTACAGACATGTTCATTTGAACTGAAAGCATTAAAAGAGTCTTACAGTGTATATGAGAGAGCATTCTTACCTTGCCTGCAGTGTCCATGCTGTGCTTGTGTCCAACAGAAGACAAGGTTCAAGACAAACGTCTTCAGACTGAGGCAGAGCAGGAAGAGGGCGTTCTCATAGTGGTGTGTGTGTGTGTGTGTGTGTGTGTGTGTGTGTGTGTGGGTGTGTGGGTGTGTGGGTGTGTTCACACACTGCAGTTAGCCATTCCACATGACTAATCTGCCCTCCAATGAACTATGCGCACAGCACTATAAGACAAGGATCTATAAAGGAGTAGTTCTCCCCCAAAAAATGACTTATTTTCTATCAATTATACACCCTATGAAGCCTTGAATTCATGGAGATTTTTTTATTTATATATTTTTTCATTCCCAAAGACAATAATTTGATGACTGGGCCATCGGTCAGTAGGAAACTCAGTAGGCTAGGTCACTCTTTGAGTCATCAACTTTTTTGCTTAGGAATGTAACAAAAACGGGGAAAAGAAACTCCATGAATTCAAGGCTTCATGGGTGTATGATAGAAAATAAGTAATTTTTTGGGTGAACTACTCCTTTAATGTTTTCAGGTTAACGACCCCTTAGCTGAGAGAGAGATGAAGCAGGGACCCCCACTACACATTGTATAAAATGTTGTTTTTTTGTGTACACATGATCTTTTCAATTAATAATATTAATAGAAAAGATCATCATCCAGCATATTATGCTGGATTCATGTTAATGTGCATTTTCAGACATTTGACCACTTAAACCCTCAATACTTAGTAAACTTGACATTTGGCTCTGAACTTGGTCCCCTCTGTTTTCCCTCTATACCAAACCTCTTCGCCTAAAAAAGCAGATATGCAAGCTCACAACATGTCGCGTGAGGGGGCCGTGTTTGAGGGGGGGGGGATTATTTTTATCCCACGATTTTGTTACCCTTTTTCAAGGGCACAAAAAAATATGAGAACTATTGATTTAGAAGGTATTTGTAGAATCGGCCTCAGGTCTTAATGGGTTAATATAAAAATTTAAAAATCTATCACACAAAGATGTCATAGACCTGGTTGCTCGTTTCTCTTGCAAGATCTGGCAACACTGCTTGTGTTGGGGTCAAGTGGAAGATCAACGGTAAGGCTTGAGTGGACATCTTGTGTAAATAGGGAGAGAGAGAGAGAGAGAGAGAGAGAGAATGACATTAACATTTCATATTGCTCTATTCCTGGCATGTCATCAGGCCCGGAGGGCTTACTGCCGGGCACACAGACAAATAATTAAACCACACTTAAAATGCTTTCATGAGCAATGAAGCAACTGAAAAGTCACGGTACGATATCTGTCCGGCTCCGGTGGTGCAAAGTGACTAAGTACAATTTTGAGGCACTTTATTTCTCAATACTTAATACTTCTACTCCACTACATCCCAGAGGCAAATACAGTACTTTTGACTAGACTACAATTGTTTGAAAACTTTAGTTACTAGTTGGTAGATTTATAGCATTATTACAAAACAATAACCAATTCAGCCCGATTTTCCCCCCCGTCTATTCGACGATGCAAACTCTTGTGAAATGGGACGTTTTGCATAATGAGTACTTTTATTTTTGGTTCTTCAAGTATATTTTGATGCCAACACTTTTGTACTTTTACTCAGGTAAAATTTGAGTAGATCAGAACCCCCCAACCTCCACACAAAAACAGACAATTCTGCCATACAACTCAAAATCGCAATATAGTATACTATACAAAATAAATAAAAAACATCACGTGGATGCACCTGGGACGTATCATCAGTGTTCATCAATCGTGGTCCCGATTCCCAAACACTCCAAGGTGACGTGCCTCAACGATTGGAGAACGGTCGCTCTAACACCGATTGTGAGTAAGTGTTTTGAGAGACTGGTGAGAGACCACATCTGCTCCATGCTGCCTGCCACGCTGGACCCATGGCAATTTGCTTATCGTCAGAATCGATCAACTGACGGCGCAGTTGCCTTGGCTGTACACTCTGCGCTCACCCACTTGGATAAGGGGAAGAACAGATGTGTGCGGATGCTTTTCGTGGATTACAGTTCTGCCTTTAACACTATCATCCCAACCAGACTGGTCGCAAAGCTAGAAGACCTGGGCCTGCACTCGACCATGTGGTGAGGTTGGGTAACATCACGTCGGACCCCCTGACCCTCAACACAGGAGCCCCACAGGGCTGTGTGCTGAGCCCTCTCCTCTATTCCCTGTACACATACGACTGTACAGCCACGTACAGCTCCAACGTCCTGATCAAGTATGCGGACGACACGACAGTGGTGGGCCTGATCGACAACAATGACGAGACGGCCTACAGAGCTGAGGTTGGAGCACTGACACAGTGGTGTCAGGAGAACAGCCTGGTTCTGAATGTTGATAAAACCAAGGAGTTGATCGTGGACTTTAGGAGGACTGAGAGGGTGCATGCACCAGTTTACATCAATGGTGTTGCAGTGGAGCAGGTCAGCGACTTCAAGTTCCTTGGGATACGCATCTCAAGGGACTTGAAGTGGGCCACACACACCACACAAGTGGTGAAAAAAGCCCAACAAAGACTACTGCCTCCGACGCCTGAAGAAGTTCAGAATGAGCCCTCGCATCCTCAGAGCGTTCTACAGCAGTACCATCGAGAGCGTTCTGATGAGCGGCGCCACGGCCTGGTTTGGGAACTGCACCGCAGCGGAGCGCAAAAATCTGCAGAGAGTGGTGCGAACAGCGCAGCGCATCGTGGGAGGGGAGCTTCCCGCCCTCCAGGGAATACACGAAAAACATTGTGTCGCTAAGGCTGAGAACATCATCAAGGACATTTACCATCCCAGCCACAATCTGTTCCAACCGCTGCCGCATCCACGGCCGGGCAAACGGTATAGGAGCCTGGCGAGCAGTACCACCAAACTCTTGAACAGTTTTTACCCAGCAGCAATCAGGCTGCTGAACAAAAACTAAGTTTGGTGACACTGCACAGACATGAACTGTGAAATGTGCTTAAAGGGACACTTTTTAGAAGCACTTTCATGACTTTTTAGGTTTATGCACATAGTCACATTATTGTATTGTTATGTAGATTAGTCATTTATGCACTTTGTGCCTCTCCTCTCTCTTATGAGATGACTATCTATCTTTTAAACTGCAACTGAGCCTGCACAATTAAGAATTTCACCCACTTTACCTGTGATGTGACAATAAAGATTGATTCTGATTCTGATTCTGTTGTATTATAAGTTATATATGTTGGAAAATAGCAGATCTACAATCTCACAATGTGTCGCATTGTGACGCATTGTGAGCTTGTAGATCGGCTATTTTCAAATGGCCGAAATGTATATAGGGCTGAAGTGGGTAATGTATGTTTTGTAATAATAATCCAAATCTACAAAGTAACTAGTAACTAAAGTTTTCAAGTAATTGTAGTAGAGTAAAAAGTACAATATTTGTCTCTGAGATGTAGTGGAGTAGAAGTAAAAGTACAGAAAATTGGAAACACTCCAGTAAAGTCAAAGTACCTCAAAATGCCCAACACACCCTACCTCAGGACCTGAGGGATGCAAACTCAGTGCCATCTTTTACTGTAAATCACTCCTGAAAACCTATACCAAGGCTTTCTCATAGATCATGTGTTTATTGCTTTATTGTTTTTCTTGTTTATGGCTGTAATGATTTTATTGTTGTTTATCTTACCATCTGTTTTTAAGCTGAATTGCCTATTATTACATCACCTCCGTTCCATCACATTTAGCCGTGGAACCGATTTATCACAGTGTCAGAGCTGGTGTGAGGACTTCACGTCTACTATACTATTATAATAGCAGTGATTCTCAATTTTTTTTAATTTCAAGGACCACCATAACTCTGAGAGTGTACACATTTGGTTCCATTTGTACACTCTCAGAGTTACAGACCTGTAAGGGTCTATAAGAAACCCAGAGGGTCCGTGGACCTCACTTTGAGAACCACTACAATAATATGTATGCAATACTCCTGTATGATTGAATTTGTGTTCATCAACTATTTTAACCCATTCAATCCGGGAACACATCTGTGTCACTTAAGATTTCTTTGGCTATTCAAAAATAGAAGATCTACAAGCTCATAGCGCGGCACCAAGTGCCGCGCTATGAGCTTGTAGATCTGCAATTTTTTGAAAAATCTTGAAAATTTGCACAAATCTTTGAATATTATGTATACATTTTTAACTCAAATCTTTGTTTCTGGGGGTACCTGGCTGGAACAAATATTTTAAGATGGGGGGGTCCGTGGACAAATACATATAATTTTGGGGGTCCTTGACATGAAAAAAGTTTGAGAACCACTGATATAGCAACATACGTTTTTAAAAAAAACAACAACTAATTTTCACGATTTTCCCCCTTGAATAGCCAAAGACATCTAAATAGACACAGACACGTTCCCGGATTTAATGGTTAATGAAGACCAAAATTATATATATATTCGTAAAAATATATAGGAATCGTTAAAGGGAACCGTTAAAGAATCAGATAGTTAAGAGGGACTTGTTAAGGAACCTCTTCTCACTGAAGTGCAGCTATGAGTCGCCACATCACCACCAAAGTATGTTTACTTTTCTCACTATATAGAGCCTTTACTGCTTTAAGCCTTATATGCTTAAGTGTGGTGAGCCTTTACAAAACTGCAGACTTCTCAAAACAAACTGGTCAGGTTACGACAAGGCCTCACACCCAGAACTCACCTAAGCCCTGCTCATTATGCTAGGGCGGGATGACTCAGGGTAGAGGACAGAGCAAAGCAACTTGCAATGGGTCTGGTCTTCAAGATACGTGAGAATACAGGGATACCCATGTACCTGTCAGACTTCTAGGTGGGAGAGAATTCATAAAAATCACTTGACACTTTGTGAAAAGTTTTAGATTTTTGGCATGGTGTTAGGTATGGGCATATGGGCTCGCCCCCTAGTGGTCTGTTTGAAATGAATCCGATATTAGATAGGCATGGTTGAAACTATTGGGTATGCTAAATAACATACAAAAAAAATAGCTAACTCCTGGAAAGGCATCATTTTCAAGATGGCAGGAACTTAAAATGCCAGGAGCTTAAAATGCTATAAGCTGGGAGGGAATATGAACTATCTTGAAAGTGATGCCTTTCCGGAAGTTACATTTTCGTACATTTTGTGTATGTTATTTAGCATACCCAATAGTAACAGAATCCATAGAAAAATCTCTTATATCAATTATTTTGGGTTTGAACCATACTGAAATATCTAATATTGGATTCATTGCAAACCGACCACAGGGGGGCGAGCCCAACTCGTTTGCGATGGCTTTTGAAAACCTTATGTCACCAAGTGCACAATCTTGATGATTTTTGACGAATTCCCTCCCAGCTATACTTCAATAGCGTAAAAGACACACACAGGCACAACACCAGGAGCCTCACTGATCTCACTAAACCCAGTTTCGGCACAAAAATGAGGTCAAATTATTTCTACTGCTATGCCGCCAGAACGTGGAATGCTTACCAACAGGCATAAAAAAGTGTGCCTCCTTACCCTCCTTCAAAACCGCTCTAAAAGAGCACCTACAGGTGGCTGCAAATTGTAACTGCCCCCCCCCCCCCCCTGTAAAAAGTAAAAACTCGAAACTTATCTCCGGAAATGCCACCCCCCCCCCCCCCCCCCCTATATTATTGTTTGTCTTTAAATGTCTCGCTGAATTGAATACACAGGGCCTTAATGGAAACAAGCCCTGAGGGCTTATCTGGTTTATCCTTTTTATCCATTATTTTGTATAAATCTGTGCCACCGTGCCTTGTTTTTGCAAACTGTTAATAAAGTATTCAATCAATCAATCAATCAATCAATCAATCAATCAATCAATCAATCAATCAATCAATCAATCAATCAATCAATCAATCAATCAAATCCTCACTGTGGGCCAGAAGCCATTGTATCTCCAAATCCCAGCTTTGTATGTGTTTTATTTTTATTTTATTATTTTTGTACGTTAATGTCCTGCTTCGTCTAACAAGAGTGTTGTGCAAAAGTAGTCGATCTACATGCACAATTGTGTGTAGATCATGACAAAGCGATGCATTGTGAGCTTGTAGATCAGCTATTTAAACTATTTTGGAACTTTTTTGAAAGTGAAAGTGGTTTAGAGCATCCATGTGTTTTATAAATATTGAACCAATGACAAGTATTAACAAGTAGGCCTAGCTTGTGACTAAATAATAACATTGGATCCATTGGAACACAGACTATTCTTTTTTTCTATTTCCTGAAAAGTAACAGTATTGGACATACAAGGTTTCCACCTGACAGTGACAAAAAACATAGCTCACACTTTGAGACAAGCTCCTTTCTCACCACAACACAGAAACATGAGAGCATATATATGATGTTTAAATGTAAGACCATAATAAACTATGTTATAAAAAAGCAGACCAGGCCTACTTATAATGTGAGACCCTTTTAATGAGTTTAGCTGATGTAGTAACTATATGTACAGTATACTAAGGAGTACAGCTAGCCTCAGAAATAGGGACACACGGCGGACTACACAATTCAATTGAGACAGCACCCCCACTCGAGGTGAAAAAAATTTTAACGTGTGGGTTTACCGCTGTTGTATTAACTTGCCTGAATGTAAGTTGGGGAACTTACATGGCCTAAATGGAGGGGTGACATATCCCGACATTTTCAACTACTTATTGAATTCTCCAGGTTAGTATTAATATACAAATAGTCTTGCAAGATGCTGTTTGGATCATTGTCCAAAATGAATAGCCTATCAAAATGATACATGAGAGACACAAACGTATCTGGGTATTGGGGGATGTGTCTGTGACGTATGGGACCACTTAAACTTCAGATTTCAGATGCTAGAACGTTTGACACACTGATGGAGTATATTATAGTATATGGTGGGTTGTATGTTGAGATGGCAGGTATGTCACATTAAAACAGACAAATCAAACAAATGGGACACTTTATTAGAACACAAAAAAAATCGCTACACAGTGAAATTACAGTATTTTACAATGCCTCTCATAGGGATTGCATTGACAGCTTCAGTACATCGTTCTAACGGACCTTGAGTGGGGGTGCTGTCTCAATCGTGGGCGTGAATTTGTAGTCTGCCGTGTGTCTCTAATCTCTATAGAGCTAGATATATGAGATATGTATAGAGCATAATTTGTCGGTGTCTGGCAGAAACCAGCTAACTCAATTTTTCATCTTTTATTTTTTTTCATAAATCAGTACCATTGAACACCCTTTATGTCTGTGTTAAAAAATATTGATCCAATGAAAAGTATTAAAAAGCGTTTCTGACAAAACCAACTAACTCCATTGGATCCTCAAACGTTATGCTAAACCAGCTAACTCCACCAAAGGGGGGTGGAGTTAGCTGGTTTTGCTAACTCCAGGCTACACCCCCTTTTGACCTCCAACCTCATTGTGAGCTTGGAGGTCCATTTAGCTGTTCTTATCAATGATGAACAAAACCTCCTAACTCAATTTTTTCCCATTTCCTGAAAAATGAACAGTTTTGAGTTTCAACCAGTGGTGGACAGAAACTAAGTGCATTTAATTGAGTACTGTGTGCATGTTTAGAGTATCTGTACTTTACTTGAGTATGTGTGTTTTTGGATACTTGCATTTCACTCCACTCCATTTTAAAGACAAATATTGTTCTTTGATTGCACAACTCTTCTAAAAAGGGAAAAAGTACATTATGAACTAACCACTTAAGATCAGCTACTATTATTGATATAGGTTTCTCTTTATAAAATCCAGCAATGCATTGATATTAAAAGAACATATACTTTGTAATTTGTACTTTTCAATACTTTTAGTATGACAAAAAATGTGTACCTTTGAATGCATCAGTATTTTTTAAAGCAAATACTATATACAAATTTGACAGAGCAACTTTCACCAGGACCAGGACTCAAGCACTGGAGTTGAGTACTTTTTCCACCAGTGAAATTAACACTTTTAAAATGAATGTCTTCCCAAATTTTATGTACGTCTTTCAAGTAATTCCAATCCAATGTTTCCTCAGTTTTTTCTTCATTAGATAAAATGATTAGACAATATATCTATAGAGGGTCATTAGAGAAAAACTCTAGACCACTATTTCCCAAACTTTATACCCCGAGACCCAAAAGACAAATCTGTCTCCCTGCGACCCAAACTAATGCAAATAGCATCACCCATTTTCAACCATATCTTCATATAAGTGGTCCTCACTAATTCTGATTATATATGGCACCATTTCTGTCTACATACTCACTCTGTGTCTCAAAGGAGGGCTGTGGACAGTTCAGAAACCTGCCTACCAGGGACAACATCGTTTGGCAGGTTTGGTCATTTTTATTTATTATATTTGTATTAATATTAATGCAACAGCAATGTCTTCTGTTTCAATCAATACAAAATAAAATAAAATAAAAATGTAATCTTGAAATGACCAAACCTGCCTATAGCACTGGAAGGCGGCGTTTCAAAATTGGCCACAGCCCTCCTCTGAGACAGCCCAAGACATAAATGATACCATATTATAATGAGCATTAGTGAGGACCAATTATATGAAGATAGGTTGAATATGGGTGAAAGTTAAAAAAAAAATGGGAGTACCTCTTCCACCACTGCATGCAGTTAAAATATAAAAGACAAAGGAGCATGTTGACCAAACCCGTAAAACAGATAGAACATTTGAAGTCATTTATTGTGGCTGTAACAAAAGCTTTATTTCGAAGCAAAGCAAAAGTTTCATCTTGTTCTCATAATAGTCTCAATGCTGATTAATAATCATGGTTTTAATACACATAACGTCAATGTTTTAGTAATGTTGTAGCTTAATCAATATAACTGCCTTTGAAATAAAAAATGTACAGCTCTGACATGCACTGTAAAATAGAAAAGGAGAAAACTTAAAGTTTCAACTTTCTTTACTACATGTTTGGGTATTGAAATAAACTTACAAAACGTTTTTTCTGACCTAAACTTTTTTGTTGAGATAACGTGCTTTTCTCTTAAGAAAAAGCTTGAATCATTGAGTTTTAGAAACAAACTCTAAATCTAAAAAAATCTAAATTTCAACAATTGTTCACAATACTCATTAAACTGAATAACAGTATTATGCTAAAGTCATACTGTGTACATTTTTCAATTAACCATAAGTTGTTCTTTCACTGGTATATTTGTCACCATAACCATGCCACATTAATGTGTTAAACACTATTTTAATGGTCTGCCCCCGACACTCACGCCCAAATGACGTAGGCACCGGAAATGTACCAATTTATGAGTTTTAACATCAATTAGACCCGTTGGGTAGGCTACCGCCCTACTCAGGAACGATGCAAATAGGGATTATACCAGTATAGTCCTTTTTCAGTGGTAAACGTCTGTGACGAATGTCTGAAGAGTGCAAACTGACTGTGGAAAGTGAACTGACTAACTAATCAAATGGCAGGTGTGGGGAATTTGGCAAATCAAGCTTAGGCTGGGGTTGCCATGGCACCGACTTGGCACTGCACTCCCTCGGGTCGTCTACGATGTGTGTGCCGAATTTGAAGTCGGTCGAACGGTTCTCGAGATACGTGAATTACATACATACGTACGTACAGAGATTCCCTGCATTTACTGTAAGATAAATACATTTCTGACAAATTGTTGCGTTCAAAAATATCCTAATGCACTAGGACCAGCATTCTTTTTTGAGCGGTACTTCCGTTTAGACAAACGCTGTAATGACAATGGAGCTACCAGAGGCGTTGCCAAATACTCTACAAAAATGTATGTTAACAGTATGACTTTGACATTTTCATTTGCAACCATTTCAAATGATGAACCGATATTCTCTTTAAAGAGCTTGCATGGTTGAGTGTGAGACAGTGTATGGAAGTAGAGAGGAGGGGGAGTGAGTAGAACAAAGGCAGCGGTGGGAGCTAATGTTTGGCTAGCTGGTAGCTAGCGTTTGGGCTAAGCGTGCAGGGTGGGCTTCTGTCTCCCTGCAGGGTGAATGGACCACCTCCGTCTTATTGTGGAGAGACGCTCACGATACACCGAATGCTGTCGAACAAAACAAACAAAAATGAAATATTACTTCACCGCAACACTGCAGAACTTCCAATAGACTGCAATAAAATAAAAATAATAATGTTAAAAATACTTAAGCCCTATATACTTACATCAACAAATAACAGCTGATCTACAAGCTCACAATGTGTGGTGATGCAACATGTTGTGAGCTTGTAGATCAGCTATTTTCTCATTTGTTTTATTTAAAATAAGAAAAATGTTTTCCTGCCCAAAATGGTAATACATAATTACACTGTTCAATAGTGATATAATCTAACATGAATAACAAACATATCAAAAGGGCACATATGTATTTAATTCAGTCTGACTAATTTAACTAAAACTGCTTATGCTTTTGTAACAAAGACTAAACACCAGACTAGTCACCAAGCGCACGATATTTAGGATTTTTGACATATTCCTTCCCAGCTAAAGAAGACAGTTTTCAGTACCATCGTCCGTGCTTCATCAGCTCGATGGCGTCGTTGATCTTGTCCAGGTTCATCTTGTGAGTGATGAACTCGTCTATCTTCACCTTTTTCTGCAGGTACGCATTCACCATCTCTGGTACGCCGTCCTTACTCTTAAAACCTGACACACACACACACACACACACACACACACACACACACACACACACACACACACACACACACACACACACACACACACACACACACACACACACACACACACACACACACACACACACAATTAATATGTATTTGGTCCCTCATCTGAAAATTGTTTGTATCAGGGACAGCCATACAAGATTTGTTGTTGTTGAAATGTTCTTAAAAAAAATTACGATTTTTTGAAAATAGACGATTTACAAGCTCACAACGCGTCACATCACAACGTTTTGTGAGCTTTTAGTTCGGCTACTTTTGAATATCGATGAGTATAGGTTAAAATGACTTGGATTTTGCTGGGGACCCCTTGGGACTCCTTCAATGACCCCACTTTGAGAACCACTGCTGTGGATAGAGGAACCCTTTATTAATCTCAAGGGCGAGTGCCGTGCTATGAGCTTGTAGATCTGATATTTTTGAAAAATCATGAAAATCTGTTGAAATATTAGATTCTTTTTTTCCCCCCCGGACATTTGTAACTTTGCGTCTGGGGGTCAAATGCTTTAAAAAAATATATTCCAAGATTTGCAAAAATGTTCACTATTTTTTTAAAATAGCAGATCTACAGCTCATAGCGCCGCACTCGTAAAAGTACATCATTTGGATCCGAGATGTAGTGGAGTAGAAGTAAAAGTGTTGGAAATTGGAAATACTCAAGTAAAGTACAAATACCTCAACATTGTAATTAAGTACAGTACTTAAGTAAATGTACTTGACAGTGCAGTAGAGTGTGTGTCACAGTGATCGAGCTGCAGTGATCTGACAGACCTCCAAACAGGGAGCCCTTCCAGGTGCGTCCCGCGATGAGCTGGATGGGTCTGGCAGCGAAGTCCTCCATGTCAGTCCATCCCACCAGAACACTGACCCCCCAGCCCTTCACACACGACTCCAACGCACTCCTCTGTGTACGCACGCACGCACACACACACACACACACACACACACACACACACACACACACACACACACACACACACACACACACACACACACACACACACACACACACACACACACAATTTACTTGAGTAAAGGTACAAAAATATTGGTATCAAAATATACTTAAAGTAGCCTAACAAAAGTTCATTATGCAGAATGGCCCATTTCACAAGGTTTCAAATGTATAAAATGTATACAAATCTTTTGTAAATAGCAGATCTACAAGCTCACAATGTGTCGCATCACGACGCATTGTGAGCTTGTAGATCGGCTATTTTCAAATGACCGAAATGTATATAGGGCTAAAGTGGTTAATGTATGTTTTGTAATGATAATCAAAAAATCTACAAAGTAACTACTTACTAAAGTTTTCAAATAATTGTAGTGGAGTAAAAGTATAAATATTTGCTTCTGACATGTAGTGGAGTACTTAAGTACAGTACTTGAGAGTAAATGTACTTAGTTACTTTACACCACTGGTTTTAATGGGTTAATTGACTACATATACATAGAAATACCACAAATGTAGTAGACACTACTGTACACGCACGCACGCACGCACGCACGCACGCACGCACGCACGCACGCACGCACGCACGCACGCACGCACGCACGCACGCACGCACGCACGCATCTCTCTCTCTCTCTCTCTCTCTCTCTCTCTCTCTCTCTCTCTCTCTCTCTCTCTCTCTCTCTCTCTCTCTCTCACCATGACTCCAGTGTTGCCCACACACTCCAGAGAGAAGTCCACTCCTCCTCCAGTCATGTCAGCCAGTACCTTTGATAGATTGATTGTTTGATTGATTGAATGAATACTTTTATAACATGTTTTACGGCAGTACAGTCTAAATAGCTCTGCTAAAAGGATTGCACAAAATGTTTCCATTGTGGTCCATTGTACTCAATTCATCAACAAGACATACACACAATAAATGACTTATCAGTAACAACACCAATAAGAGCAAAAATATATATTATACGGAAACAGAGGGGTGGAGGATGGGGGCAGAGGATAGCACTGCACACAGGGAACGCATCTGTGTCATTTTTGATTTCTTTGGCTATTCAATTGTAGATCTACATTTTTTTTTTATTCCTGAAAATGTGTGCAAATCTTTGAATATATATTTTTAAAGCGAACATTTGTAACTCAAATGTTATTGCTTCTGGGGTCAAATCAATATACAAATCCTAAATGTGTGTTTTTTTTAAACTTATGTTGCTATATATCAGCGGTTCTCAAACTTTTTCATGTCAAGGACCTCCCAAAATGATGACCGCGGACCCCCATCTGAAAATATCTTGTTCCAGGGACCCCCAGAAGCAAAGATTTGAGTACAATGTATATATATATGTTCAAAGATTTGAACACATTGCCACGATTTCCCCCCCAAAAAATAGCAGATCTACAAGCTCATAGCGCGGCACCGAGTGCCGCGCTATGAGCTTGTATATCTGCTATTTTTTAACAGCCCAAAGAAATCTTAAAACGAAACAGATGCGTTCCCGGTCTAAATGGAGTAATGGCTGTTGGTAGGGCATTCCACATTTTGGTGGCAGCATAGAAGCCATTTTACCCCCCCCCCCCCATGTTTGAGCCGAATTTAGGGCGGAATAAGGTCTGGTGTCATGCCCCTGGGCGTCTCTCGTCATCTCTCACCTGGCTGATGGGTTTGCTGTGGTCTTTGGGGTTGACAAACTCGGTGGCGCCGAACACCTTGGCCTTCTCAAACTTGTCGGGGTTGATGTCGATGGCGATGATCCGGCTGGCCCCCGCCGCCTTGCAGCCCATCACCGCCGCCAGGCCCACGGCCCCCAGGCCAAACACTGCACACGTAGACCCCGGCTCTACCTGCAGGGGGCAGTGGTGGACAGAAAAAGATGTACTTGTACTTAAAGGGATAGTGCACCCCCAAAATGACTTTTCTTCCTATCGATTAGTCACCCCATGGGGACTTGAATTCATGGATATTTTTTATGTTTTTGTCGCATTCCTAGGCCAATAATTTGATGACTGGTAGGCAGCGGTTCCGGTAGGAGACACGAAGAGTCTCCTTTGTGTCTCCTACCGGAACCACTGCCTACCGGTCCGCTGGTCATCAAATTATTGGCTTAAGGATGTGACAAAAACTAAAAAATATCCATGAATTCAAGTCTCCATGGGGTGACTAATCCATAGAATTTTTTTTTTGCGGGTGAACTACCCCTTTAAATAAAAAAAATAAAAAGTTTCTCCGTACATTATTATTTATATTGTATTTTTTGATAATTAATGACTTTCACTCCACTACAATTCAAAGACAAATGTTGTACGTTTGACTCCACTACATTTCTAGGAAGGGAAAGTATATTATTAATTGGCCACTTAGGCAATATAGTGAAAATACTATAGAGGTGTAAGCTCACAAGTGACCTTGTAGATCAGCTATTTTCACTATTGATGTTTTTTGTATTTTATCATTTGTACTACAAAAACTTAAACTAGGGACATTTCTACATGATTTTAGTTAAAGTTAGTTGTGTAAAAACACACAATACAGCTTCAGTACGTTTATATTCATTATTTATTTTGTAGTTCATTAAATGTTTTTCCAATTGTAGTTTTAGTTAAAGGAGCACTTCACCCATTTTCAACTTATCTTCATATTTTATTTGCTCCTCACTGGTGCTCATTCCCCCGTGGGAACAATGGGACAATGGGAATAATGAGCGTTAGTGAGGACCAATAATATGAAGATAGGTTGAAAATGGGTGAAGTTGTTCTGAATCCATGTGTCATTTTAAGATTTCTTTGCCTATTAAAAAAAAAACAGATATACATTACAAGCTCATAGCGCGGCACCGAGTGCCAAGCTGTTGATCAACTATTTTTGAAAAAAAATTGTGCGAACATTTGTAAAATAGTTTGTTCCAGGGACCTCCTCCAGACGCATAAGATTTGAGTTACAAATGTTCACTTTAAAAAATATATATTCAAAGATTTGCACAAATGTTCACGTTTTTTAGCAGAAAATAGCAGATCTGCTATTTTTGAATAGCCAAAGAAATCTAAAAGTGACACAGATGCATTCCTGGATTGAATGAGTTTAAAGTATGACACACGCACGCACGCACGCACGCACACACACACACACACACACACAGGAGTGGTGCAGCAGTACCTTGGCAGAGTTGACGGCAGCCCCGTATCCGGTGCAGATGCCACACCCCAGCAGACACACTTTGTCCAGCGGGGCTTCGGGGTTGATCTTAGCCACCGAGTGCTGGTTCAGTACGGTGTACTCTGAGAACGTACTGGTCCCCATGAACTGGAATGGTAGAAGATCAGACCTTGTTTTGTCCAAAACTGGTACTTTTGAGGAAAATGGGAAACTAAATCACCTTGCTGATTGATTATTATTACAAAACACATAAATCACTTCAGCCCTATATACACATTTCGGCCATTTGAAAATAGCAGATCTACAAGCTCACAATGCGTCGTGTCGTGACACATTGTGAGCTTGTAGATCTGCTATTTTCAAAAGATTTTTATACATTTGAAAACTTGTGAAATGGGACAAACTGCATAATGAGTACTTTCTACTTTTGGTACTTTAAGTACATTTTGATACCAATGCTTTTGTACTTTTACTCAAGTAAATTTAGAATTCCAGACTTTTACTTGTAACAGAATATTTCTATATTGCAGTATTGATACTTTTAGCAGTATTGATACTTTTACGTAAGTAAAACTTTTGAGTACTCTTTCCACCACTGAAATTAACACTAGGGATTTGACTGTTTACAGAAAAACAGTGGTACTGTATATACACACCTGGTAGAGCTTCTGACCCTTACAAGAAAGCCGGCTGTCCTCCTCTGACATCACGTCATAACGCTCATCAGACCTGCACACAGTGGTGGGAAGTTAATAAGTACATTTACTCAGTGGATTAAAAAAACCGAATTGTGCTATATAGCACCAATAAGCGGTACTTTGGCTCGTAGTTATAGGTGAATCGTTTTTGGTGCTAGATGCAGTTGCACCTATCTTTAAAAGGTGTTATATAGCACCACACCCATCCCAAAGAACCACTGAAGAGCCACTGAGGTTTATAGCACGCCACAAATCATCCCAAAGAACCACTGAGGTTATATATAGCACCACAGATCATCCCAAAGAACCACTGAGGTTCTATATAGCACCACACCCATCCCAACTCTCCATAAAGACTGAACCAACCCCCTCTGCAGCCCCGTCGTCATCTTCACCTTCATCCAAACCCACCAACTGCCTGGTGGAGATAAAGGCGCGGATGAAAAAAAAACTTCCTACAACTCAAACTTCTAAGTCGGCATCCTGCACACCAGGTCCAATCATCCCCCATAAACCAGTGTCATCTTCTCTGGTCAGGGCTATCCCCTTGCATATGTTCTCACCAACCTGGGTGTAAGAATGGACCCCCACATCATAGCCTCGCGTAGCCAGACTATATCACTGCGTGGAATGGATATGAGTCTGGTGCTTCCATGGGGACGTTTTTTTTCCTAAGGGGCGGGATCACGCAATTGGTTAGACCTACAACCAAACTACCAATTACAGTCTCCCATATTCGAATACTGGGCCCTGATTGGTCACCCACGTCTTCTGGAGCAGGAAATAGATTCTCTATGGAGCGGTGCCAGACCCAATTTTCTTTTTCACTCGCAGATTCGTCTGGTCCCAGGCTACACATCAGCTGTGAGGCCCACATCAGCTGTGAGGCCCACATCAGCTGTGAGGCCCACATCAGCTGTGAGGCCCACATTAAACACCTGTGCAAAGATTCAGGCTGGACTTACAGTAACGCACTTCTCATCGGGATCCCTAGCCAGGATATATCCATATATATCCAGAACAGTGCTGCTAGGATCCTGAAATATGGACGAAATATGGAAATATGGATGAAGGGAGCCGTGGCGTCACCGGCGACCGGAGCCTTCTGTTCGGCTGCCCCTCCACTGTGGAACTAACTCACTCCCTCATGACCTGAGAGCTCCTCACCCATCCCAAAATAGCTGATGTTTTCAAGAGAGGACAAAAGACTTTCCTTCATAACAAAGCATTCGTCTAGCTTTTCTGGTTTTATACCCTAGTTCTTATGTGATTTAAAAATCATAAGTCTCTCTCTCTCTCTCTCTCTCTCTCTCTCTCTCTCTCTCTCTCTCTCTCTCTCTCTCTCTCTCTCTCTCTCTCTCTCTCTCTCCCTCTCCTTGCAGATGAGATCATAGAACTTAGTGCAGTATGTGTATTGGAGGTGTGTAGCATGCTCTCTCACCATCCCTCCACACACAGGTTGGTCTTGGGGTTCTTGCAGAAGCGACACTCCCCACACTGGGCGATGAACAGTGGAATCACCTTGTCTCCTATAGAGAGGAGACACAACTTCCTTTAATGCAACTCACTCTCCCTCTCGAGCCGTCCCATTTCACAACGTCCCGATAACCCCGCCCACATTGGAATATAGAGCATTGGTTCTCAAAGTGGGGTCCGGGGACCCCCAGGGGTCCTTGGGTGGGTACCAGGGGGTCCTTCGGCAAAATTAGTTAATAAAGCGTCACAATCATTTTAACCGCTTTATCCATATGTTATACTTTGGCTATTCAAAAATAGCAGATCTACAACTCTATAGGAGGCTCATAGCGCGGCACCGAGTGCCGCGCTATGAGCCTCCTATAGAGTTAAAAAAAATGTTTAAACTCTGTGCCACACTATGACCTTGTATATCTGCTATTTTTGAATAGCCAAAGAAATCAAAAAATGACACACAGCTGCGTTCCCGGTCTTAATGGGTTAATGGCAAGGTTTCACTATTAATGCCATTAAAGGACCACTTCACCCATTTTCAACCTATCTTCATACAATATAAGTGGTCCTCCCTAATGCTCATTATAATATGGCACTATTTCTGTCTACTCACTCTGTGCCTCAGAGGAGGGCTGTGGACAGTTCAGAAACCTGCCTACCAGTGATCGATGTGTGATCCAAGCTAATAGAAACTGCAGGCTTTCTGTTCCTGGGAAGTTAGCATGCTATAATGGAAACCATTGTTTTTGCATTAATAGAAAACAAAATAAACATTTGAAATCTTATTTGAAATAACCAAACCTGCCTACTGATGATACCTTTTCTGAACAGAGAGACACAGAGTAAGTAGACAGAAATGGTGCCATATTATAATGAGCATTAGTGAAGACCAATTATATGAAAATAGGTGAAGTGGTCCTTTAACCTCAAAACCGAGAAAGCATCTGTGTCATTTTAGATTTTAGCTAAATTGTATTAGTGTGTGTCACGATTTGTAAAAAATAGCTGATAAATAAGCTTTTAAATGTTTTCGAATCTTTGCTTCTGGGGGGTCTCTGGAACAAAATAATTTGAGATGGGGGTCCACGGCCAAGTACATATAATTTTGGGTCGTGACATGAAAAAGTTTGAGCACCACTGATACAACATCATACGTTTTTCAGAAAACTGTTAGGATTTAGAAGACATATTTTGTAGAATCGGTCTCAGGTCCCCCCTAAAAAACATACATTCAAAGATTTGTAAAAATGGTCATGATTTAAAATAATAATAATTGCAGATCTGCTATTTTTGAATAGCCCAAGTATAAGGTGGCACTGGCTAGAGTGGTTGAAATCTAAAATGACAGATCGCTTTCCTGGTCTTCATGGGTTAAGAGAGTATAAATGAGGACAGACACTGACCTGGCTGGTACTCGGTGACCCCGGGTCCCACACTCTCCACGATGCCGCCCCCCTCGTGACCCAGGACCGTTGGGAAGCCGTCCTTATGTTTCCCCTCAAACATATGGTACAGGTCAGTGTGGCACACCCCGGTGGCCACGATCTGCAACGACAACCGCCATGACATTTTACAACTGAAATTAGATTTTACAGTTAGCTATACTGTGTACAGCCTCATTTTAGATTATTTAGGCTGAACGTGTCGAGAGACATTATATTGATCTACAAGCTCACGGCGCCTTGCAGATCTGCTATTGCAAAAAGCTTTGCCAGGACCTTTTTCCTTTTTTTTTTTAATAATTGAAAACACAGTGAGACAAAGCTTAAATGATAGGCAAAAGTCCACTCGTCGTTATATTACAAAACTTTATTTTAAAATGTATGTACAGTATAAATGTGTAAATCTCTTTTTCATTAAAAGTATTTTTTTTAAAGCATGTACTTTTGAACATTATTCAAGTATTGTTAAAAAAAAAAGTAGGCCTACTCCGGTACAAATTTGACAGAGGAACTCTCACTTATGGAGTAATATTTGACCGGGAGTATCTATACTTTGACTCAAGTACTTTGTCCACCACTTGTCAAATGTCTCAGACAGGCTAGGTGTGTGTGAGATAATAAGGGCATTCAGGTACAGGTTACTTCCACACCCTTAATTATATTTACCCTCTATTCTATAGGTTGAACATTATGTTTAGCGCAGTATGACAGAGCAACTGTCTGTACATGTACACATACATACTTACTTATATCTACAGTATGAGCATGTTGAATCGTGTCTTTGAATCATTGAGCACCCACACTTGACATGAATCCACTCCCACCACAGCAAACACAGGTGTGTGTGTGTGTGTGTGTGTGTGTGTGTGTGTGTGTGTGTGTGTGTGTGTGTGTGTGTGTGTGTGTGTGTGTGTGTGCGCACGCGCGCCCGAGTGTGTGCGTGTGTGCGTGCTTGTGTTTTTGCGTGTGTACAGTACCTTAATACGGATCTCGTTCTTCTGAGGAGGGGCCACCTCTATGTTCTCAATGACCAGTGGTTGGTTTGGTTCCCAGGCCACGGCTGCACGACACTTAATCACCTGGAGAAACACATTCATAATGCCTTGCTCAAGGGACCAATAGGCTCTAGACACAGCAGCCATATTGGAAAGAAATTGGGCTTCTTACTTCCTTCAGGTGTTACCAATGATACTAATGAAGGCTGTTCCATTTAGTGTAGCACAGTTTTCAAACTTTGTTTAATTTCAAAGACTCCCATAACTCGAGAGAGATGGCATTTGCGTGCGTGCGTGTGTGTGTGTGTGTGTGTGTGTGTGTGTGCGTGTGCGTGTGCGTGTGCGTGTGCGTGTGTGTGTGTGTGTGTGTGTGTGTGTGTGTGTGTGTGTGTGTGTGTGTGTGTGTGTGTGTGTTTGTTGTGTGTGTGTGTGTGTGTGTGTGTGTGTGTGTGTGTGTGTGTGTGTGTGTACATAATTGAATTACATTTAGATTATGAGGCCATATGAGACTATAAAAATTTAATTGACTTCAGTTTCATCTATACTGTAGCCAGTAGATGCATGGGCCAGAAGGGGACAGATGGTGTCAAAGGTCACATGCAGTGCAGTACAGTAAAACATGATAAAGAGGGATTTCCTCTGTTTGTTCATTAACACACACCAGGAAAGATCTTATCACCACACTTGTATCTGTGCTTGCGTGCGTGCGTGCATACGTGAGTGTGCGTGTGTGTGTATGTGTGTGTGTGATTTAATTAGACATGCACAAGGCAGTAAAAAACAAATAACCACTCTAATAAAAGTGAGACCACAGTGTAGTGATCATAAAACAATACAAGCAGGTTTTATTGGTGGATGTCTGCTTTTTTTCCCTATCAAAACCACTGCTTCCAGTGTTATCTGTCTGTTGACTCAGTGTCTTACACACTCTGCCAAGCAATGTGGAGTGTTTCAAACATTCTGTCTAACGCAAAGACCGCATTTCACTGACCTTACACACAGTAGAGTAAGACAGACAGACAGACAGACAGACAGACAGACAGACAGACAGACAGACAGACAGACAGACAGACAGACAGACAGACAGACAGACAGACAGACAGACAGACAGACAGACAGACAGACAGACAGAGAGTTGGGGGAATTTTAAGGTTACAAGATTAATTTCAGTTATGTTGCAAGCTCGCTGGTTTCCATAATTTCCTGCTGCCTACGTGACTTCAAAGCACCGATCTCATTGCCCCCTCCCTTAGTGGGCAGCCAACTGAATCTACGTTTATTTGGGTGGAGTCACATTAACACACAGAAACACAGTGCATGTCACTTCAACTCTCTGTGACAGCATTGCTTTGACCAGGCCATTATTCAGCACAGCAGTGCTGGACAACAACTAAGTAGATTTAAGTAGCCTACATGTGTGGAAGTTTTTTTATTTGTATTTATTTTTTATGTATTTAATTTATTTTATATATTTTGACTTTGATTTGATTTTATACTGACTATAGCTGATATACAAGCTCACTATGTGTCACACCATGACGCAAACTTGTAATTATTATTATTCATTTATTATTATTACAATTTGTGGTGCACTCACACACTGAACTGAAAAACTGCATTGCACAGTAACAACATTACACTTACTGTAATTACAATTCTCTCTCTCTCTCTCTCTCTCTCTCTCTCTCTCTCTCTCTCTCTCTCTCTCTCTCTCTCTCTCTCTCTCTCTCTCTCTCTCTCTCTCTCTCACACGTACGCCACACACGTGCACACACACGCGCATGGCGTACGTGTGTGAGAGAGAGAGAGAGAGAGAGACACACACATTGGAGTTGCATTCTAGTTACAACTCCAGTGTGCAATAGCAGATCGTTATGATTCAAAAGTTGGTTTATTGCATAAAACTGCTTTCTATTGAGTCAGGCTCATAGCCGTAGGTTTTGATCATGTTTACATAGAAATAAAATTAATGAAATGAAGTGATTATTTACACTATTTAGTGTACAGGTGTAAAACAGTGGGAGAAATAATTGCTATTGCTGCTATTTTTTACCACGCATATATATCATGCATCAAGTTGTGGAAAGTAAAAGTACATTTAGTACTGTAGCCTACTTAAGTACAACAATGTTGAATTTTAAGTTAATTTGTGTATTATTACATTAACCAATTAAGCTCTATTTTATGTTTTGGTTGTTTTAAAATAACTGATCTACAATCTCCTGACGCGTTGCGATGTGACACATTCAAAACTTGTAGATCTACTATTTTTAAAGATTTTGACAATTAATGGGTTCTGCATAATGAGTACTTTTACTATTTGTTCTTTTGGATGCCAATCCCTTTGTTCTTTTTTACTTATAATATAATATGTTGACGTGTAATAGAGTATTGCTACTTTTACTTAAGTAAAAATATATATATATTGATTACTTCTTCCACCCCTGTGTGCACTATGCATACTGTATATATACACTGTGCCTGTCAAAGACAAGTCCCTAAGTGTTGGGGTATAGTATCTGTATATATTTTCTTTTTATTATTGTCATTCTATTTTATTGTATTGCTTAAAATTTCATTTTCTCACAATATAATATAATATAACTGTATAGTCAGTGACAGATAAAAGGTATTGAATCTTGAATATGTCACTTTTGCCAATAGCACCAATACTTTAAAATTAGATTTTTATTTCCAACAGTTCGTGTCAATTACATATTTATCAGCTCATAGTTTCAAAATCTTCTACAGATCACTCCATGATGAAGGGGCAACATGTTTAACCACTTGGACCCCAACATCCATATTATCCTGGGGGGAATAATGGCCAAAAAATGTGCAGATCTACAGGCTCTCAACAACGGCACAATCGGCTATTTTTGGGTGAATAGATTTGGTGAGGAGAGGAAAAAAGAGAAGTACAGAGCCAACTCAGGTCCACTCTACTAAGAGGGTTTAAAGTTATTAAAACAGTTTTTTTGTTTGTTTGTTCTTTTGCCTAATTCCATTCTTACTTTCTTTGAGATAGAGCAGTGGTTCTCGAAGTTGGGGTCCAGGGACCCTCAGGGCTCCTTGACGGGGACCCCAAATGGACCCTTACGGGTCTGTAACTCTGAGAGTGTATACAAATCAGTGGTGGAAAGTAACTAAGTACATTTACTTTAATGTACTTAAGTACAATTTTGAGGTATTTGTACTTTACTTTCCAATACTTTTACTTCTACTCCACTACATCTCGGGTCCAAATATTCTACTTTTACTCCACTACATTTATTTGAAAACTTACTTTGTAGATTTGGATTATTCTTACAAAACATACAGTAACCCTATATACATTTAGTCCATTTGAAAATAGCCGATCTACAAGCTCACAATACGTCGAGATGCGACGCATTGTGAGCTTGTAGATCTGCAATTTTCATTTTTTTAAACTTTTGGTACTTTAAGTACATTTTGATACCAATACTTTTGTACTTTTACTCAAGTAAATTTTGAAGTAAAACATTTGAGCACTTTTTCCACCACTGATGCAAATGGAACCAAATGGACCCTTGTGGGTCTGTCTGTAATCCTGAGAGTGTACAAATGGAACCAAATGAACCCTTATAGGTCTATAACTATGAGAGTGTACAAATAGAACCAAATGGACCCTTACAGGTCTATAGCCCTGAGAGTTTACAAATAGAACCAAATGGACCCTTACGGGTCCATTTGGTTACATTTGTACACTCTCAGGGTTATGGGGGTCCTTGAAATTTAAAAAAAAAAGTTTCAGAAGCATGTTTACTCACCTTCCCTGCGGTTGCCATGATGTCTCGGTGCAAAGAGAAGATGAGCAGGAGAGTTGAGTTGAGGACAAGCAGGCTGACACAGCAACACAGCAGAGTCCTGGTGAGTATAAGTATAAGTGAGTACGTTTTAAAGTGTATTAAGTATTAAGCATAGGTTTTAGGGTTGAGTGGAGGACAGCAGGCTCACAGCAACACAGCAGAGCAGAGCCAGCTGCAGAGGTTAATATAGAGGCTGGACACATGCCCACATGAAGAGAGGAGGGACTAACAGCTGCTGTGATCAATGCACCATAAGAGAGTAGTTAGTGGTGGGAAAAGTACTCAAATGTTTTACTTGAGTAAAAGTATCAATACTGCAATGGAGAAATACTCTGTTACAAGTAAAAGTCCTGAATTCAAAATTGACTTGAGTAAAAGTATTGAAGTATTGGTATCAAAATATACTTGAAGTACCAAAAGTAGAAGGTATAGCCTATCATTATGCAGAATGGCCCATTTCCAAATTTTTAAATAATAAAATAAAATCTATAAAAAGGAGCCGAGGCGATGATTGACAGGCAAAATCCCTCAACAGCGACACCCGCAGGCAACCTGCAGTTGAAAAGGCTTTAGAAATGTGAGAGAAAAACACCTGCCATGGATCAATGGAGTGGAATTTTTTGTTTAAACTTTTTATACACGTTTGAAGGACCATGACAAAGACTTTTAATGTGTGGTAAAACTGAACGTCATGAAACCTTTAATGTAGGTTTTGTAATAATAATCAAAATTTACAAAGTAACTAGTAACTAGGGGTTACGTAGGTAACCCCAATTTTCTTAGTTTCAAAGTAAGAAACTTACTTATGGGATATCATCGCCCTCTGACGATGGCACAGAGCACAACACATGAGCTCCCGGAAACAATCTTCGATTGGACAGGGTTCTGTGACGCAAACCGGAAACCGGTTGGGTTATAAAGCCCCCAGCGTCACTAGGTTCGTCCTCTGATACCCTTACCCTTCACCCTTCACCCTTCACACGCTAGTTGAA
Organism: Gymnoscopelus braueri; assembly: GCF_963280865.1. NCBI lineage: Eukaryota > Metazoa > Chordata > Actinopteri > Myctophiformes > Myctophidae > Gymnoscopelus > Gymnoscopelus braueri. The sequence continues at coordinate 50,594,180 of NC_137621.1, read as the reverse complement.
GCGCACAGAAGGGGTTTCCGGTAAGTTTCTTACTACGAAACTAAGAAAACTGGGGTTACCTACGTAACCCATAGTTGTTCTTTTCGTTTCTCCATAAGAAACGTACTTACGGGACACATAGACCCCCCTGGGGAGTACCAGGAGCAACCCTATCCAACCTGTACGCCCCAAGGTCAAAAAGGTCATGCCTCCCGGCAAAACCCCGACCCCCAGACGCATGACCCAAAAGGTCATAAGGAAGGGAAACGAGACAGGAGCCCATCAGATGAACCTGACCTCTCTCTGAAAGAGAGCCAGGCTCCTGTCCCCACCTTCCATCCCTTGGCCTGGCCCAGCCGGCCCCAGGGAAACAGAAAGGAGACCACTGGTCAAGGGAAGAGAAACCAGCCAAACCCCCTGACCATAGTCCCACCCCATCCCGACCACGCATGACACCCCAGGTGCCATCACGGTCGAGCCAGGGCCACAGAGGCAAAAACCCTTTGTCAAGACTCCACGCCGGACGGCCAGCGGCAATAACCGTGTCCCCAAGGGACATGTATCACCGGTCCAACCACCTCTGGTCGTTCACCGACCCCTCACGGGCCAGACCCACAGGTCCAAAACCCCGGGGAACTCGTGAAACACCTCATCCCCGCCTTGCCTCAGAAGGACTCTGAAAAGCGGGAGAGGCCAGGGTTCAGCGTAGAGGAGAGGAGCGATCTCCGACCTCCACACTCCCCATGCTGGGGCCACCAGCAGGACCGTCCTGCCTTGGACCCTGACCCGCTCCAGAACGGACGGGATCAGTTCCAAAGGTGGGAAAGCAAACGTCCGGCCAGACGTGTGCCAACGAGTCCACTCCCAAGGATGAATCCTTGCGATTCAAAGAAAATAATCGACACTTTGCGTTTCCCCCGGACGCAAACAGGTCAATCCGAGCCCGACCGAACCGGAGCCAGATCAGGCTCGCCACCTGCGGGTTGAGAGACCACTCCCCGTACCGAAGTTCGCCCCTAGACAGCAGATCCGCTCCGCTGTTGAGGAGACCCGGCACATGGGAAGCGCGTAACGAGGCTAGGCGCAACGTGCTCCATAGCGTCAGTTCGCGTGCCAAATTGTCCAAAACAACAGAGCCCAGGCCCCCTTGTTTATTGACATAGCACATCGTTGTGGTGTTATCCGTTCTAACCAGAACATGACATCCCACAATGCGGTCCTCGAACCGTCGGAGGGCGAGGAAGACCGCCACCAACTCCAAATAGTTGATGTGGTATACCTTCTGAGCAGAAGTCCACACCCCCCTGGCTGAGTAACCGTCGTGGACAGCCCCCCAACCTGAGAGGCTAGCGTCTGTGGTAATCCCGTTTCGTGACACCACCTCGCCCATCCTGACTCCACCGGACAGGAAGGACGCCTGTGACCACGGTTGCAACGTCGTCACGCACTGGGGAGATATCACCACCTTACGAGACTTCATGGTGCGCGGTATCCTAAGACTCCGCATCCACCTTTGAAAAGGTCTCATGTGGAATCTGCCCAGCCGGATCAGGTGTATGGCCGAGGCCATAAGACCTGCAGCCTGCATGCATGTCCTGTACGCGACTCTGCGCCCCACACGGAAAGAGCGCACACATGCCAGGAAACCGGCCAACCTGTCCTGAGACAGGCGCGCCACCATCGTGGATGAGTCCAAGGAAATCCCCACGAAGGTGGTCTGCTGGGATGGGATCAGAACACTCTTCTGAGTATTGATCGTAAACCCCAGGGACGTCAGGTGCGCAATGGCTACCTTTGTGTGCAGCGCCACCTCCTCCCTCGACCGCGCCGCCAGTAGCCAGTCATCTATGTACGTCGCCAGGCGGAGACCCTGCTGGCGTAGCGGGGCGATAGCCGCGTCCGTGCACTTCACGAAGACCCGAGGGCTCAGTGACATGCCGAACGGGAGCACCGTGTATTCGTATATTTTGCCTTCAAAGCCAAAACGTAGGAACTTCCGGTGCGCGGGGTAGATGGGGACGTGAAAATAGGCATCTTTTAGATCTATACTCGTCCACCAATCCCCCTGACGTATCGATCGCAACAACTTGGCCGTTGTTAGCATTCAAAATTTGAAGATCGTCAGAAACCTATTTAAACCTTTTAGGTTCAGAATAGGTCTCACGCCCCCCCCCCCCCTTTCTTTTTCACCAGGAAATATTCAGAATAGAAACCTAGCCGGCTCTGATTCGGGGATAATTCTCTGATAGCACCCTTGCTCAGCAGAGACACAACTTCCTCCCGTAGCGTCACAGCCGCCTGGCCAGATGCTCGGGAGAAAATAACTTCGTCCGTCAGGGGAGGTCTACAGGAAAATTGCAACCTATACCCTTTCGTAATGGTACGTAGTACCCAAGGATTCGGTTTGCAAGCTTCCCACTGCGCCAGGCAACGAGCCAGAGGGTTCGTGGGGCCGGAGGGGGTCAATGACGTCATCAGCTCCGTCAAGAGCGCTGCCTCGTTACCAAGGTAACCGGTGAAACTGCCGGCCCGACTGTTGTAACCAGTGGGAGGGCGTCCACGGGGGGCAGCAGCGGCCTCTTTCGTCCGTGTCTCAACGGAGCTGCGTGGTCCGGCGTAGGCGACGAAGAAGCCTCTCCCCGGACTTTCCTCCTGGCTCCGCTGGATCGTGGCGCATCCTGCAGTAGGCCTGACTCAAGGCCCGTGCTTCCCACCAACGCCGTGTGGCCCATGGCGAGGCCAGCGTCGGTGTTAGCACGACCGCTGGAGGCCGCCAGGCCCTGGGCCCTCCTGAGGCGGCACTCCAACTGGTGGACCGTGAAGTCGTCACAAGGTCTGCATGCGTCTTCGTTGCCTGCGTGGTGCAGGGCGAGCCACGCATGGTTGGGCCCCAGGCACAGGATGCACAGCCGATGGCGGTCGTCCGCTGCTACTGGTAGGCCGCAGCCCGTCAGACCGCAGACTCGAGGCGCCTCCATCTTCTTTTCCTCCAGTCACCACGAGGCAGGTAAACGCAGCTAGGCTAACCCAGCCTAGCTTCCGCCTGTAGTGGCCTGTAGTCTGCGGCCTGTAGTACGCGGCCTGTAGTCTGGCTAGCAGCGTTAGCTAACTTCTTAGCTCGTGGAAAGACTGAGAGGACAGGAAAAGTAACGCGGGAGCGTTTTAATCTAACAACGATAAACTGAGTAGATAACGAAAACGCCCGTAGAGCGACACTGGTTGCCCTCGCTATGGGTTTTGTTGGGATTCGTCGAAGTTTATCGCGGTTGCTAGTCGTGTTGTCTTCAGGACTCGTGCGCATTCGCTGCTAGCAGAGTGAAGGAAGAGGACGAACCTACTGACGCTGGGGGCTTTATAACACAACCTGTTTCCGGTTTGTGTCACAGAACCCTGTCCAATCGAAGATTGTTTCCGGGAGCTCATGTGTTGTGCTCTGTGCCATCGCCAGAGGGCGATGATATCCCATATGTAAGTTTCTTATGGAGAAACGAAAAGAACAACTAAAGTTTTCAAATAATTGTAGTGGACTAAAAGTACAATATTTGCCCCTGAGATGTAGTGGAGTAGAAGTAAAAGTACTGACAATTAGAAATACTCCAGTAAAGTAAAAAATACCTCAAAATTGTACTTAAGTACTGTACTTGAGTGAATGTACTTAGTTACTTTACACCACTGAGAGTAGTTCTCAACACTGTGGGCCCGGGGCCCATTGATGGGCCATGTGGATGATGCAAGTGGGCCCCCAAATAATTGGCAAAACACTGAGATTGGTCAATGAATGACAATCTGAGAACCTGTACAAGGATCGGTCTTAATTTATAACTGGAACATAAATAGTTCTCAGACTGAATCTCCCCTCGGGGCTTAGATTGTGTTCATCTTAAAGGGCTAGAACACTTTGGTAGAGGTTTGGGTTGAGTAGTTGCCATGATGTAACTCCATAGGTGGGCGAGAAATCTAAAATGATTGCTCAATTGACTAGAAATTAATCTTTTAAAATGTGTTTCGCATTGACTTACATTGTACGGTGAAGAGGCTCAGGAGGAGCTCTTTTAGCCTGTAAACAAACGCAAAGAGAGAAAAGTTGATTCTGACCAGTGGTGGAAAAAGTACTCAAAGTACTAAAAGACGGGGTGCCGTGATTTTCAGTGACCCCCCCCCCCCCCCCCCCCTAAAACATAATCATCAGGTATAATGGTTATACTAGGAGGAAGATTTTTTTCAAAACATTGTACAGAAAGTGTTAAAATTATGTTTTTATGTGGACACGCCTCCAGTTCATTAAGTATACCTGGTTCTCACCTTAGCACCTCCTCCACCACCTTAGCACCACCCACCTGTCCTAGTCCCTCCTCCTCCTCATGCCCACACCTGCTGTGTTATGATAATGAGGGTGAGGGCATGTTTTTACTATGTCACTAAAGCGCTGTTTTTCTATTGGCACTCAAAGTAGTCAGAGAAGACATAAAACACCATAAAAACACCACCAGGGGGCTTAATAAAGTTCTATCAACTTCATAGACACATGAAAAACAGAAAAAGTGCAAAACCATGCACCACCTCTTTAAGTAAAAGTAGCAATACCACAATATAGAAATATTCTGTTACAGGTAAAAGGCCTGTGTTCAAAATGTTACTTGAGTAAAAGTACAAAAGTATTGGCTTCAAAATATACTTAAAGTACCAAAAGTAAAAGTACTAAAATGTTTGAAAATAGCAGATCTACAAGGTCACAACGTGCCGTGATGCGACGCGTTGTGAGCTTAGATCGGCTATTTTCAATAGATTATGGGGTGGGGTGGGGGGGGGGCAAACGCCGTGGAGAAAGTGAAAGAAGACAGAACTATCGCCGAAAAGCGCCGAAAATGTAGAAGCAGCGGCTGCTGAACGAGCGCTAAAGCAGTGAAACACGCCGGTGAAGCGTCATTTTCCCCGCCTCGCTGACAAACCGGTCCCGGGGGCGGGGGCACCAAAACGGGTCGTAGCACAAGGCACCACGAGAGGTTTATCCGGCCCTGCTTGTGGGGACATTTGTATTGTATAGTAGAAGTACACACACGAACGCACACGCACGCACGCACGCACGCACGCACGCACACACACACACACACACACACACACACACACACACACACACACACACATCAAAGTATTTTGTTCCAGGGACCCCCAGAAGCAAGGATTTGAGTTATAATTGTTCGCTTTAAAAAATCCATATTCAAAGATTTGCACTTATGTTCAAGATTGATCAAAAATAGCAGATCTACAAGCTCATAGCGCAGCACTCGGTGCCGTGCTATGAGCTTTCTGTGTGGAGTTAATGTTCTCCCCGTGTCTCCTAGGGTAGGTACCCTCACAAAAACATGCAGTAATCCTGGTCACTATACTGCCTCCCCCTGGCCAGCCGGGGCGCCTGATGGATGGGAAGGGAACTGGTTGGAATAACGTGTTCCTTCCACGCGCTACGTCCAACCAGGGAAACTCTCCCCTGTCAGGTGACAAGAAGGTCAGTAGGCTCTCATGCATTGAAGGAGGCATGAGCTCGGCCCTGGCCTCCCTAGGTTGGCAGAGGGAAGGTAGTGCCCAGGATTACATAGACAATTGGCACTGGGTGTAAAAAATAGAGTTACAAAATCGTGGGATAAAAATGTAAGCAAAAAAAAAAAGAAAGCCCATGCACGCAATTACACACAGCAAATTTCCCAGAAATTTGAATAATCAATGGTTGCACAATGCACTCACATGGGCAGACATAGCAGTGTTGTCTGTGCCATGGTGCGCTGTCACCAGCAATGTGCGCTGACCAGTGGTGGAAATAGTACTTAAGTACATTTACTTAAGTACTGTACTTAACCCATTGAGACCTGTTGCTACCTATACGTTGTTATACCTTTCAATCCGGATGCCACCTCTGTGTCTCATTAGTTGTTGCTATAATATAGTAACAACATTTCTTATTTTTTATTTTTTGTAAGAATTTGAACGTTTTCAGAAAACTATGGTTAGGTTTTAGAAGGCGTTTTTAGAATCGGCCTCAGGTCTAAATGGGGGTATTTACTTCCACTCCACTACATCTCGGATCCAAATATTGCACTTTTACTCCACTATTTGAAAACTTTAGTTATAGTTACTTATAGAGATATAAATGATTATATTACCAAACATACATTAACCACTTTAGCCCTATTTTATACATAGGCTATTTGAATCTACGATCTACAAGCTCACAACACGTCGTATCGCAACGTGTAGTGAGCTTGTAGATCTGCTATTTTCAAACATTTGAGTACTTTTACTTTTGGTACTTTAAGTACATTTTGATACCAATACTGTTGTACTTTTACTCAAGTAAATTTTGAATTCCGGACTTTTACTTGTAACTGAGTACTTCTACATTGCATTATTGATACTTTTACTTAAGTAGAACATTTGAGTACTTTGTCCACCCCTGGCGCTGACGATAGCTTTTGTCAAGTATAGATCTCAGATTTTCATTCTGGGTGGGCAAAACTCTATGCAACGGGGGGGCTCAACACGGGCCGATAGGCCTATGTCTATTGAGAAATAGCTATTTCACCATATACAAGACAAAATGTACATGAATAAAATAGGCTACAATATGCAACTATTATCAATGTTTGGTTTTCATTACAAAGATGATCACAACAGGTATAGGCCTGGCCATTGCAGATAGGCCTACACATGATGAATTCTCAAAGAAGCACAGTAGGTTAGATAGCCTTACAGGAGATTGCCATGACATCCTGCACAAATTATTAAGTCATTTCAAAATTGCGATTACAACAGCAAACAAGTTAACAACTCAAATCATGTTCAAACATGTGCAACTAAAAGCCCACGTCCTCCTCTGTCCATTCTAGTCTACATAAAGCATGAGACAATGAAGCTGGCTGTAAGTGGTTCATTCAATATATTTGTGTAAGTTTAGGTCCTCACTACATACTCCTATGTAGTGGAGTCAAAAGTACAATATTTCTATTTGAAATGTCATGAGCTATAGTAGTGATAAGAGACATGGGTGTGACTGGCCACAACCTCAATGCCAACGCAGCAGTCTTTGATGTGGGAAGGACAGGAATTTTTATCCATGCCATAATCATTGTCACAATTAGTGGGCCTATAACATTTTGTAAATTGGCAGATTTTGCTAATCTCATGCCATTATACGACAAATTATGAAATGGGACATAGGACAGAAAACATAAAAAGTTGAAATATGGAGATTACAAGGCTCGACAGCGACCATATATATGTATATATATATACACACACACGCACGCACGCACGCACGCACGCACGCACGCACGCACGCACGCACGCACGCACGCACGCACGCACGCACGCACGCACGCACGCACGCACACACACACACACACACACACACACACACACACACACACACACACACACACACACACACATTTTGAGGTTTGTTTCAAATGTAAAGTGCAATATAAATAAGATGAATAATTATTATTATTATATTCTATAATTAAAATTGTTTAAATAGTTGACTTTCAATTCTCATGTGTCAAAGCTCAGTGTCATTAGGAGGGCAGGGTGAGGGCTGGGACACCATTAAGGTGATAACAGGGGGATAACAGGGGGTGCACACCTGTTCCACCCTGTCGTGGAATTCTGGATCAATCAGCAAATCGATAAGGCACATATAGTGTTGCATATAGGAGTCGAGACAATATTCTAGGTGGAGGTGGTTATGCTTTATGTACATGATATCATGGTCAGAAGTACATTAACGCTCATATCAGTGGTACGGTAGCTCAGGCGCAGGGCAGAGATCATAGTTATACTGTAGCTGCCTGAAGGACAAACTGAACCATAACAAGATAGGTTGTACCAAAACAATAGCTATCAGGCCTAGTGGAGACATTTAGGCTCTTACAAGCTGTCAAATATCCTAATGTATTGTAGAAGTATTATAAGTGATGGTATAATATAAAGGTTAGATATAAGCAGCCATATAACTTATAACAAATACTCTGTTACAAGTAAAAGGCCTGTGTTCAAAATGTTACTTGAGTAAAAGTACAAAAGTATTGGCATCAAAATATACTTAAAGTACCACAAGTAAAAGTACTAGGATGTTTGAAAATAGCAGATCTACAAGCTCACAATGCGTCGCAGTGCGACGCATTGTGAGCTTGTAGATCGGCTATTCTCAAATAGCCTATGTATAACATCAGGCCAAAGTGGTTGTATGTTTCATAATATCATAATTTATATCTGAAAAGTAACTAGTGACTAAAGTTTTCAAATAATTGTAGTGGAGTGACAACATTTGCCTCTGAGATGTAGTGGAATAGATGTAAAAGTATTGGAAATTGTAAATACTCAAGTAAATTACACATACCTCAACATTTTACTTAAGTACAATACTTAAGTAAATGTACTTAGTTACTTTCCACCACTGACTGTACACATTAGATCTAATAACATAGTGTCTATACATGTGGAGCTCACACTTCATGTGACTCTTTGACTATGACATCAGTCAACTCTAATGCATATCTTTGATTGATTGATTGATTGATTGATTGATTGATTGATTGATTGATTGATTGATTGATTGATTGATTGATTGATTGAACACTTTATTAGTAAAAAATATAGACAGCACAGAGGTACAGTAAAACACCTTGTAGAATCATTGTTTACCCGTGTTTGTGTTGAATTTGGGGGTACCACATCGTAGGCACTCCCTCTGAATCAAACTGGGGGTCCTTGAAAAGAAAGAAAGAAAGAAAGAAAGAAAGAAAGAAAGAAAGAAAGAAAGAAAGAAACGTAGAGAATCACTGAGCTATACGAACGCAGGTCACATAAGGCTGTAGAGAGGATAATATGCTGTAGATAGCTGGGGGCTGGTGAGTTACTGTCCTGGTATTTTTATGTATCTGTATATAGTCAATGAATGACCAATCTAAGAACCTACTGTATCCAGACAAATACAAACGGACAATTATATCAAAGGATCTGTCTTTGAGAGATTAATTAATAACTGCAAGTGAAATAGTTCTCTGACTGAATCTGCCCTCAGGGCTTAGATTGTGTTTTTCCAGAGTGTGTACTGAGGACATTTGTGTGACTCATATAGTTGTCTATCACGGTGGTTCTCAAACCGTGGGTCGGGACCCCCAGGGTATTTCGGGGGGTCCCCAGATGATTAGCTTAATGTGCAACATTGTTTTCTCACTCAACATTAAACAAACCAAACCAACTGTATGAGTGTATACAAGGTATCTGCACATTTCTAAAGAGACAATTTAAGGGCTTTTAAGTCCTTTTAATACCTCTAAAATGAAAATAAATAAAATAAGACCATTATTGTGTCAAAAGAAATGAATAAACTATACTATAAACTCATTTGTCAAACATTGGCCAAATTGTCAAACATGACCTATAAGAAAAGGGGGGGGGAAAAGGTCAAAACAATTGTCAATTGGCTTTGATGTGAGCTGGGAGTGAGTTCCATAGGGAGGGGGCGGCAACTGAGAAAGCCCTGTCATCCCAGGTTTGTTTCTTTGTCTTGGGAATGTCCAGAAGGTTGGCATCACCAGACCTGAGGGAACAGAGGGGATGTGGAGCTAAAGGCGGTCAGAGAAGTACAGTAGGGGGAGCCTGGTTGTTGAGTGCCTGGTTGTTTAGGGGAAATCTATTCTATGTTTGACTGGGAGCCAGTGAAGGTCGTGGAGGACTGGGGTGATGTGGTCTCTGGATTGGGTTCTGGTGAGCAGGCGGACAGCAGAGTTTTGAACATACTGTAGTTTCTTGAGAACTTCGGAGGTGGCACCGTAAAGGAGGCTATTGCAGTAGTCAAGTCTGGATGGATGAGTGTCTCTGCAGTAGTTTGGGATAGTGTGGGGCGAAGGCGGGCAATGTGATTTTTCACAATATTTATCTGTGGAAACGAGTCAAACTAAATGTAATGCCGCAACTCCTACAATTCTAAGTGCTTGTCAGGGTGGGGGGGTCCCCAGTTCACATTATGATTATTTTGGGGGGTCGGGGAAAAGTTTAAGAACCACTGGACTATCACATTCCTTGCTGTTTCTCAACCAGTAGTGGTCCATGGCATTAATACATGTGGATGGACTGATATATCGGTTATCGGACGATATTTGCCGATATCGGTAAATATCAGTATCTGCTAATAAAGTTGACATTCACCGATAGCTGTAGCCCAGGGGTCTTCAGCAGTGGGTTTGGGACCCCTAGGGGTTCCTCAGAGTTACTACAGACTGCTATATCACATGCAGATTTTACCTAATTGTATACCCATCAAGTGTTTCAACACATTACATGCTTTGATTTCTAAATGTATCTGGCAGAAAAAAACATGTCGCACTTAAACTCCAGAAACTACAGCTGCCCATCTCAAAAGGGGGTTTAGCATTACCAAATGTCTTATACTCTATGGTGTCCAAAGTAAGATACATAGTAGACTGGATCAAAAATTATAGATGATAGAATAGATTTGGAGGCTTATGGTTGTGATCCTGTTTCTATTTCTCATTTGATATTTATAAAAATGTTGATGTACTTCCTGGGCTAAAAGACAATCTTATTGTTAAAAACACTTTGAAAACATGGAATCGAGTACGTAAACATTTTGGCATAACAAATCACATTTCAAGTTTGGCACCGGTAGCAAAAAATCCAGATTTGGCACAATCCTGTCTGGATGTAGGTTTTGAGTTGTGGAAAGAGGCAGGTATCTTGACTATTCAACTCCTATATAAAGATGGCGTGTTAAAATCGTTCCAACAACTACAATCTGAATTGGATTTACAGCAATCTAAATAGGTCTGTTATTTGCAACTCAGGAGCAACATTAACTCCCCAGAATAACTGTCCCAGAATATAGGACTGGTTTGAGCACGCGTCCCAACCATGTAGAATCTATCCTAATAAAGGCATCATCTCTCCCAAAATAAAAATACATCTTTCTTTGAGAAAGTCTATTCCAGGTGGAAGAAGCATCAACTACAGTAAAGTATTCTGGGAAAATCATTTTCAACAACAAATAGACGAGGGGGTATGGCGTAACATATTACTAAAAAATAACCCTCCACGTGCTCAAACAAGTCTTAAAAAACCCAATATAAAATAATACACAAACTACAGTAATCTCCCCATTAATATATGGAGTAAATATGACCCTCTATGCTCTACCCATAGTCATATGATTTGGACACTGTCCGCAAATCAGACCCTTTTGGGTATCCATTCAAGATGAAATCCTCAAACTGATTGGAATTGAAATACCCTTAGATCCACTTTTCTATGTTCTAGGGGCAGACATAAATATCACAATTAAGGAAATTGACATCTATCAAGAGCTTTGCTCCATGCTGCTTGGTTGTCAATGGGTTGTACATTTTTACTTTTTGTGTGTGGTGTGTGTGTGTGTGTGTGTGTGTGTGTGTGTGTGTGTGTGTGTGTGTGTGTGTGTGTGTGTGTGTGTGTGTGTGTGTGTGTGTGTGTGTGTGTGTGTGTGTGTGTGTGTGTGTGTGTGTGTGTGTGTGTGTGTGTGTGTGTGTGTGTGTGTGTGTGTGTGTGACTTGAACAATTGTAGAAAAAGTTTAATACTTTTGAAATATTTTGACACGAAGGCTCTCTTTGTACGCAAAATATTTTCAGATGGGGGTACATATCCCTCCACATATCAATGTGCAGGTCCTTGTGTTGGAGTAGAGCTCAGAAAAATTGCAAATATAGCCAATCTACAAGCTCACAACGGGTCACATCATGGCACTTTATGTGCTTGTAGATCAGCTATTTTTCTAATTTTGACTATTGACAACAGAGCAAAATATTGGAATAATTCATATCCACCCAAAATATTAGTCTTATGTATGAAATATGGACACAAGCTAAAACTAAAATAACTCTGTTATTTTAGTTTTAGTTTGCTTTGTGAACAAACACATTGCAGTTTGAGTTAGTGTTTTCGTTGTTAAGTTTTAAAGTGTTAATTATTTTTCTTCCAATTCTAGTTGTAGTTATTTGAGTTAGTTTTAGTTAACTATATAAACAACCTTGATAGACACACTGGGAGGGGTTTCCTGTTTGAAGGTCTGACAATCATTATGAAACTCTACTGTCACATTACTATTATAGATTATAAATAACTTATTACTATAATATACTCTACTTCACTGCATTCACACTGGAACACTGGACCATGCAGTCACAACAACCCTGTGGATTAACAGCTACCAGTGGTGGAAAGTAACTACGTACATTTACTCAAGTACAGTACTTGAGTACAATTTTGAGGTACTTTTACTTTACTTGAGTATGTCAATTTTTCAATACTTAATACTTCTACTCCACTACTATATATATATATATATATATATATATATATATATATATATATAAAAAACGATTCTTCAGTGTTAAGCTGGCCTTACACTACAATACTTTTTCAGTCTTAAACGATTTTGAAATGATTATTATACGATTATCTCGTAGTGTAATGCCACCTTTAGTTTTTCATGCTTGAAAAAGAACAGGTTCTGAGGATATGTAATGTTACAGTAAATACAGTAGTGCCATGGCACTGACCCATCAGGCCCACTGTCATCAGTCAGTGTTAGGACTCCCCCTAGAGGACACATAATGGTACAACTATTACTCAGGTCAGCTTGTTAAGGCCCTGACACACTACTTGGGTCTACTTTCTTTCCTCATATCTCCATATCTAAACTTTTCATGTTTTTTTCCTTAATAATGACCTACACTTCATCATACAAGAGCTTCGCACAAAATTAGTGAAAATAGCCGATCTACAAGCTCACAACACGTCGCGATGCAACACGTTGTGAGCTTGTAGATCGGCTATTTTCACAATTTGTTTTTATAAATAATACAAAAGGATCGGTTGTGGACATACATGATGTCTCCCCTCTGCTGAACAGTAAAAAAAAAAAAATTACTTATTACTTATTACTTATAACTATTGCATCAAGGGAAATACGTTTTATTACATGTTAACTTATATTACATACTACTTTTGCTATCCAACCCCAAAGTCATATACAATACAATCTGTTTAGTCAGCTCCTTGTAGAAGTAAATCCGATTATTATTATTATTATCATTATTATTATTATTATTATTATTATTTTGAAGCAAAGAGAGAGCACTTACTTTGATCAGTAATATGTAATAATATTGCTGCTTTGGCAATCAAAGATATTTCACTTTCAAACGTCCACTCTGGCTCTTCACCCCAGACAGTTTTTAAGTTGCTTGTAACTTCAACCCATTGTAACTTCAAACTCCATTTTAACCACGATAAATTAATTTAAACACCAGTCTGTGGTTCTGGTAACATATTGTCCTTCTAATACGTATTTCTTTTTAACATTTTCCAAAAAATATATATAAATAAATAAATGAAAAAACATCAACCGGAAAAAAGCCCCCTAATTATCAGTCACCAGAAGTACCAACGACGCGTGGTTTCACTGAATCTATCATGGTTAAAATGGAGTTCGAAGTAATGGGTTTCTGATAAAATGAATAATTATGTAAATACTGAATCAAGCAACTTAAAAACTGTCTGGGGTGAAACACAAAGCATACAAATGACCCCAAACATGTTTGAAAGTGAAATATCCCTTTAAGTTACACTACTCGTTACTGGGGAAAGTAATTAAGTATTATCTAACTGCGCAACACTGCTGCTGAATATTTCATTCATAGTCAGTGGTGCATGGACAAAGTAGCCTACTCAACCAGTACTTGAGCCAAATATTACCACATTGCAAGTGAAAGTTGCTCTGTCAAATTTACACTTGAGTTAAAGTACTGGAGTACTTGCATTTACAAATGCAAGTATTTAAAAGTACATGCTTTAAAAAACTACAAAGTATACATCCACACACACTATCTATTTATGTATTGATTTTATTTTGTATTCATTCATTCAGTCAGTCAGTTATTTGCGTTAATAACGTGAAGCAGAGACTCACATCCTCCGCTAGTACAGCAGGGGGCGGTGTTTGCCCTACAGCAACTCTTTGCAACCGGCCACAACAAAACAACAAGAAGAAGCAGAAGAAGAAGAGGGAGAGGAAGAAGGAAACAGTATCAGTAGAAGAAGAGGAAAAGTGTTGTTGTTTTGTTGATAGTTTGATGATTTCATCCTCAGTAGAAACCTTGTTATTGTACAGTAACACTTCATATAGGGTCATAATGCATGCGGTCTACGCTGCAGACATCCTGAGCAGAAAGCCTGTCAACACAGGCTGTGTTGTTGACCTGAAACACTTGTGTATCCACGTTATCTGTCTGCATGTCAGCACCATGGATAACACTCTGCTGGGTGAGTATTATACTATATACTATATAATAATAATATGTCAGCATGTCAGCACCGTGCGCTATGGATGTACACACTCTGCTGGGTGAGTGGAGTGTTTTATTCAATAACAATGTTATTTAGATGTGTGTGTGTGTGTGTGTGTGTGTGTGTGTGTGTGTGTGTGTGTGTGTGTGTGTGTGTGTGTGTGTGTGTGCGTGTGCGCGTGTGTGAGTGAGTCTTAGACAGATGCTAGGTTCATTGCTGACCTGGTATCCTATAGGTAAAAAATTTAGATAGCATGTTGCTTAGACGCTGTGGTTATCAAGCCTTTTAATGTCAAGGACCACGATAAGTTTTCTTTCTTATAGTTTCTGTACATTCTGTATGTGACTGTTTACCTTGTTGTATATTGACTTAGAGTTGATGTTTACTCTGCTTGTTGTTTACTCTGATCTCACACGTGTCAGTCACTCTGGATCAGAGCTTCTGCTAAATGCCTACATTGTAAATTATAATTGTAGATTTGTGATCGTTGATATGGATATGAAAGGCCTGCTTGGTGAGTGGGATTGACTATTATAGATTATTAACTCTTCCAGGCTAGTCTAATCTATCTAATATATATATATATATATATATATATATATACTGGAGATGAACATCATCAGGCACTATCATAGTATGTATTCTTATACTGTTTGTGTGGGTGTGGGTGTGGTGTGTGTGTGTGTGTGTGTGTGTGTGTGTGTGTGTGTGTGTGTGTGTGTGTGTGTGTGTGTGTGGTCAAAGTGCTAAAGGTTTATTTACAAAACAGTCTATCAATTGTGTACTTAAGTACGTTTTTTTAGTGCCTGTACTTTACTTGAGTATTTGTTCTTCTGGATTCTTATGACTTTCACTCCACTGCATTTCTAGGAAGGGACAAAAAAACAAACACTTATGCTCTATTTAAAAAATCGTGAAAACAGCTGATCTGCAAGCTCACAAGCTGTCACACTCACATTGCGATGCGTTATGAGCTCGTAGATCAGCTATATTCACTATGTTTTAAATGTATTAGCGTTTTGGGGACAAGTTCTACATTTCAATACAGCAATGCATTGATATTAAGAAAATGTACTAATTGTACTTTTGTTTATTTTTTAAAGGCAACTCCTCCAGTACTTTAACTCAAGTATACATTTTACAGAGCAACTTTCACTTGGACTGTAGTTGTAGTCAGTAATGAAAGAAGTAGGGTTTGGTATTCAATATTTACTTGAGTAAAGGTCCAAAAGTATTGGCATCAAAATGTACTTAAAGTACCAAAAGCAAAAGTACTCATTATGCATTATCCATTTCACAAGTTTTCATGAAAAATGCTTTGAAAATAGCAGATCTACAAGCTCACAATGCGTCACTTTGTGAAATGGTTTTGTAATTATAGTGGAGTAAAAGTACAATATTTGCCTATGAGATGTAGTGGAGTAGAAGTAAAAGTATTGGAAGTACTTCAGTAAAGTAAAAAATACCTAAAGGAGTAGTTCACTGATATTTCTATGAAAAATTACACACCCTTAGAAATGTGACAAAAACAAAAAGAATCTCCATGAATTGAAGTCTGCATGGGGTGTGTAATTGATAGAAAATAGGTCATTTTTTGTGTGAACTACTCCTTTGCAGTACAGTGCTTGAGTAAATGCTTAGCTACTTTCCACCACTGGTTGTAGGTCAGTAATATTTGACCAGGAGTATCTATACTTGACTGGAGTACTGAAGTGGAGTACTGAGTTGAGCCTCTTTGTACTAATGCTGTTTGTCCTCTCCTTTCAGAGCTCCCAACCCCCCTCATAAAGGAGCTCATACCTCAACTAAACATCATTGACCTGGAAAGACTACAGCCAGCCCTAAACAACAGAGGTAAGTTCTAGCAGATATACAAGCAGATATACTCGTAGCTCGTAGCGTGGCACCAAGTGCCGTGCTACGAGCTTGTAGATCTGCTATTTTTTTTTAAATGTGTGCAAATCCTTGAATATAAATATTTTTTTTCTGGGGGTCCCTGGAACAATATATTTTGAGATGGGGGTCTGCGGCCAAATACAAATAATTTTGGGGGTCCTTGACATGAAAAGGTTTTGTTCCAGGTACCCCCAGAAGCAAAGATTTGAGTTAAAAAAGTAGTTTAAAAAAAATATATATATTTAAAGATTTGCACACATTTTCACAATAATTATTTTTTGGCAGATCTACAAGCTCAAAGCACGGCACTCGGTGACGTGCTATGAGCTTGTAGATCTGCTATTTTTGAATAGCCAAAGCATAAAATAATGGTTATAGGCTATTATAACCATTATTAGGCTTATAGGCTAAAATCGAAAATGACACAGATGCGTTCCCGGATTGAATGGGTTAAAGGACGACTTCACCCATTATCAAACTATCTTCATATCGTCACTAATGCTCATGATAATATGGTACCATTTCTGTCTACTCTCTGTGTCTCAGAGGAGGGCTGTGGACAGTTCAGAAACCCACCTACCAGTGACATCATCCATGGGGAATCCAAGCGAATAGAAACGGCAGGCTTTCTATTCCTGGAAAGTTATATCATAGAAGCCATTGTTCTCTCATTAATACAAATACAAATATATATTTTTTAAATCTTGTTTGAAATGACCAGACCTGCCTACCGATGATGTCACTGGTAGGGTTTCTGAACTGTCCACCGCCCTCCTCTGAGACACAGACCTGAAAAAAAAGGTGCCATATAGCATGAGCATTACTGAGGACCAATTACATGAAGATAAGTTGGAAATGGCTGAAGTCACCCTTCAATATCACGATAACAAGTCCACGATACGATATTTATCATGCTATTAAAACAAAATTAAATAACAAATGCTGTTCCAAATGTTAACTTTTTATGACATAATGAGAAGAGGGATGCTGTGGTTCTTGTCATTAAAGCTGAGCATACACTATGCAAATTTAGAAATATCATGTTTTTTCATACTGTACGAATAAATCGTTCATATGAGTGAACTGTACGGTCCGATTATCACGCCTGACTTGAGCGCTCACACTGTACGTGCTGTCGGCGCTGTTCGCCCCCTGCTGTCCGTTCTTGGCTGTTGACAATAGGCTCTATGCACATCAGACATTGGAAATAAATTGGGCCTCTTCCTTACTTCCTTCATAGGTTTTACCAATCATAGTAATGAAGGCTCTGTTCCATTCTGGTCAAACAGAGTCAGGGTGTTGATATTGTGCATGTTGGCTCACTGGAAACACTCTGCTACACCAGTGGGTCTCAAAGTGTGGTCCGGGGACCCTCATGGTTCCTTTAGGAGTTTAGGGGGTTCCAAATGGCCCCTTACGGGTGTGTAACTCTGAGAGGGTACAAATGGAACCAAATGTACCCATTTGTACACTCTCAGAGTTATGGGGGTCCTTGAAATTATACAGTTTGAGAACCACTGTGCTACACTAAATGGAACAGATTAGATTAGAATCATTGGTAACACCTGTGAAGGAAGTAAGGAAGACTCAGAGCAAGGCCCAATTTCTTTCCAATATGGCTGCTGTGCATAGAGCCTATTGTCAAATGAAATCAAGTTCAACAGCACACAACAAATATTGATTCGCTGCCAATGTTTCTCTCTTTCATAGGAAAGTTAAGTGGGATATAGGCACTGTCCCTTCCATTTCCAGCATGAGACGGAATGTGTCTTGTATTACACGATGATACGCACTAATATTACACCTAATATTAGTGTAAAGCACTATGTTGTGATAGAAATCATTGCTATAGAGTGTTTGTTCAGTTCAGACAGGTCTCCCTGTCTCTCCAGTTCTTTAATAATACGCTTTAATACGCTTTGGATAAAAGCGTCTGCTAAATGACTGTAATGTAATACATTTTCAAGTAGGTGACAACATTTCAGCCAATCAGGAGAGAGTACCCATTTATCAGCAACATTTTTATAGTGCTCTAGTTCCAATTTTGTCTACTGCAGCCCTGGTGTCATGGGAACCAGGCTCTGGTGATCGATTTTGTAGATGAAGGATTCACGTGGCCTTTTTATGAAATGATGATTTGAACGGTTTGCTTTGTCTCCCTTGCATGTAGGAATCTCCACCTACTTAGCCTGGGTGACAATACTGCAGGATGTCTGGGGGCCGCATTATGTAAGTATTCTGCTCTATCATAACAGAACATAGTCCATCTACAAGGCTTTGATCTTGTATCCGTTTTAATATGATTATTTTGGGGGGTCGTGGTCTAAAAAGGTTGAGAACCACTGTCCTATGGTGTGCTGTGATTGGCTGTGTCTTCCACAGGCTGTAGACATCCACTCAGAGGAGGAGTGCAAAGAGGAAGCCATGGACAAGATGTTCCGCTTGGTCTTCTACGGCTTCAAGAACAAAGGCATCATCAAGCACCTGCCAAACGCAGACATCAGCTCCCTGTTCCTCGTCATGGCCAAATATCTCAAATGCTTCCACGTTAGACCAGCCAGGTACGCTTGTCACGGGGCCATCCCTATGTTCCCTGGGTTCTCTGTTCCCCACTTACCTTAGGGTTAGGTTTAGGGTTTTGAGATTTTTCGAAAAATATTGAAAATAATTTTGAAAAAGCATTATTTTACACTTTGGCTATTCAAAAATAGCAGATCTACAGATCTCTTTTTGTAGATCTGCTATTAAAAAAAAAATAATTATTATTATTATAAGGCGCATCCGCACTATAAGGCGCACTGACGGTGCGGCTTATAGTGCGGAAACCAAGGGAACCAATATTGATACATATATATAAGGCGCATCCGCACTATAAGGCGCACTGACGGTGCGCCTTATAGTGCGGAAAATACGGTATATATATTCTTTCTAACATTTTTAACTAAAATCCTTGCTTCTAGGGGGGTCCCTGGAACCAAATATTGTGAGATGAGGGTGTCCGCGGCCAAATACATATAATTTTGAGGGTCCTTGACAGTTATGAAAAAGTTTGAGAACCACTGATTTAGCAACGTAAGTTTTTTTTAGAAAACTGTTTTGGATTCTGACATTTGTAGAATCCGCTTCAGGTCTTAATGGGTTAACATAAATCTTCTCTTCTGGGGGTCCCTGGCACAAAACCTCCTCAGATGGGGGTCCTCCGCCAAATACATATTGAAAATAGCAGATCAACATGACACAAGCTTGTAGATCTGCTATTTCAGCTATTTTTGGAAACTTTTTGAAAACGTATGAGCACACAGTTAAGTAAAATCAAGCATCACGGCGCCATCAAGGCCCGCCAAAAATACATTTTAGTCGACAAAATAAACTGTAGATTTAGTCTAGTGGTTCTCAACCCCCCAAAAAAATCATATTTTAACTTGGGACCCCCCAAACTAATCATATTTGAACTTGGGACCCCCCCCAAATAATCATATTTGAACTGGGGCATTACATTTAGTTTGACTCATCTAAAACACCCGTCCTTGGTTCTGGTGACTGATATTGTCCTTCTAATACGTGAGGAGACCGTGTTTTTTCAATTACTTTTTTCATTTATTTTGAATTTAGTTTTTTTGAAAATGAAAAAAGAAAAAAAATATAAAAAAATATAAATGAAAAAAGTAAAAAAACACAGCCCCCTCACGTATTAGGAGGGCAGGGTGAGTCACCAGAACCAAGGACGGGTGTTTTTGATGAATCTTACATGTTAAAAATGGAGTTTAAAGTTATAATGGGGACAAGGGGGGCGTGTCTGATAAAATGAATATCAAATATCTAAATACTGAATCAAGCAACTTAAAAACTGGGGTCTCACAAAAGCCTGAGTAGACTATAAAATGACCCACTTATTTTCTTTTGGTACAAAATGTGAGTGCTTTTTCCACCACCTGTCTGTGTGCGCAGGTGGCTGTGCAGCCTGGCCACGGAGCAGAAGGCCCTGCTGAGCGTGCTGGAGAGGACGGTGCGGCGCGTGGAGGTCAAGCAGCCGCTGAACGCGTCCAAGCGCCTGTCCAAGTACGTGCTGTACGTGCTCCACCGCCTGCTGGACCACGGCGTGGCCACGGAGCTGACGCTGCACAACCAGGACCCCGCCGTGGTGGAGTGGATCCTCACCGCCCGCGGGAACAAGCTGCACATCATCTGCACCGCCGGTGAGTGAGAGGCCTTGCAAACCCAGACATTCTGGGTTTTTATCGGGGCTGATTATTATCCCATTAACTCATTCAGTGCCAAGTAAATAAAACAATAATTGTCCAGGGTGCCATCGATTTTTCATTTATTTTACCTTTTTAACAAATTCACGGCCAAGTCTTTTAAAATCCACCCGATAACCGCCAAAGACGGATATATCCGTCTTTTAAAAAATTATGCAATTATGGAACGGATTACAGCAATCAGATTTCTTTTTTAATTCTACGAGACTCCTGTGTGTGTGTGTGTGTGTGTGTGTGTGTGTGTGTGTAATGAGGTGATATCCGTGAGGACGGTAAGAAAGAAAATCGGTACTCGGTATCGACCGTGGGTTTCGGGAAGAAAGAAAATGGTATCTGTACATCATTCCATTTTGGTTGGTTGGTTGATTGAT
Organism: Gymnoscopelus braueri; assembly: GCF_963280865.1. Classification (NCBI taxonomy): domain Eukaryota; kingdom Metazoa; phylum Chordata; class Actinopteri; order Myctophiformes; family Myctophidae; genus Gymnoscopelus; species Gymnoscopelus braueri. The sequence goes on along the minus strand of NC_137621.1, from coordinate 50,573,277 downwards.
TGATGTTTTTATTGACAAAACAGATATTATTGATGTCAGGTGGAAACCCTAGTATGTCCAAAACGTTCTTTTTTATTATTATTTAAAAAAAATAGAAAGCTAGTGAAAAGAGCAGATCTACAAGCTCACAACACGTTGCGATGCGACACGTTGTGAGCTTGTAGATCAGCTCTTTTCAGGACTTTTGTGTGACACTCTTGTTTTTGAAGTAGGACATTAATTTACAAAAACAAATTCTGCCTGACAGCCTGTGTTTGTGGACTAAAACGATGACGAAAAATGTTCGTCAACTACCTTTTTTCACAGACGAAACCTAAACTAATAAAGCTTTATTAAGCTAAACCTAATAAAAACTAAGCTATGATGACAAATACTATGACTAAATATACTGACAATTCCGTCAACAAATAAAAGCTAGACTAAAATGTTAGGAAGGGACTCGTGGAGAAGAGATCCAGTAGAACTAAGTCATTTTATGCTTGGCTACGTGTGGGTGTCACACTCTGAAAATAGCTAATCTACAAGCTCACAACGTGTCTGCGATGCGTTGTGAGCTTGTAGATTGGCTATTTGCGGTAGCCGATCCACAATTCAGGCATCACAACGCCATCACGGCCCGCCACAATACATTTTGGTCGATTAAATCAACTGTTGATTTAGTGGACAAAAATCTTATAATATTCATTCAACTAAAAGTAGACTAAAACTGAAACATTTCAGATGACTCAAAAATTACTAAAACTAAATGGAATTTTATTCAAAAGACTATGACTAAATCAAAAATTGCTGTCAAAATTAACACTGCTGCTACCATCCATTACTTTTGGGGGTGATTATTCTACTTTGATTGATTTATTGCTTGATTGACATTGTTTTGACAAAACATGCACATCTGTCAAAAGGATACAACACAAACAAGCTGGAGAGGTTATTTCTTTGAGTGTACATGTCTGTGAGCTGAATGCCATGTTTTTAGCAGAGACATACACAAACATATAATTAGTAACATACATTCATACATTTTCAACATACCAGACCAGTAAAATAGAAAAGAACTACACGGCTACTGTAAAAAGGAACCTGTTACAACTCATCTAATTGGTGGTTACTTTAGCTCTATTTAGCAGATATTTGTTTTGATTTATTGACTAACTGAGAAGCGTTAGTTAAAACATACAGTATGATGGTTGTAATGTTGTGTTGCCTTTGTGTAGTTTTTTCCCCCAGTTTCTCAAAATGGGTTATTTAGGGCTGTCACAATGACAATTTAAAGCCTCACTATGCAACTCTTTTCTTAATAATCTGTATGGTAGAGTATGTTGATACAATATAACTTATACAATCTCTTTAGATCGTGTCAAAGTTCATGTCTCACCTATAGACACAGGATCTGACACGTATTTTAAGATTCAATTTATCCCCTGAGCAAGCAGGCTGGCTCTATTAGCTCAATGGTAAAAATGTCTGCACTTGCTCATGAAACCGGGTTCAAATCCGGGGTAGAAGAGGAAGTTGCATAGTGCACGGTACAAGTTGAACATTAATTGTCACAAATAATTGAGACTTAAATATATGAAGAATTGACTGACATATTTAATAATTCTATGCTTTAAAAAAAAATGCTTGTATATCTGCTATTTCTGTTTGTTTTTTTTTGTTTTTTTTGCGATTGCGATTATCTAAAATAATTGTGATTTGACGATTCTGTAATAATATGTGACAGGCCTATTTATTTGATCAAAATAAATATTTTTTTTTAATGAAATGTTGCACGTCTGCAGGTGAGTCGGGTCCTGACCCCGAGCCCCAGGAGGCAGAGAACGTGGTGCCGCGCAAACGCTCCCGACTCTCCGCCCAGCAGGCCAAGGAGAGACAGCAGACGGTGTCCGAGGGGTCCGGGGGGTCCGGCTCGGTGAAGACCTGCTGTCCTCGGGGACACATCCGCTCGCTGCACGTGACAGAGTGTGGCCACGGCATCATCGACGTCCTGTCACCACTGCTGCCCACCTGGCTCTGCCTGCGCTCCCTCACCCTGCACAGCCTCTGTGAGTTCAACCTGGTAGCCGCCAGTGGTGGAAGAAGTACTTGGATATTTTACTTTCAGTAAGAGTAGCAATACCACACTATACTGTTAACAAGTAAAAGGCCTGTGTTCACAATGTTACTTGAGTAAAAGTACAAAAGTATTGGCATCAAAATATACTTAAAGTACCAAAAGTAAAAGTACTAAAATGTTTGAAAATAGCAGATCTACAAGCTCATGCGATGCGTTGTGAGCTTGTAGATCGGCTATTTTCAAATAGCCTATGTATAAAATAGGGCTGAAGTGGTTAATGTGTGTTTTCTAATGTAATAATTTATATCTGCTAAGTAACTAGTAACTAAAGTTATTAAATAATTGTAGTGGAGTAAAAGTACAATATTTTCCTCAGAGATGTAGTGGAGTGAAAGTAAAAGTATTGAAAATTAGAAATACTCCGGTAAAGTAGAAGTACCTAAAAATGTTACTTAAGTACAGTACTTCAGTAAATGTACTTAGTTACTTTACACCACTGGTAAAAACAACTAGTCTCTCTCACCCTGTAGTAGGGGGTACTAAGCACAAAAAATGGCCAAATCGTTACGCGGCGGATAAAAGCATGAAATTTGATACAGATGTCCCTTGGGTCATCCTAAAACATCCTAGAAGGGGTGCCCAAAAAAATCTCAAACAGGAAGTGAGTTATGGACAAAATTCAAAATGGCCACCTAAACTGTTGACCGTTGACTCAAAAGATACCGAAATAATCTCCAAAAAGCATAAAATTTGGCACATATGTCCCTTGGGTCATCCTAAGACATCCTAGAAGGGGTGCCCAAAGGAATCTGAAACAGGAAGTGAGTTATGGACTAAATTGAAAATGGCCGCCTAGTGTTGTCGATTGACTCAAGAGACAACTAAAGAATCTCATAAAAGCATACAATTTGGCACACATGTCCTTTTGGTCATCCTAAGACATCCTAGAAGAGGTGCCCAAAAAAATCTTAAGCAGGAACTGAGTTATTGACAAAATTGAAAATGGCCGCCTACAGTGTTATCCATTGACTCAAAAGACAACTAAAGAATCTCATAAAAGCATACCATTTGGCATACATGTCCCTTGGGTCATCCCAAGACATCCCAGAAGGGGTGCCCAGAAAAATCTTAAACAGGAAGTGAGTCATTGACAAAATTGAAAATGACCGTCTACAGTGTTGTCGATTGACTCAAAAGACAACTAAAGAATCTCATAAAAGCATACAATTTGGCATACATGTCCCTTGGGTCATCATAAGACATCCTAGAAGGGGTGCCTGAAATTATCTGAAACAGGAAGTGAGTTATTGACTAAATTGAAAATGGCCGTGTACAGTGTTGACAGACGATGCAAAAGACACTCATAAAAAATAATCTCATATAAAAGCATGAAATTTGGTACAAATGTCCCTTGGGTGATCTGAATGCATCCTAAGGGGTGCCAACATTTTTTTTAATAGTCTCTCAATGGAAAACACTCCTCCCACACGGGCTGCACTGCTACAATATTCAAATCGAGCAGCCAATCTGGCATTTGGTCCAGAAGCCTGAAAGCTATGCAATCTCTACCATCTCCTGACAAATATGGATGGATTAAAGTCGCTGATTCGTGGACACCTTTATGGACACTCTTGCCAGAGGCTGCTTAAGTTTGGAGAGAACTCAAGTGTGGCTGCAAAGCTGAGCCCTTCTGTTCGAGAAAGTGTAGATGCCGGGATGCTGGGTTACCTTGCAGAGCATTATGCCAATGTGCTGGTAATTGCGAAATGGCACACATGAATACATGTACTAGTTACTAAACACTAATCACAAAAAAACAGTAATGATCAAGAAGAAAATACATGAGAAGATAGAGTGTAAAACAAGCAAGAAGATGTAGAGTGCAAAATAAATAAGATGCAGAGAGTAAAATAAGAATATGCAGAGTAAGATAAGATGCAGAGTAAAATAAATAAGAATATGCAGAGAGTTAGATAAATAAAGAAGATTCAAAGAGTACAATAAAAAAATAATGCAGAAAGTAAAATGAATAAGTGATGTAGAAATGAAAACAGAAGGTAGACTACAAAATACGGCAGGTTATGCACTGCATAACCTGTCGTATTGAGTCTGCATAATATGCAGACTGCCATGGTCAACTGTTTAAACAGCCATTTAGAATTTCTTCAACATGGTCCCTTCCTAAAAAGTTTAATAAACAAGCAAATAAATAACCTCTTCTAGGATATATTAAGAAGCACTCAATGTACGTACCAAATTATACACTTTTATGACGTCCCTTTATGTTTTCTTTTGTGTCAAATGCTTTAGGCGGTCACTTCCTGTTTAAAATCTTTTTGGGCACCCCTTGTAGGATGCGTTCAGATCACCCAAGGGACATTTGTACCACATTTCATGCTTTTATGAGATTCTTTAGGTATCTTGCATCATCTTTCAACACTGTAGGCGGCCATTTTCAATTTAGTCAATAACTCACTTCCTGTTGAAGACCTTTTTGGGCACCCCTTCTAGGATGTCTTAGGATGACCCAAGGGACATGTGTGACACATTTTATACTTTTTGGAGATTCTTTAGTTGTCTTTTGAGTCAATCGACAACACTAGGCGGCCATTTTCAATTTGGTCAATAACTCACTTCCTGTTGCAGAATTTTTTGGGCACCCCTTCTAGGATGTCTTAGGATGACCCAAGGGACATGTGTGCCACATTTTATGCTTTTTGGAGATTATTTTGGTGTCTTTTGAGTCAACGGTCAACAGTTTAGGTGGCCATTTTGGATTTTGTCCATAACTCACTTCCTGTTTACGATTTTTTTGGGCACCCCTTCTAGGATGTTTTAGGATGACCCAAGGGACATCTGTATCAAATTTCATGCTTTTATCCGCCGCGTAACGATTTTTCACTTAGTACCCCCTACTACTGTACAGTCGCTGTGATTTCAATTCAATTCAATCTTTATTTCAGACACAGGGAGATCCATATCACAATTATACAACAATTATAACCCTAACACAATAAAATAACAGAAAATAAAATGCAAATAGCCAACATAGTTCAGTTTCTTCATACAAACATGTGCGCTGATGGTTCCACAGTCTAGAGGAGAACCTGACTGTGTGTAGGGTCCGTTATGACAGTGATCATTTACTGACTCAGATACCCTACACATAAAGCTGTACATAAGATTACAGTATGTAGCACAGCAAAACAGGTGGGTAACCCGACACTAAAAAACAGAGCCATTTTCGGGTCGCGGACACATTTTTATGGGTTGCGAGTAAATATAGCTTTCCTTTTTTCCCCCCTACATTTTGCTTTTAATTATTATTTCAAAAGATTGTCAAAAATGACAAAATGTTTCACGAATTTTAAACTAATTCAAACACTTTTGAACACACATACTCCTAGGTATGTATACGAACATACCTGGTTGATCTGTTCACTACTATTCATAGTGAACAGATCAACCAGGTATGTTCGTATACATACCTAGGAGTAGTAATTGACCACCTTCTGTCGTGGAAAGACCAGATTGAATCAGTGGGTAAGAAGACAAAGCAAAGAGTCTATTTCCTTCGCCGCCTGAGATCTTTTGGTGCTAGTAGACAGATTCTTCTTTTGTTTTTCACTTCTGTTATTATGAGTGTTCTTCAGTACTGTAGTACCAACTGGTATGGATGTCTGTCTGTAGCCTTAAAGTCACAACTGCTGCAGCAACTGAACATTTGTTCAAAGATTGTTGGACAACCACTTCAGAGGCTCTATACATCTACGTATAATGACAGTATGATAAGGTTGGCAAGGAATATCACTTCAAACACAAGCCATGCTTTGTATGGAGAATATAGGTTGCTGCCTTCAGGAAGGAGATACAGTGTTCCTACATACAATAAGGTAAAACTGAAGAGGTCCTTTGTCCATCAGACGACATTGAGGCTTAATCAGGAGTTGTAGGCTTGGGGTAGGCTGAGAGGTGGACATTGCTCTTGTCTTTGTATGTCTTTATGTATGTATTTTGTTTTGTTTTCTTATGTCATGTCAAATGTGTGTACTGTTTATTGTTGCATACATGGCTGCTGGGTCACAAGACAAATTTCAGTGTGAACTGACAATAAAGTATTATCGTATCGTATCGTATCGTATTTTCAAAAGAATGTCTTGTAGCCGATATAGGCCAATCGGCCATTGTCGGTATAAATATAAATATTAATATAAAAAATATAAACCAAAATACATTTTAGTTCTAAACTAACTAAAACCAGACACAAAGTAAATCATTTCAGATGACTAAAATATGACTAAAACTCTAAGTTTATCCAAAAGACTATGACTAAAAACTAAATCAAAATGTGCTGTCAAAATTAACTGTGTGTGTGTGTTCCAGCCATCCCCAACAGCGATGAGCTGGGGACCCTGGTGAGGTGTCTGAAGCAGCTGTGTGCGACGCGGGGCAGCGACCTCACAGAGCTGAGCATGGGTCTGGTGACCGACACCACCTTCGTCATGACCCTGCTGGACGCCTGCCCTGCGCTCACCTCCCTGTCAGTGGAGCTGCACCCCATGACGCACCCCAACCACACCCTGCACACCAGACCCAGACGGCAGTGCACGTCCAGAAGCCGCGTGAAAGGCAGGTGCTACTGTTTGGTCCCACTTGGACCCATTTAACCCATTTTGGGCGGGAACCACCATTCTTTGTAACTATACCTTTCAGGACGGGAACCCCTTTCCTGTTGCTATGTACAGTATATAGCAACATAATTTGTTTGTAATGTTTTAATAAATATTTGAAGTTAGAAAACTTAGGTCAGGATTTAGAAGGCGTTTTTAGAATCGGCCTCAGGTCTAAATGGGTTAAGAAGACCTGAGGCCGATTCCACAAATCGGTAGTTCTCAAACTTTTTTCATGCCAAGGACTCCCAAAATGATATGTATTTGGCCGTGCTGACCCCCATCTGAAAATGTTTTGTGCCAGATTTAACTTTTTTTTTTTTTTTAACTAAATTTTTATCCCACTATTTTGTAACCCCATTTTTTACACCCAGTGCCAATCTCTATGTAATCCTGGGCACTACACTCCCTCTGCCAACCTAGGGAGGCCAGGGCCGAGCTCATGCCTCCTTCAATGCATGAGAGCCAACTGACCTTCTTATCACCTGACAGGGGAGAGTTTCCCTGGTTTTACACGCTATGAGCTTGTAGATCTGCTATTTTTTTTAAATCATGACAATTTGTGCAAATCTTTGAATATGTATTTTTTTTTTAAAGCTAACATTTTTAACTCACATCTTTGCTTCTGGGGGTCCCTGGAACAAAATATTTTAAGATGGGGGTCTGTGAACAAATACATACATACACCAACAATTTTGGTGGTCCTTGACATGAAGATGTTTGCGCACCACTGATATAGCAACATAGGTTTTTCAGAAAACGGTTAGGATTTAGAAGACATCTGGAGGCCTCAGGTCTTAATGGATAATGTAGTTATCTTGTCATATAAAGGTCAATACATGATCCTTCCGACGTCTGAAGAAAAAAAAAAACAGACAGCTGCCGTTTCGGGGCAGGCTTTCAGAGTCGGGACAATCTGGGGTTGCAGGGGTTCTGAGAATAAAAGTTCTGAGACCGGCCATCAGAAATTCTGAATGACGTCAATTTGTAGTTATATCACTCTCTTCACGAAAACTGTAGAGGGAGCATATATCCAATAGGCTCTACGCACAGTAGAGAATTGATGATCACACTCTGAATAGAATCCTGTAGTGTGTGGTGACCCATTATTTAAAAAATGTGTAGTGTGTGTGCATGGCTAAAATGATCTGATAATCTTATAAGATTATCCTGGAGTGTGTGATGCTACCAGATTTTAAAAAATCCTTATGTGTGAGTCCAGCTTTAGTCCCTGCACTAAAGTCAAAACAATAGGATGTTGCTATTCTATTGGAATAGGACCATACACATTCCAGCTTACAGCGGAGGTGGAACACCATGGAGAATGAATACCTCTATTTAAAAACCACTATTAACAAGAGCTTGTGACTAAATAATAACTACATTGGAACACAGGTTCTTTGTTTCCCATTTCCTGAAAAGTAACAGTTTGGGACATGGACACAGGGTTTAAAAAACTTCTGTGTGTGTACTTCTGTAGATAAGGGCTCATTCATATTTGGACACTTTGACAAAACAAACGCAATGTACAACATGAACTAATGCACCGGTTCTCAGCATCAGGTCCGGGGACCACCAGGGGTCCAAAGGGACCCTTACAGGTCTGTAACTCTGAAAGTGTACAAATGGAAATAAAAAAGGGTCCATTTGGTTCCATTTGTATACTCTGAAAGTTAAATGAACACTGATAGTTTTCCAGTGTAGATTGGAGTCCCAGAGATAAAAACATTGTTGACTCTGTGGCCTAATGCACATTGTCGCTGTCAGGCGGAAACCTTGTATTTCCATATTTCAACTTTTTAGTTTTTTGTAAATTAATGCCCTACTTTGTACAACAGTGTCACACAAAAAGCTAAAGAATATCAGATCTACAAGCGCACAACGTGTTGCATTGTGAGCTTGTTAATTGTGTGTGTGTGGGTTTTTATAAATATTGAACCGATGAAAAGTATTAAAAGAGCTTGTGACTAAATTATGAATATGAAAATGACATGTCACGATTATTGTGGCACAAACAATTGCGATTAACGATATTATCGTGATAATCAAAATATGCTTAAAACTTAAAATGTCACTTTTGTTAACCACTTACCGCTGAACACCTACCAGCCCTATTCTGGGGGGAACCTTCGCCGAAAATAGGCGATCTACAAGCTCACTGTCAGAGCTTGTAGATCTGCTATTTTTGGCGAATCGATTTGTGTAGTGTGAAATAAGAGCGTACCAAATGCGCTTTTTACAGGACCGTTTAATCAAGTACAGAGGGTTTTAGTGGTACCGCATTCGCAGCTCGACAAAAGCTAATTCATCCTAGTGTATGACGGAGGACAATTTCACCATAAATTAAAATCTCCGCGATACGATTAACCCATGTTGCTATAATATCAGTGGTTCTAATATCAGTGGTTGTATTTGATCGTGGATATTTTGTTCCAGGGACCCTCAGAAGTTGTAACAGAGTTAAAAATGTTCACGACTTTTCAAAAATAGCAGATCCACAAGTTCATAGCGCGGCACTCGGTGCCGCGCTATGAACTTGTAGATCTGCTATTTTTGAATAGCCAAATAAATCTTAAAAATGACACACAGATGCGTTCCCGGTCTTAATGGATTAATGTGAGCGTTTTTTTCTTTTCTTATCACGATAAACGATAATAAGGATTATCGTCCCATCCCTACCAGTGAGCTGACGTGTCGTGTTGATGTGTGTTTGGTACAGAGCTGGGTCTGGAGCATCTGTCAGTGAAGGTGTCCTCAGTGGAGACGGATGTGAGCGTGGTGACGTCGGTGTTGAAGAGATGTCCTCACCTCACATCACTGCATGTCAGAGGACTGAGACCGCCCGCTGGATCCTCACACCAGCAACTCTTACGCTGCATCACAGGTACGCCTTATTTTATTACATGCTTCCAATTGTTGAATGTTTTCCATTCATCGAATAATGGAGAAGAGTGTTTTCTTTTACGTTTTGTTTTTGTACATTTTTTTTTTAAATAAATCAACCAATCAATGCAAATGCTAATATTTTTTTTAACCACTTTAAAAAACAAAAAGAAGAAAAAAGTGCAATAACATTTTGTTCCCCTCCAAAATGTATATTTTTTTTAATTAAAATTGGTTATTGATTTGATTTTATTGTTTTATATTAAAAAAAAGTTTTTTGTTGCAAGGTAATGTTGTCAATCTTTATGTTGTCAGTCCCCATGGTCTTTGGGGACCAGGGACAATCTTTTTCAGCTCAAGACCAAAAATATACTATACTATATGCTATGTCTAAATGTTTCTAAAATGTTTGATATTCATCTGGATGATCACATCACTGCTGTCTGAGAGGGACAGCGGGAGTGGAGCGCGACCGAGAGAGACAAACAAGGAGATCGGTCTTTACAGTGAAAGAGAGGACGTTTGACTTGGTGACGAATAGTGGTGCAGTGGTGATTTTATTACTTTGGTGGTACGCTATTTTAATGACGTCACGTGCACTGCTTCACTGCAAAAATCAACCTCCTGGTGGCGCTATAACAGGCCCATCGGAAAAATGTGGGGCAGAGGTTCTGCTCTGGCATCCGGGGAGTGTGTGTGCACAGTTTCACATCGATTAGCTTAGCTGTTCAGAGTTTTCACAGACAGACACACACAGACGGACGGACACACACGGACGGACGGAGGGACGGAAAGGATGCAAAACATAGTCTCGGCCACGCCTTCGGCCTAGCGGAGACAATAATAATAATACTAATAATAATAAGCTGTGTGTCACTGGATTGACAGTTGTAGGTTGTTGCTGTCACTGATACAGTGTGATCCTTTGTTTAGAGTCAAATAGACGCTTGAGGAAGCTCCACTTGGAGGATGTGAACCTGGATGACTGTCTGCCTGACATCCTCAATGTCCTGACAACATGCCTGTTGGAAGGTAACGTGTTCTACATATCTCCATACAACCAATTGCTATTGTTTGATAGAACCATAGGCAATATTGCAATATCATTTTTTTTTTTTACGGACAACCTTCAAACCTCCTTCACTTGGATATTGTGGGAAGGTTTAGCAGCAGGGGTAATGATAGATTCCTCTTACCCAAGGGGACAACCAGGAGACCGAAGAATCTTGCCCACGTGAAAATACAGACTTTGTAAATCCCTAAATAGTTACACACACCCACCTTGAACATTGACTCTGATGCGTATTATTCTATTAATTGCGGACAATTTTGCAGAACGAAACAAAACAGCAGTGAGGATGATTGTGTGGTCCACTTGAACACAACAAATAACAAAATAAATGTTGGGTCCATTCCGAGATCGCTCTGAGCAAGCTCAGCTGCTTTGATGCTTTGCCATACTGGAGCTACATTAAAAAGAAGACCCCGCGATCCTAAACAGTGGCTGACAGTAGACACACACACACACACACACACACACACACACACACACACACACACACACACACACACACACACACACACACACACACACACACACACACACACACACACACACACACACACACACACACACACACACACACACACACATACACACACATCATCCCATTGGAAAAGTGCGTGCTATGAGCCTTTCCTCAATCTACAGGCTGTAGGCTACAGCCTCAAACACTGCAACATACAGACACACATTTCTCCTGTGGGATCACTAAAGATCTTATATTTTACAGGAATTTATGATTTTTCTTATAAATGAGAGAAAAGTAAAGATGAGAAAAGTAAAGATGTCCTTGTTTCCAATCACCACAAAAGTACAATTTCCACCAAAAGTAAATGTTTACAGTACTGTTATTTCAGTATTTCTGTGGTAAATTATATACTGTCTCTTTGTTGATGTAGGTTAGACAACAAATCTGATGACGATAAGAGTGAGCTTTCTCAAAGTTGTTCTTTTTTTGTCACGTTTCCCCTATTTGTTTCAGAGTAATAGGGTAGATATAAAGATAAATAAAAGTTCACAACATTTGATTTAATTAAGGGGACACATATTGGATATGAACATTACAACAACTTATATCAGTTAACTAATATGTTTTCACTTTCTTTCCACTTTTATTATGTTACTTTTCAGCTAGCCATAATAACCTCTGTAATTGTCTTGTGTCGTTTGGGTGCCACTCTTCAGAGTTGAAGCTGAGGGACTGTCGTCTTCTGGACAAGTTCACAGGAAGGAAGAACAAGGAGAAGGCCTTACGTCAGCTGGTGGAATGTGTCAAGAGAGCCTCATCACTGCATTCACTCAGCCTGTGTCAGAACCGTCTAGGTAAGAATACATGCACTGTGTCAGAACCGTCTAGGTAAGAATACACGCACTGTGTCAGAACCGTCTAGGTAAGAATACATTCACTGTGTCAGAACCGTCTTGGCAAGAATACATTCACTGTGTCAGAACCATCTAGGTAAGAATACATGCACTGTGTCAGAACCGTTTAGGTAAGAATACATGCACTGTCAGAACCGTCTAGGTAAGAATACATGCACTGTGTCAGAACCGTTTAGGTAAGAATACATGCACTGTCAGAACCGTCTAGGTAAGAATACATGCACTGTGTCAGAACCGTCTAGGTAAGAATACATGCACTGTGTCAGAACCGTCTAGGTACGAATACATTCACTGTGTCAAACCGTCTAGGTAAGAAGCAGTCTTTTATTTTGTTCCTATGCTGCTACAATGCCCGAGGAGCCGAACAAAATGTAGTCTTAATGTACCTGTACACAAGACCTAACAATGAATTCAACCTTGAAAACAAAGCAGTAATGGCTATATCTGGAATACAACAGTAACATTTGTAAATCAGGAAAGTGCTCTATAGATTGGTACAAAAACAAAATGCTATTGAATTGCCATTGGTTATTTTTGTGTGTGGAAATGTTTCATCAATAAATGAAAATAACTGCTTGTATCTTGCAGCCAAGAATGTGGCCACCCTGGCAGAGCTGTACAGTGGAGCTTCACAGAGCTCTGTGATCACACTGGACATCAGGCAAGTGTTACAATGTTCAAGTTTAAGTTTAAGTCAGCGATTCTCAACTGGGCCAAGTGGGTACCAAATAATTGACCCCAAAAAATGGATAACATTAAATATATGAAAGTAAAAAAATAAAGAAAATGTCATGGCAGGTTTTAAACCCTTTAAAACCTTGAAAAATGAGTTTTCATTCATATAAATAGGAACTTTTCAAAGCACCAAGAGGTTCGGGCCGCAATGCACACCTACGTCACACCGCCGATCCGACCAATATGCCCATATATGGAGATCTCTGTATCTGTCAGTCCTTGTCCCTTTTATACCCATATATGGAGATCACTGATGATCGGCCAAAATTTCAATATCGTGCATCCCTTATTCTTATTATTCTGACAGCTCTAACAGCATCCAGGCGGCTGACCTGCTGGAGTTGGGGCGTCGCTTGGAGAAGAGTCCTCCGGCCCAGAGGGTGACAGTGGACCTGCGCAGGAACCCCTGGGACCGGAACCACAGACAATGGAACGCAGCGCTGGCCGTCCTCCATGCACACTGTGACTTTCTGATGGACAGCTACCGGTCCACACCGGACATGATGGCCGTCACCTGCAGACCGGGGGTCTTCTTCTAAGTGGGGTTCTCTAAAGGGAGTTTCCCAAGGACCCTCAGGGTTCCTTAAAGGGATAGGTTTTTCTTCTGTCAATTAATCGCCACATGAAGCCTTGAATTCATGGAGATTATTTCTTCTTTTTTTCTTTTTCTCACATTTCTGATCCGTCGCAATCCAATATTCCAATATTTAATTAGAGCCGCACTATTTAACTTTCCTCTGCTACCGACGGATTTGAACCCGGTTTTCTGTGCAAGTGCTGACATTTTTACCTTGGAGCGAATAGAGTCTGTGGATAAATTGGGCGGTCCCTGGAACAAATTATTTTGAGATGGGGGTCCACGGCCAAACACATATAATTTTGGTGGTCCTTGACATGAAATCATTTGAGAACCACTGATATATAGCAACATACGTTTTTTTTTAAACTGTAGAATCCCCCAGAAGCAAAGATTTGAGTGAAGAATTTTCGCTTTAAAAAAATATGATTTTCACTTTTTTTGCAGATCTACAAGACCATAGTGCGGCACTCTGTGCCGCGTTATGAGCTTGTATATCTGCTATTTTTGAATAGCCAAAGGAATTTTAAAATGACACGGATGCGTTCCCGGTCTTAATGGGTTAAATATGGTATTGCTCTATTTACTTCAATCAGTCAAATATTGGAATATGGGATCAGCAATGCGAAAAAACTCAAATCTCCATGAATTCAAGGGTTCATGGGGTGAGTAACTGGTAGATTTATTTTCTTTATTTTTTTTGGATGAACTATTCCTTCAAGGGGGTTCCAAATGAACCCTTAGAGGCCTGTAACTCTGAGAGTGTGCAAATGGAACCAAATGGAGTTACAGACCTGGCTGTAAGGGTCCATTTGGTTCCATTTGTACACTCTCAGAGTTATTGGGGGTCCTTGATATTAAAAGGTGTGAGAACCACTGAACCAGATTAAGCAGGGGGACACAAATGTAAAATGATTTGAGTTTGGGGTCTCACTGTGACAAGACAAATGAGGACAATGCTAACGGTTAACCAGTAACCTTTTAACACAGTTGTAACACTAACAGTTAAATTGCTGTTGGGTGGAAACCTTGTATGTTCAAAACTGTTACTTTTTAAGAAATGGGGGAAAAAGAACCTGTATTCCAATGGATCCAGTGTAGTTATTATTTGTGTCACAAGCGCTTTCAATGGTTCAATATGAAACGCACACACACACACTTAACCACTATCACCTCTATTTTGTTTTCTTTTTTTTCCTCTCTTTTTTTGTTTTTTTTTGTTGCAGAAATAGCCGATCTACAAGCTCACAACGCGTCGTGAAATATGGAGATACAAGGTTTCTGCCCAACATCAGCGAAAGGGTTAATTTATTATCTTAATTTTGTTAATTTATTGTTTGGTACAGTACATGGGTACCCCCCACCCCCCCCTCCTGAAAGTGACGATTGCTGCCAAATTCTGCCTTAACTCATTGACTGCCAGAGTTAAAACCTCGTTCATAGCAGCCCTTGCCAGCGATTTTCGTGTTTTTTTGTTTTTCGTTATTTTGTTATTTAATTCACATATAGAAAGTCTAGCTGGACAGTTGAATCGTTTTGATCGTTCCACCACTAGAGAGCAGCACATACCAGCTTGATCGCCTCTCGATCACACTCGCCCCCTCCCACACCCACTCACACAGTCAAACACATGAACCGGAAGTGAAATGTCTCAGATTCTGTGATCGGCGAAAATTACATTGTGATACACAACGGGGATGACTGTTCGTCACCCAGACCATAGATTATAGGAGAGGAGGTCTCCGATCGTTTTTCATAGCGTGTGAAAAAACGTTTGTTTCCCTATTATGGTCGAAAATGACTGGGGGGGAAATGTAAAACCGGAAACGGAACCCAAAAGTCATGAAACCGGATGCAGTGGTGGTTGAAGTAAGTGGAACCTGAAACTTAGCCTGATTCATAACAGAATAGCGTGATCAGAGCATAAAGATCAATAAAGACCATAGATCGCATTAATGCGATCCTGGCGGCCAGGCGCGCTATTTATTAGATCGCATTAATGCGATAATGGCGGCCAATGAGTTAAGTTAAAGAGAGGAAATAAAGTACCAGACGTATCTTCTGGAAATTGCCTCGCTGAAACTGCCCGACGGCCGTGGGACTTTTCATTTCAGAAACAATGTATTTTTGCAGAATAACATCAGGTTTTGCAATAAATATAATATCTGAATCAATATTTTAGCTTTGCGTCGTTCAGAAATTGCAGTTCGATTACCGAGGCAATTAGATTACCGAGGCAATTGGATGTACAACTAGGGCTGTCACCATCGTGAAATTGAACTTGATGATTGTCATACAAATAATACATGGTTTGCCTTTTTAGGCTTTGTAAACAAAGCTTGCACAGGATAATTGACAAATAACTTTAATATACAAAGAAATGACTCATAACAAGAAACTGTTTTGTGGCCAAACTAGGCCATACTCTAAAGATGTTTTTTTTTTATATTGGCCAATCTAAAAGCTCACCTTTTTTTAATACTAGCAAATCCAGCTTGTAGATCTGCTATTCCCACTATTTCGTTTTGAAAATGTATGAACATTTTTCAACATGGAAACGATCATGACGATAATACAAAATAATTGCGATCATCTCAAATAATTGAGATCAAGAGATATATATAATATGTGACAGACCTACAATGTATGCATGGTTGTTGATGTGCAGCACAGCAAGATGTAAAGCAGTAGATTATGAAAAGACGTGTTTTCTTACTGGCTGAGTGGCAGATTGTCTCCATGGTTTACTCTTCAGATTGCATTTAAGAACGTTTGGTCATACTGGGTTCCTGTAGCAGTTTCACCGCTGCAAATGCAGTCCTGACCAAGGTTATTATAGTGTAAAGAGTTTAGTTCATTTTTTATTTTGTTTTGTTTTGATTTCATGTTTTGACTTTCAGTTTTATTATTTTCTCCATGATGTGTGACTTTTTGTTTGTTTTGTAAATAGTTTTAGTTAGTTATACCTTTTTTCAGTTTCACTGCCAATCACGTAGATCTACGCGAACCTATTTAAAGCCGCCACGTGCCAATCGCGTAGATCTACGTGAACTAAAAAAAAATGAAAATACCTCTGGCAGTTAATGGGTTAAGACCGGGAACGCATCTGTGTAATTTTACGATTTCTTTAAAAAAATAGCAGATATACAAGCTCAGAGCGCGGCACCGAGTGCGCGGCACCGCGCTATGAGCTTGTAGATCTGCTAATTTTTGAGAAATCGTGAAAAATGTGTGCAAATCTTTGGATGTATGTATTTTTAAAGTGAACATTTGTAACTCAAATCTTTGCATCTGGGGAATCTACAAATGTCTTCTAAATCCTAACAGTTTTTTGAAAAAACATATTTGCTATAATATCAGTGGTTCTCAAAAATGATATGGCCGTGGACCCCCCATCTCAAAATATTTTGTTCCAGGGACCCCCAGAAGTTGTAAGAGAGTCAAAAATCTTCGCTTTAAAAACTATTTATATTCAAAGATTTGCACACATTTTCACGATTTTTCAAAAATAGGAGATCTACAAGCTCATAGCGCGGCACTCGGTGCCGCGCTATGAGCTTGTAGATCTGCTATTTTTGAATAGCCCAAAGAAATCACAGAATGCGTTCCCGGTCTTAAAGGGTTAAAGGAATAGTCCACCCATATAGTGAACTATATATTGATAGTTTTTGTCTATCAATTACTTAACCCATGAAGCCTTGAATTCATGGAGATGTTTAGTTTCTGTCACATTCCTGAGCCAATAATCCAATATATTACTAATTAGATATAGGAGACCAATCTTAACTAGAGCAAAACCATATTTAAAATATTCTCTTTGAAACTGGATCATTAGTAGGCTCATCAGGGATTACACTTTGACAGTTGTTTTGGAGTATATATTATTTTTGTATATAGTTTTGCCTTGGCCTCCTCCTACTACCCCTGCGTCATCAAATATTGAATTATTGGCTCAGGAATGTGACAAAAAACAACGTGAACTATTCCTTTAACCCATTTAGACCTGAGGCTGATTTTAAAAACACCTTCTATGTTTGAGTTTTATGTTTTCACCTTTTATGTTTTCTGAGAAAGCTTTATTTTTTATTCAAATTATTAGAATTTTAAAATCATGTTTGCTATATATCGTTGTTGTCAGGTGGAAACCTTGTATGTCCAAAACCGTTCCTTTTTTATTATTATTTTAAAAATGATTTAAAGGTATACTAGTAAGATCACAGATCTGTGTGTGTACACACACACTCCCCTGCCCCCCCCCCACCCCCTCTCTGACAGGTATCAAAGTGATGTATACATTTATTTATTTTTGCTCAAAGTTACCTAGTTAACCTTTAATATAGTGAAAATAGCTGATCTACAAGTGCACAAGTTGTGTGCTTGTAGATCGACTATTTTCACTACTTTTGTGTGACACTCATGAATGATGAAGTAAAGCTTTGATTTACGGGAAAAAAACATACACATTTTAAACTTGAAGATACAAGGTTTCTGCCCGACAGTGACGATATATATTAACAACTAAAATGACACCGATGTTTTCCCGGATTGAAACAACGTATAGGCTTTCCAGGTCTAAAGGGGTTAACTAAAACATTTTTGTTAACTATTGTAACCCTGGTCCTGACTTGTGTTCATTTAGGACCCTGAGTGAGTCACAGACATCCTTCCATTCCAAACACTGTGATAGCCTACATTCAATTAAGCAATATTACACGAGAGGATGTGCTTTACCGCGATTATTGTCACGAGAGTGATGCAGTCAGGAACGAGGCAGAGCTCGAAGTACCAATAACCACGGTAAAGCACACCCTTGAGTGTAATATTGCGAAAAAACAGTTACCATCAAAATAAAACATATACAAATGTATTCATATTGCGGGACATTTCTCTCGACTCAAAATAACAACCTTTCTGCGAGTGTTATCTCTGTTATCCTGGAAATACATGGGGTCTGTCTGACAGAGACAGACAAGAGTCGGTCCTTGTTTACTCAGCCACGCTAGACAACTTTTCTCAAACTTAACTGTTAGCTCAATCTCATTGCATTTAAGATATTCTATATCTTTTTTTTTTTAATACCAGATTTTGCTACTACGGCCGCAAACTTCCCATGCAAACTGCTAGCCAAGCCACTTAGCCGGCTCTGCTCTGCTGAGACTTCTTGATCAGCACAGCTGATTTTTGTATTTTGATTAGGTGTGCTGTCATGCTCGTTTGAGCACGGGTAGAGATACCTGTTGTATAATACTTAGTAGTTAATGGTTAATTAATGAGTTTCAGTTAACGGTTATGTAAGGCATTCAAAAATGATCATGCCTATGCCATTGTTATTGTAAATCCATAACTATACAATTATTTTTTACATGTATCTTTACATTGAAATACTGTATGGAATGTGTTCCAGAGGCCACAATAAACCTCCCAGGGGCTGGATCTGGCCCGCGGGCCAAACGTTGATTATCATTTTGTAGAGTCACAATAACAGGTATAATACTGCATTCACACACGACTAGTACTCAACCCCGATACTTGAGTCAAAGTATAGATACTCCAGGTCAAATATTACTCAATAGGTGAGTTGCCCTGTCAAAGTTGTACTCTGACTTTGGAAAATACTTGAGTATACAAAAGTGCATGCCTTTAAAAATACTTAAGTATTCAAAAGTACAAAAATGATAAAATAGTGAAGATAACACATCGCAACACAGTGTGAGCTTAAGTAGGGCTTAAGTGGTTAATTCATAATGTATTATTTATTTATTTTTAAGTACAATATTTGTCTTGTCTGTAGTGGAGTGAAAGTCATAAGTATCCCAAAAAATACAAATACTCAATTATAGTACAGATTATAGTACAGATACTCCAAACAGTATACAGTCCATCACTGCACACAAGTTGTGTGTTTGAAAAGACAACAATGTTCTCATTCTCCTGTTTTACAAAGCTTGAAGCTGAAATGAAAGGTAGCTTAAGTCAATGGTTCTCAACCTTTTCAGGCCGTGACCCCCAAAATAATCACACTTGAACTGGGGACCCCCCACCATGACAAACACGTGGAATTGTTGGAGTTGAGGCATTACATTTAGTTTGACTTACACAGATAAATATTGTGAAAATAGCTGATCTACAAGCCTCGCAACGCGAGGCGTTGTGAACTTGTAGATCAGCTATTTTCAAAATGTTTGCCTCTTTCTTACATTATTTGACAATTTTGACCAATTTGACCATAGTTTGTTGATTACTTTTGATGCAGTAATGGTATTTTTCTTTTCTTTCTTATTTTAGTTTTGAGGTATTAAAAAGGTCTTAAAAGTCCTTAAATTGTCACTTCCCTGTAATCTGGGGACCGGCCCCCCTCATGTGGGGGACCCCCCTTGGTGTCCCTAACCCACAGGTTGAGAACCACTGGCTTAAGTGATATTTGTTTGGGGAAAGAAATCTATCTGATCACACTGTGAGTGTCATTGGGACCGTTCCCTCCAAAGGAGTAGACCTTGCTGTTCTCTCTTTAGTCCTGTTTTCAGATGCCCGGCCCAGAAGAACATTTCTCAAAGAAGTAACGCTGCAGGAAACAAAAAATATCTTTCAATGCTCGCTCTGAAAAGAATAGTGTGCTATTGTGTGCACTGCCACTTAAATTGGCTCAGTTCATGCCTGTCTACTAGGTTCTCTGTCCCTGCTGGCATTCAAATTTGAAAATATATTTGTTTGAAAATAGCAGATCTACAAGCTACAAGGCGAGGACAGAGGAATGGATCAGGTTCGCTTCAAGGAATGGAAACGCTCCTCGCTCGGTCAATGACATTTTGAAGCGATGACAATTACTTATGACACAGTGTCACACAGCTGGATCGCTGAACCACTCCAGAATCCGAAGGGTTGTCATGTGGAGGAGGAGAAATGAACAGGGACCGACGGTGGTGGATTCAGCAAAAAGTATGGAATATCAAGAAGAGCAAGGAACACGGGGTAATTATATAAGAGTGGAGGAAGGAGTACACAGGTGGACTATATTCTATGTAGCTATAGCCTGAAAGAGATCGGAGACCCTAGGACATTGGTTCTCAAAGTGGGGTCCTTGGGGGGATACCAGGGGGTCCCCAGCAAAATTAGTTAATAAAGCATCACAATCATTTTAAGCCCTGTATCCATATTTTATACTTTTGGCTATTCAAAAATAGCAGATCAACACGCTTGTAGTGCTGTAGATCTGCTATTTTTGATATATATATTAAATATTTGAATATATATATATTCTTTTAAAGCGAACATTTGTAACTCAAATCTTTGCTTCTGGGGGTCGCTGGAACGTGAGTGAGGGCAGAGGAGGATGATAAATGGGAAGGCGGTTGGTCCAGGCGATATACCGGTAGAGGTGTGGAAATGTTTAGGAGAGACTGCAGTTGAGTTATGATCTTGGAAGGCGATAAGATGCCTGAACAGTGGAGAAGTAGTAGTGCTGTTACCGATTTTCAAGAACATGGGCGATGTACAGAGTTGTAGTAACTACATAGTAATAAAGCTGATAAGCCACAGCGTGAAGCTTTGGTATAGAGTAGTGGAAGCTAGGCTAAGAGGAGAGGTAACAATTAGCGAACAGCAGTATGGGTTTATGCCAAGGAAGAGCACTACAGATGCACTGTTCGCCCTAAGAGTGTTGATGGGAAAGTATAGAGAAGGCCAGAAGGAGATACACTGTGTCTTTGTGGACCTAGAAAAAGTGTGTAGGGTGCCAAGAGAGGTGTGGTGTGGTGTGTGTATGTACATATAAGATTGATTGTGTGTATTTGCCAGCATAGATACTTAACAGAACAAAACTGAATTTCAAATACAAAATCTATTTTTAAATCATTTATTTAAACATGGGAGAAATGCAGCATTACATTATTTCATTGGTAAAAGTGATTTGTCATGTACCATCAGTGTTTTTGTCAGTTAAGTTTTCATACATTCAGTATTGTACATACATACATACATACATACATACATACAATATGATCATTGTATATAATGACAATTTCAAACGTAGGCTTGGATTTAGAACACGACCGATATATCAGCCATTATTTGACAGTTTTGATATCAGTATCAGCAATTGTGTCACAGATGTGTCCCGATTTTTAACCACTTTAACATGGTATCCCTCTACTTTAGGCATGTCATTATGGACCCTCTTTGTGCCTATGTCATGATTACATCACAACATTAGGTGGAGGCAAAACAAAGTAATGTGGGATAAAACAAAATTCTAAGTAATGGTTAGATACAATATAAAACTAAAAGATTGGACTGAGGTGATCATCAAAAATGCTTGCTTCTAGTGCACACTTCAAATCAGGTATGGTTAAGTAAAGTTGTCTATGGTAGGTATGGATACATGTCTAAAGTTTGTCATGCTCATTCATCAGAAATCGAATGGGGAACTAGGGAAGAATAGGTGGTTTCTCTCATAACACAGCCCAACCCCCTCAGGATTCTTTGAGGGGTTTCCAAATGGACCCTTACAGGTCTGTAACTCTGAGAGTGTACAAATGGATCCTTACAGGTCTGTAACTCTGAGTGTTCAAATGGGACCCTTACAGGTCTGTAACTCTGAGAGTGTACAAATGGAACCAAATGGACCATTACGGGTCTGTGACTATTTTTTTTTTTTTAAAGATATTTTTGGGGGCCTTTTCTGCCTTTATTGATAGGATAGTGGGCTGACAGGAAATGGGGAGAGATATGGGGGGGTGACACACAGCAAAGGTCGTCAGGATTGGGAGTCGAACCCGCGACACGCTGTCAAGCTGGATTACCAGCATATGTGTATGCACCTGGACAGGTAGGCCAGCGGGCGCCCCCGGTTCTGTAACTCTGAGAGTGTACACATGGAACCAAATGGACCCTTACAAGTCTGTAACTCTGAGAGTGTGCAAATGGAACCAAAGGGTCCATTTGGTTCCATTTGTACCCTCTCAGAGTTATGAGGGTCCTTGAAATTATACAATTTGAGAACCACTGATTATCAGTGCATGACGTGTGTCAGGTGTGTGTTCAAGAAGGCTTTGTTCCTCGTTTTCTTATGGATGGCAGGGTGGTAAAAACCAACATGAACTAATATGAGAGTGACGACACTAGCATTGACTCCCATTGTAAGAATGGAATGCGGAAATGCTCGTTCTATCTCAATGAGATAGTTCCATTGTTTGGAACTACAGCCCATAGCGGCCCGCTTTGCGGCGAGATCAATGCGTGTCATAACTCTTTCTCTCTATGGGTCTGGTAAAAACAAGCCAACTACTGTATGTCAGACAGACAATGTTGGCACACTGTAGCCTCGTGTAGCACAGTGTAGCCTATATACTGATTTTGTCCACTGTGTTCTGCTAATGTTTGCCTCCACCTACACTGACTGCACCCACTGAAAAACTTCACACTGTTTACTATCAGAAAAGGATTCTATAGGAGAACATTTTCAAATGTTTAAAAATGCCGACCTAGAGAAGCGTTGCGTTGTGAGCTTGTAGAGGCTCGAATCAAATCAAGTTCAGTTTGTGTGCATTTTATATGAACTTGTTTGCACTTGAGGTCAAAACAGTCAGGGGTCTAGGACTCTCCAATATCGGGACTGCCATCGGACAGCAAATTCAGTATGAATGAACAACAGTATGAACACGTTCAAATGACATTCTACAGTATAATGGGTTTTCATGCATCATCAATGCATAATGTGGTACAATCCAGCATGGTTGAGAACCTGTATTACAAAATAATGGATTATCTCATTTGACATCAAGTAATATTGGACAACAGTTCTTAACAGATGAAGGTTATGTTCACACTGGCAGTCCAAATCTGATCTTTGTCCTATCCAGTGTTACCAGATTTAACGAGAGAAACAAACGGCCAGGTCTACGAAAACAAGCGCGAAATAATATGGAGGTACGAGATTTCTGTCCGACAGCCTCAATATGAACACTCACACGCTGAAACCTGACATATACTTTATCCACGGTGTCACTCACCGGAAAATAGCCGATCTAAAAGCTTGAAGGTCGGTCACATCACATTACAGTGAGTAAATTAAGCTTTATTTGCGCCTATGTCGTTACTCGTTACATAGTTAGCAGTTAGCACAGCAACCAATGCAGATAGGTCAACGAGGTGTGAATACACAAAACCGATCTAATGACAGTTTACAGTATATACTGTCAGTCTTAAAGATCAGATCAAAAACCTTAGCGTGAACACTCACACTGTTCTTTGGCTTACTACGCCTAGATGGCATTGTGGTCAGTGGGTCATGCTAAAAATCACTCGTCTCATTCTTCACATTTAGTGAGCAACCACAGCTTCATTAAACATGTGTGTATGTCAAACACCTTGCCGTAGGGCAGCGCCATATGGGCTAAGTCAAATGTCACTATATTTCTGACCAAATGGACGATAATATTGTCACAATATCAGCGTTAGGGTTGGTTAGTTAGTCTTTAATACATTTGGTCTCATTGGCTATAGAACTCCAAGCATCCACATGCCCCAAACCCTGGATTCTAACTTAGTTTAAAATATGATCTACATTCTTTTCAAAATGCATTACAATCATGATACAAATTTTTTTTTTACCTTGTAACTCTACAGTATACAGTATACAGTTCTTAGTTGACCGGGGTCCCCCAGGGCTCTATAGCAGGTCCGCTAGCATTTCCCAGCATTCTCTGCACCGAAAATAGCCCACAGTGACTATTTGCGGCGCATAACACGGTGCACATACCAAGTATACATCTGAGGCATTAGGAGTGTTTAGAGACTCGTAAAAGATGGGGGTCTGTGGCCAAATACATGTTCATTTGGGGTTTCTTGACATGAACAAGTTTGAGAACCCTTGGTTTTTACACACTTTGTGCTTGATAGTACTTTAGATGTAAAGCACTGTAAGTCTGCCTATTTTTTTATTTTATTTGCTGGGGTTGCGTAATGTGTAAATAAATAGTCATTCATGCCATAAGCCAGTGGTTCTCAAAGTGGGGTCCGGGGACTCCCAGGGGTCCATGTGGGGGAGGGGTCCCCAGATTCTTTTGAAAAATACAGCATCGCAATCATTTTAACCACTTTGACTATTAAAAATAGCAGATATACAAGCTCACAGCGCATCACTTTGTACCGCGCTGCGAGCTTGTAGGCCTACATCTGCTATTTTTGAACATTCTTTAATTTGTATAAATTCATCTGTTGAAAATCTTTGAAGTATAATATTGAATTTATGTCCTGTTTTGGCCATAATACATTATTTACTTTGATCATTGTATCATTCATTGTCAGTAATTTCTTTGTTTATTGAAGTCATTTGTCACATATCTGCCCAGTGCCATTTTTGTTTACAAAGCCCAACAAAGGCAAACAGAAACGTAATAAGTCAGATATTGCAGTTCTACATACCAAGCTGAACACATTAAATTGACTTTTCTTTTGAAGTGTAACGTTTGAGTGGACATTGGTTGTCTGGGACACTTTACATTCTGAGAGCTTATCAGTCAGATAGTTTCAGCCAGGCTAATATGATATGACATGATATCTAACCAGTGGTTCTCAAAGTGGAGAGGGGTCCTTGAAGGGGTTCCAGGGGGTCCCCAGTAAAATTAGCTAATATAGCATCTAAACCACTTTAACCCCATATACATATATTAAAAAATATAAATAGTAGATCTAGAAGCTCAACGACGCGTCGTGAGCTTGTATTTCTACTATTCTCAACAAATCTTGAAAAAAACAATATCTTGAAAATAATATATATTTATTATATTTATTATATATATATATTTTGAATATTATTTTGTTTTTACATTTTTAACCACACACATTTTCGTCTTTTCAGATGGGGGTCAGCAGCCAAGTACATATCAATGTGGGGGTCCTTGACATGAAAAAGCTTGAGAACCACTGTTCTATACCAGGTGAAAATCCTAGTGAGATTGAAAGAAACACCTTCAGTGCAAATTCTATTTAACGCTGCCCTCCTCTGGCCATATGTGGCAACAGCACTCTATTTAAAATGTGACATTCCAATAATTCACGTTTGGTTTGTTTGCTTTTCTTAACCAAAATGTTTTCTTGTAAATTAATACTTTGTGGTATAAAGGTGTCGCACAAAAGTAGAGAAAATAGCCAATCGACAAGCTCCTTGCGCATCTCAACACATTGTGAGCTTGTAGATCAACTGTCAAGCTACTTTTTGAATATTTCTGTCCCAAAAGAGGGAGGCCAGGCTCAAGTGCTTAAGTCTAGGGCTTTTATAAATGTTGAACCAATGAAAAGTATTAACAAGAGCTTGTGACTAAATAATTGTACCAGGGGGTCCCCAGCAGAAGTAGTTAAAATAGTATCACAATCATTTTAACCACTTTTAGCAAAACTTTATACTTTGGCTATTCAAAAATAGCAGACCTACAAGCTCATAGTGCATCACTTCATGCCGCGCTAAGAGCTTGTAGATCTGCTATTTTTGAACACGATTGTGAAAATGTGTGCAAATCTTTGAATATACTGTTTGAAAGCGAACATTTTTAACTCAAATATTTTCTTCTGGGGGGGTCCCTGGAACAAAATATTTTGAGATGGGGGGGTCCGCGGCCAAATACATAGTTTTGGCGGTCCTTGACATGAGAAAGATTGAGAACCACTGATATAGCAACATATGTTTTTCAGAAAACCGTTAGGATTTAGAAGACATTTTTAGAATCGGCCTCAGTTCTTCATGTGTTAAAGCATTATAATAGCATTATAATAACAGAACACACATCAATGCTCGTCTTGTCCTCCAGACAACAGTTATCTGTAAATCATCTTCGTTAGTTGATCAGTTGTTTTATGCTTTTTTTTAAAGTATGTCTCTTGACTCTACAGACTACCCTTTTAAAAGGTAGTGTAAAAGATTATATATTTTTGGTTAAAAAGTTAAAGCTCTAAATTGTGATAGTAATCATCATTTAGTAACAGTCTCTCCAGCTCTTTAATAAACAGAAAATACATTTTGAGATTGGTTGTCAATTTCATCCAATACCCATCTATCAGCTATAAATTTATAGTGTTCCAATTCCAATTTCTGTCTTTTATTTTCTTTGTCATCACTCATACAGGATACCGGATAAACAAGTGGAATTGGACTTGTTTATCCTGTATCCTGTATGAGTTCTCTCTCCTGATTGGATCAAATTTGTATCCTGACCTGAAAACACATTTTCTGATTACTAAAGAGCTGGAGAGACGGGGAGACTGCAGTTACTGAACAAACACTCTATAGCATGGGTTCCCAAACTTTTCAGCCCATGACCCCAAAATAATGCGGCCATTGACTTGCGACCACACCTAAACCTAGAGGTAATTTATGCACATAAACGTGCACGTTCGGTGCGCATTTGTAATGTATTAAAATGGTAAAATGTACTATTTGTAATCATTTTTAGATTGTATTTCATCCATTCTGTTGAATTTTTTAAAAAAAACATCACAACCCCACACTTTGGGAACCCCTGCTCTATAGCAATGATTACTATCAGAATATAGAGCTATTTAACACTTATTGTAACAAAACAATCACTTACTGTATCTTTAATTGTGCCAGTCTATAACTTGAAATATCCAGTTATGATTGTAAAATCAATATTATGATCAGTTTGTAACCTCACTAACCTCAAAAGGCTGTATGCAGAAAACAATTGCATGCATTTGTTGATTAAAATCAACTCATTGTTTAGTCCAATGGTTTCTCAAAGTTGGGTCCGGGGACCACCATGGGTCCAAATCGATGCCTTACAGGTCTGTAACTGGAGTGTACAAATGGAACCAAACGGACCTTTACAGGTCTGTAACTCTGAGAGTACAAATGGAACCAAACGGACCCATAAAATGGGTCCATTGGTTCCATTTGTACACTCTCAGAGTTAAATAAACACTAAGGACTTTACAGTGTAGATTGGGGTCCCAGAGAAAATAAATAAATAAAAGATAAATCAAATGGGGGTCTGTGGCCTAATGCAATATCTCACTGGCGCTCCTTGAATTGATACTCGCTGGTTTAGTTGACAAGCTCCTGTGACAGTTAGTGAAGACTGTGTTTAGTGGAGGACAGCCCTAGTGGACACAGTCTACATTTCAGATGGATCCACCAGAAACCATTCATACTGGTGTGATTGTTCATGTACATACATACTGTACCTGCTGCTCTATGCTAAGTGTACCGTATATATACTGTATCTAGATAGTTGAGTTTCTTTCCCCCTCTCCTCATGGATTGAAGTCAAATAAAATTTCATGACTGGAAAAAATTGTTGTTGGGCCAAATCTCTGATTTGTGAAACAGCGTGAAAGGAGCCCACCACACACACTAGCGCTGTGTTTCATAAACAAGTAGCACATTGTGTAGAATTATGATGTTTTGGTAGCCATATAGTACACCAGTGAAAGAAACTGCCTAGTACCAACCTTTACTTTTATGACATATTTGAGATCATTAGGATTTTCTGGAAGATTGAACATGCATTCTTGCATGACATGCCCCATTTCTATAGAATCCAAATGACTGAAACCAGTCATGGTGACTGAGAACTTTAAGCCATGTCTTGCTTTGACTGCCTTGACTTTTCTTTCATTTTCTTTCCCCTTACTCCCCCCTGCCCACCCCTCTTTTCTTCTTTCTGGGAACAACAAAAACGATGGAGCTTGCACAAATAATTTATTTCACCCACTGTTTACACCTGTAAACCTGTGATGTGACAATGAAATTGATTCTTTAGTTTAACCATGTTCCACTAAATGACTTTCCTAACCTCACGATCATTTCAGAGTACAGACATGAAAACTGTCCATATCCTGACTGATTTTTATATTTTTTGATTGATAATATATTAACATTTTCTAAAATAGCAGATCAAAAAGCTCACAACATGCTGTGATGCGACACGTTGTGAGCTTGTAGATCGGCAATTTACCTTTTCAGGGGTAAGTAACATTGTGAACATTGTTAAAACCAGAAAACAACTCATGCCATATCA
Source organism: Gymnoscopelus braueri (assembly GCF_963280865.1). Lineage (NCBI taxonomy): Eukaryota > Metazoa > Chordata > Actinopteri > Myctophiformes > Myctophidae > Gymnoscopelus > Gymnoscopelus braueri. Next base: position 50,544,878 of record NC_137621.1, on the reverse strand, counting down.
CCATAGCCAAAGTCTTATATCATGGTATCGATATAATATCCACATATTACCCAGCCCTAGCTTCATTAAAACGGAGTTCGCATTTGATTAAAAAAAATAAAAAAGTTAAATACAGTGATTATAGGGCACATGCTGATGTGTTGTTTGTCTTGGTATTTGCTGTTAGGCTGATTGAGAAAGCTTGAAACCCGTTTACCATAAATCAACCAAGCATCACGCTGCAGGCACTAACTACCAACAACTAGAACCGTTTGCAAAAAGCCATCCACTCTACAAGCTCAATTCCCTCACCAGCGTTTCACCACATCTCACAAGTGTAAACCCTCTATTCTCAGTAAAACTAGTACTTAGTTGACCGGGGTCCCCCCGGGCTCTATAGTAGGCCCCGCTGCTTTTTTTACGGAGCCACGTTTCCGTCGGAAAGCTGTAAAGAAAATCCAGTGAAGACGGATTTGACGTCACTCCCAGTACACAGTACTTGCTCCCCTGGTTACTTCCGGATAACGTCGTCAAAAATATAGATTTTTCATGTCGATGCTGAATATTTGAATCGATTTCGCTACTATCGATTACCATGCTCTCTCATCTCTTGATAAATGAAAAATGTGTAGCCTTTAAATTAAATAATACATGAGTTAATTAGATAATTTTGTTACTTTCAAAGGCCTGATCTGAATAGAAAAGACTTATGTTAAAAGAAACATAGTGTGATATTTCTCTTATAGTACCAGAGATAAGCTAAGGAGATTTTTTTAATTAAAATCTCAAGCCCCCTCGGTCTCGTCCATGTTTCCTCACGGTATGGGAAAAACCCGCATCGGATATCGATATTTCTCAAGGTATCGTATGGGAGGTTAAGACATTCAGGGTACGGCTGACAAGACAACCACTACTTCTGGATGTAGATGATGATGATGCACAGTGTTCCCACCAGACCCAGAGCCTGGATGCCCAGGAACCAGAGCAGCAGCCAGAAGAAGATGATCACCACCGGCTCCACAATCTTCTCCCCAAAGTACATCTGGGAGAAGCCGGCTGCGCGCAGCGACTTGTTCAGCGTGCCGAACAGCGTGCCCATGCGCTCGCAGTCGTCCAGGAGCTGCTCGCGGGTGGTGGGGTCGTCCAGGTAGGGCCAGCGGGCCGTGGGGTCGGCGGGGTCCCGCCGCGTCGTCACCCGCTCCTCCCCCGGCCGCCTGCTGGCCCCGCTCTCTCTGGCAGGAGGGGCCAGTGGCTGTGGACTGGTCTGGCTGCGGACGTCCTCCTGTGGAGGCAAAAACCATGTCTGTGTCTGTAATAGGCAGTAATAGGCAAAGTACTCACTTTTTTTACTTAAGTAAAAGTATCGATACTGCAATTTGGAAGTACTCTGTTACTGTTAAGTAAAAGTAATTCGGAATTCAAAATTTACTTGAGTAAAAGTACAAAAGTATCGAAATGTACTTAAAAGTACCAAAAGTAGAAACTACTCATTATGCAGAATGTCCCATTTCACGAGTTTTCAAATGTATACAAATCATTTGAAAATAGCAGATCTACTAGCTCACAATGTGTCGCATCACGACGCATTGTGAGTTTGTAGATGTATATAGGGCTGTATATAGGGCTGAAGTGGTTAATGTATGTTTTGTAATAATAATCAGAATCTACAAAGTAACTAGTAACTAAAGTTTTCAAATATTTGTAGTGGAGTAAAAATATTAGTAGTAATATTTGCCTCTGAGATGTAGTGGAGTAGAAGTTAAAGTACTGGAAATTGGAAATGTTCCAGTAAAGTAAAAATACCTCAACATTTTACTTAAGTACAGTACTTGAGTAAATGTACTTATCACCACTGGTAATAGGACCACATTGGAAACAATTGCCCAGGCCTTGTTTGTGTTAACCTTTTAGCCTAAATGTCTGACTGTACCTTGTGCTGTTTACATTTCTGACTAATAAAGTATTCAATCAATCAATCAAGTCTGGGGGGGGAGACACAAAACTGTGTTTTGACAACAAGCTCCCTAGCTTGTTGCATGACGGGTAATTGTCGCACAAAAACATTGCAATTAACGATTTAATTGTGTTTTTGTCGTTGAACACTGGAACATTATGAATAGAAATGACATTTCGGTTTGGTTTTTAAGCTTTGAAGTTGCACAGGGCAGATATGACAAATAACCTAAATATACAGAAATACATTACTGACACAAACACATTGGGTGCCAGAGGTTTATTAAAATATTATACTTTGAGTGCCAGGACTTTTTAAACATTTTGAACCTTTTTCAAGTAGTCACAAAATATTTTCAGTGATCACCGTCCTCACGGTGATCCCCTCATTACACACATACAGGTCTCGTACAATCGGGGGGAAAAAATTTAAAACATTCGGAAATCCATTCCATAGTTGCAGCCAGTTGAAAATAGTTAAATTAACATTGTAAAAAAAAAAAGTGCACAGGAGCCGAGATACAGGTTTTTGAAGTCATAAGTTAACCAGGAGGTGGATTGGAGTCTAAATCTTGTAGGAGTGATATTTCCTGTTGCTGTGAAGGAAAAAAAAATTAAAAATTTAAAAATTTTCCAAAAACCGTATATATACGGTTTTGGCACTCAACGTTAGTATGCGCAAAACCGTATATATACGGTTTTGGCACCCAATGTGTTGTTAATAACTCTACTTTAATAAAAACATTAATAGTGGATAGCTTTTTTTTTTTAATGTGTGAATTTTTCAACATTGCTCATTGCATCTCACATAATCGCAAGTAAACGCGAGTAATCATTGTGACAGGCCTACATACTTCTAGATTCAGATCTCAGCGTTATCAGATTCAGAGCTAGTGCAGTTGTATCCGTTTGTCAGAGTACTTGGAGGCTTGCCTATGACCTCATATTGATGACATCAGGGATCTCCATATATGGGCATAAAAGGGACACAGACAGATACATTAGGGCTGTATCTATCGATAATTTAATCTAAGCGATTATTCTAACGATTCTTTTTTTAAATAATCAAATCCTCCCTTTTCTGAAAATGACAAATGACATCAAGCTGATTCTGTGCATTATCAAAACTAGTGTGATATGTGCTGTACGGATCTCCATATATGGGCATATCGGTCATCTATTACAACAGTGGTTTATGATGTATGCAGGCTGCAAGATGCGCAAAGGCTGTCTCAGAAGGAAAGCAAGGACAATGGATGTGTTGGGAAGATGTTGAGAAGCGAAAGCTCTTTTGGAAGGAGATATGGGACATGGAAGCTTTTCCAACCCGCTTCATCCTGCCAGCCACTTACGATGTCCCTACCATCACCAGAACCTCAGCCAATGGTATGGAGAAGACCCTACATGCCCCCTCTGTCCATCTCCAGCTAACTTGAAGCACATTCTAGTCGGCTGCAAGACAAGCCTTACACAAGGTCGCTACACCTGGCAGCACAATCAAGTGCTGAAGTGTCTGAGTGGCAGCTTCGCTGGAGAGTAGACGGACGGTCGTCGACGCCCTGCCTCCTCTTTAAATCTTTACAAACCCCCATAGCATAATTGCGCAATAAACTTTTTGGTCAAATTGACATTTCTGTTTCTGCCTAACTCTACTTTCCTAACACAGCTGCTTCATTGTGCCTTATTGCCTATGTCAAAATCACTTTCTGAAAAGTAATTTGAAGTCAACTTTTTAACTTAAGATTTTTTTTTAAATGTAACACGCATTCTGATCGAGGCTGAGGACATGGGCACATAAATAATGCAGGGTGAATCAGCAGTGTTGGGCAAGTAGAGTCAGGCAGAGAGCCATTTTGGAATGTAACAAGCTAGCTATCCTTAGATCAAGACTATCGCAGATGTATTTTATCGATTTTGACATTTTTATATCAACGAGAGTCTTAGCTCCACCCCCCCAGTTTTCCCTGGAATGTTACCAGTAAAGCCCGTATTTCTCCAAACATGTACAAATGCAAACTATAAGGTGCTTACCCGCTTACCCCAAATGTGTCCCCAAAACTATGTGTCCGGAGTATTTGTGCAATGTATTAGTCCATATTTTTCAATAAAGAAGTGTTTTAATCCCGTCTGTGGCCGATTCTGACGGAAGTTCCCAATAGGCGGTAGTGACGGGGCGCATCCGGTGAAAGCCGGAATTACACTCAATATAAACTAATAAAACGAGGGGGGAAGAAGACGGGATTAAAACGCTTCTTTATTGAAAAATATGGCATTGCACATATACACCGGAAACCTAAGTAACATTTGGGGCAAGCGGGTAAACACCTTATATTTTGCATTTGTACATGTTTGGAGAAATACGGGCTTTACTGGTGACATTCCAAGGCAAACTAAGGGGTGGTCTTTAAGACTCGTAGATACGAAAGTAAAAGTCAGACTCGATCAAATACGATAGTCTTGCTCTAAGGCTAGTAACAAGCATTCTTCAGTTATTTCCTGAAAACCTTAAAAATATGACTCAGGCAATATGCTACGAGGCTAACGAAATGAGGGTCCACGGAATATTACAATAATCGGGGGGTCCTTGACATGAAACTGTGTGAGATCACAGCTGTACCGTCCACAAGGTGTCTGTTTACATTCACTACAGTACAGTACCTGCTGCCGCCGCTGTGTGTTGTGTTGGATCCCTTCAAACTGTTCAAAACGACCATGATTATTGTGATTATTCTGGTGATGATGATGAGCCACCGTGGCGGACATGTTGTTTACTAATACTGCACTGTTGTTGGATTATAACGTAAACAAACAGACGGCAGGTGAACTTTCCTCCAAATCAAATCCTCTCACTGACTTTACTTCCCGGTCTGTGGGGTCATGTCACGTGACTGGTTGGTCACACCCAGGGTTGCCATGTCTGCTTATTGTAAGCGACTTTGGGCTTGTTTTTCTGTAAAGTTGCTTGTAAATATTGGGATTTTCTTGGGCAAGTTGGGCTTGTTGCTAAAGTGTAGTTGTTCATTTAGGCTAGTTTCTAAAGTGTAGTTGTTTATTTGGGCTTGTTTCTAAAGTGTAGTTGTTTATTTGGGCTTGTTTCTAAAGTGTAGTTGTTTATTTGGGCTTGTTTCTAAAGTGTAGTTGTTTATTTGAGCTTGTTTCTAAAGTGTAGTTGTTTATTTGAGCTTGTTTCTAAAGTGTAGTTGCTTATTTGTGAGCTTGTAGATCGGTTATTTTCAAATATCCGATTTGACATAGGTTTGAAGAAGTGCATAATGTGACGACCTTCGCTTTTTTTGGTCTCGTTTTCATAAACCTGGCTGCTTATTTATCTCGCAAAATCTGGCAACACTGGTCACGCGCCTCAAGCCCTTTTTTCTGTTTGCACCAAAATAGCAGATCTACAAGCATCGCGGACGCGACGCGTTGTGAACTTGTAGATCGGCTATTTTCACCGGACGACACCGTCGTGGCCATAGATATATGGTCGTGGCCACAGACATATAAAGGTAGACGCCTCATCTGGCTCTGAAGCATCGGCATCTCGGACGCACTTCCGCTTCCTCTCATAGAGTTAAAAGCTTCCTCTATGTTTCTGGGGGGAAGCTGGAAACTTCCGTGTGCGTCACAGAAGGGGGCGTTCGGTAGGCCAATCAGAGGCAGGTGGGGTGGGTCTTTTCTTAAGAGGCAGCCGCGCAGCAACTAGTCAGTTAGACGCGCTGTGATTGGCCAGTAGTTAACGTGATGTGATTGGTCTGCCCCCCGGAAGAGCCTTGTATTGAGAGACCAGTCGTTACAATGAACTGCAGAGGCCAATGAGGTATCTAGGTTTCTATATCTATGGTCGTGGCCACGAAGCTGCGCGACGTCCAATCAACGTGCTCGGGAGGCGGGTTCAAACAGTACCCGCCGTCCAATCAACGCCCAGGAGTGGATCTCAGCAGGTTTGCTGATCCGGTCTAGAGCGGATGCGGAAACGGTACGTGCATGTGTGGAAATGACGCCCAGGATGCAGTCAGGATCCACTCCCTTTTATTTTTTAGCAAAACTAAAAAATAAAAGTCTAGAGATCGAGGCTAGTGTTGCCTGGACTTGTTTTTTTCTGCAAAGTTGCTTGTAATTATTGCTAGTTGCGGATTGTGTTTTTGGGGGGCTTGTTTCTAAAGTGTAGTTGTTTATTTGGGCTTGTTTGTAAAGTGTGGTTGTAATTTGGGTTTGTTTCTAAAGTGTAGGCTACTAGTTGTTTATTTTTGCTTGTTTCTAAAGTGTAGCTGCTTATTTGGGCTTGTTTCTAAAGTGTAGTGCAGCCGATTTACAATCACGTCACACACAGATGTGAGCTTGTAGACCAGCTATTTTCACAAATTTTGAAATGTTTTGAAAGCATAAGATTATTAAGTATATTATAACCACACTTTAGAAACAAGAAACAAGACGTTCTCGTCTGTTGGCGGCGGCCTTCGAGTGATTGAAGAGGAGAGTGATTGAATATTTTATTGACAATTTAATAATACAGTACAGCAGTATGATAGAATAAAGGGAAAATCCCGATGGATTAATTGCCAGGAGAAAGGCTTTAGCCTATTTCCATTATTTTCCAAATTACACATACATGTTCACATATTCAGGTCGGGATACCAATTTCATCGAATCAGGAGAGAGAACTCACACAGGATACAGGATGAACAAGTATACAACCAGTCGCCCTTCTGTCTGATGTGCGACAACACCCCTGGATCTCTGTAGATACAAATGTCCTCAGGTGCCCACGCCACAAAATCACACCACACTGGCTAATCAATGTTCCCCCCAGTATATGGATGCTGGGGTGGTTTAATTGTGATATATTATCAAACATAAAAGGCAAAGCTATCAAAATGAAATGCATGAATTTAATTCAGTCTGACCAGAAGCAATGATAAAACATCCCAAACGGTCATTACAAATTAATGACCAGAGGTCAGGATATCAAAAGCAAACGCATGGATTTGTACACTCAGAGTGTACCCCAAATGGGGGTCAGTGGCCTAATGCATATCAAACTGGGGGTCCATGAAGTTAAAAAAGGTTGAGAATCACTGGTGTATTTCATGCCATGCGTATGGTATACTCAACCTCTTGATGTTGTAATTCCTCTTTTCTGTCAGAGAGGTGCAGGATTAAACCCTGCTTGTACAGACATAATCCCAGCTAATCTGGGCTTCGGTTTCACTCTGCAAATACTGGCTGCTAGAATGTCAAAGTACTGGATAGACCGGGCTGTGAGTGTCTGGGAATAGAGATGGAGGAACAGAGAGCTGGTGTGTGCTGAAGGATGGAGCTGTTGGTTTTCATCTATGTGTTGCAGTGTTGCTTGTTAGCCGTCCACTGCTGTCCATCGTTATGTGTCTGTGTCTATGGAATCAACGGGACAGATGGAGACCTCAGGTAGGACATTGGACTTGTCACTTGTCTAAAAGCCGATGCACACCTAGAAGTTATCATAGGACAAAAGGAACGTCCAAATGCCAAAAATGGGAAAGATCCTGCACACTATGTCTTGAACCAAAAATATTTGGGCATTAGAACATTTCTGACAGCACAGGGCAGATATGACAAATACATATACAAAGAAATGACCACTACAAATGATCAAAAATGAATAATGTACTATGGCCAAAACAGATCATAATATACTTAATAATCTTATGCTTTCAAAACATTTCAAAATTTGTGAAAATACAGTAGCTGGTCTACAAGCTCACATCTTTTCACGATGTGACATGTGACGTGAGCTTGTAAATCGGCTATTTTCGCTATTTGTTATATATATATGAGGTCCCCATGATTGTCTTGAACTCATGGAGATTTTTGTTTTGTTTGTTTTTGTCACATTACTGAGTACGGGTCCATTTGGTTCCATTTGTACACTCTCAGAGTTAAATTAACACTGAGGATTTTACAGTGTAGATTTGGGTCACAGAGATAAAAAAAAAGAGAAAAAAGGTATCAAATAGGGGTCCGTGGTCTAATCCATATCAAACTGGGGGGTCCTTGAAATGAAAAAAGTTGGGAATCACTGCTTTGTTGTGTTGAATGTATTAGATGGGTGCGATGCAGTGACCCTGGCATTGTGACTGTCCCCACCAACGTCCCTGCTGACACCGTCAAACTGCGCCTGGAGAAGACCTCCATATCCAGGGTGCCCAAGGCAGCCTTCTCCAACCTGACCCAGCTACAGTACCTGTGGCTGAGCTACAACTCCATCAAGTCCGTCCGTCGCAGCAGCTTCCTCAACCTGAAGGCCCTCAGAGAGCTGCGTCTGGACGGGAACCTGTTGGCCAGCTTCCCCTGGGAAGCCCTGAGGGCGACGCCTGGCCTGCGCACCCTGGCTCTGCATAACAACCAGATGACTACTCTGCCTGCACGCGCCGCTCGCTTCCTCTACAACATCACTTACCTCGACCTATCGAGCAACAGGTAGGTGTTGTGTAAAAGTCTATATGTACAATTATTTTCTATATTCAAGATTCATGAAGTTTTATTTGTCACTGACGTAAACAGGTACAAGCAGTGAAATGTTGTTGGGACTTATGCCACAGATTGTGCTACATACATATAATGAAAAGAATATTATAAACAAGAAAATAGAATAGAATGACAATAATTACTAAATAATATATACTGTACAAATATACAGTGATAGGGCTATACGCTATAGGGTCTTAGACAGGCACAGTGACACAGGCCGAGATTATATTTTTCACCCTGTCCGTGTGTGTGTGTGTGTGTGTGTGTGTGTGTGTGTGTGTGTGTGTGTGTGTGTGTGTGTGTGTGTGTGTGTGTGTGTGTGTGTGCGTGCGTGCGTGCGTGCGTGCGTGCGTGCGTGCGTGCGTGCGTGCGTGCGTGCGTGCGTGCGTCCGTCTGCAGGCAGCTAATCTCCGGCACCGTTGGCCCGATCGACGTGAATCTCTGCACACACACTCCCTGAATGAGCATAATTTCTGCCCCAAATCATCAGCCTGTTATAGCGCCACCAGGAGGCAGAATTTAGCTAAACCCATTATTTAATATTGCTCCTACAGATTTTGTCCAAACAACACGCCAATCGGTACACATTATCTCTATAGTCATGTGATCAAGACGGATCAGTCTGATTTGTCATATTCCATCCTGATAGGCTAAGATTGGCATCTAAAGTTTGCAGGAGTGGCTTGTTTTGAACAAAATGCCTCAAATCATGAACGCGGTGTCCTATTGTCGTGAAACTTTGCACGCACATTCCCACTAGGCCAAGGACGAAATGCCTGGCGCTATTATAGCGCCACCAGCAGGCCTATTTTTGCTAAATACATTTTTGGATATTACTCCTATAGAGACTGAATTCCAAACATTGCTAGCCCACAATAACCTACCTGACCTGGCGGAGACCTGTGCTCCGAGGAGCACTTTTTCTAGTTAGCAGTGTTTCCGTGTGCAGTCCATTTCTGATCAAAAGCAGCATGTTCACCCAAATGTGCAAAGTGCAGATGTACAATGCAACAGGATCAATCAATGTGCACGTATAGCATGGGCAGCATTTCTCAAGAACAAATTATCAAGCATATGACAGTGTCACAACACTTATTGTCTTATGTTTTCCTTTTTGTTTTCGTTCACATTTAGTTCTCTAACAGCGGCCGGAAAATAAAACCACAGTAGCTTAAAGCCCTTGGCTGTTCTACTATTTTGCATCATCACAAACTGTTTTTTGCTTGGGTGAAGTTTGTCCTACATAATATACTGTATAACAGAGGTTCTCAAACGTTCATGGCTTCAGTACCCCTTTCCATGATTTCTGAAACCAATTGCCCCCTTTACCTGCTATTGCCAGGTAAAGTTTCAGTAAGTGCAGTTTTTATATAAATATGTTCAAAACAATACAGCATAACAGCAAAAGTATTGTTTTATATTCTTTTCTAAATTGATTTGGATTTTATTTGGTTTACAGATCAGTAAGTTCTCCCAAAATGTGTCAAAGTTATGATCACTAAACATAATGGTAAAATAAATGTTTCCACTTTCTCTCACTGTACTACCTCTGTGTACCACTAGGTGTACACATACCATTTGAGAAACACTGGTTTATTATGTAAAGGCCCCCTACCGCATTGGTTCTCAAAGTGGGGTCCGCGGACCCCCAGGGGTCCTTGGGGGGGTACCAGGGGGTCCCCAGCAAAATGTGTTAATATAGCGTCACAATAATTTTAACCTTTTATACTTTGGCTATTCAAAAATAGCAGATATACAAGCTCATAGCGCGGCACTCGGTGCCGCGCTATGAGCTTGTAGATCTGCTATTTTTGAAAAATCGTGAAAATGTGTGCAAATCTTTGAATATATATATTTTTAAAGCGAACATTTGTAACTCAAATCTTTGCTTCTTGGGGTCCCTGGAACAAAATATTTGAGATGGGGGTCCGCGGCCAAATACATATCATTTTGGGGGTCCTTGGCATGAAAAAGTTTTTGAACCACTGCCCTACTGTACACAAATTAATTCCTCTCCTCTCCTCTCGTCTCGTCTCCTCTCCTCTCCAGGTTAACCAGACTACCAGCAGAGATGTTGGACCTGTGGTTCCCTCTGGCACCAGCGCAGCAAGCAGACTGGGTCCAGCGCAGGGTTCTGGGTACAGAGTTAGGAAGACATTGAACTGCTGGGTGCATTAAGGTTTCCATTTGCCTCCACGCCTCTGCTTTTGATATCCCTTTTATCCCTGCTTCTGGTCAGACTGAATTAAATTAAAAACTACTAAACCAAACAAAACGATTTAACTATAAATGTATGTCAAAAAATTTCCACGGTTTCTCTGTTATTTTTGGGCGGTGTAGCCGCCCCTATAAGTGGGGTTGGGACACCTCATTAGTACACCCTTTGCTGCACTGTGATTGGCCCATAATAGTACACCCCTCTACATTAGTACACCCCTAGCTGTACTGTGATTGGCTGACTCTATTGGCTGACTCTATTCGGCACTGTGATTGGCTAGCGAGACACATGATGAAATTAATAACCTATAAATAGGACTATGCACTTAAAAGCTTCCATCACTGTGATGACCACTGTGATGACCACACCGCCCACTTCACACTGGGTGTGATTTTTTTTAATTACTTTTTGTTATTATTATTAATGAAAAATCAAGTGTTTGAAAATGGTTTATCTGCTGTTCAGGTGGATTTTTGAGTGCTAGCAGTGTGTGCATTACAAGCCGACATATAAATGTCATTCTACTGCCTAATATTCTCTTTAAATCGCAGGGAAATGCTGCACTGGAGGACTGTGCTAGACTTTAGAGCAGGTCAAAGGTGCAATCGCTTTCTGGCTTTTACTTTCAGTCCACCTAAGATAGCAATGTGCTAATAACTGTGAAGACCAACCCACCATTGACTACTTGGACTCAAACCTTTAAGTTGCACTCCAGCAATGCGGAAGTGCAGTTCTCAAACCCAAGACGGAGAAGGGTGATGGCTCTGCTAAAACGACAGAGGCACACCGTCTAAAGTGGGCCTGATCATGGATGACAGGAGATAAGTGGGGAACCTGACACAATAGTTCCAGGAGAACAACCTGGCTTTGCATCATTGCATGGAAACTGTACTGACCTCAACTACAAAGCAGGGGCGTCAATCCCGGGGAGACCAATCTGATGTTTGGAGGGGCTTGGATTTATTTTCTTCCCCTCTGTGTATAATCCCACAGAATGGTTTGGTCCGTTCCCAGGAAATTATTTGGCAGTGTTGCCAAGTCTGCTTATAATTTTTTTGGGCTTGTTTTCATATACCTGGTTGCTTGTTTCTACACTGCTGGTGATGACATCATAGAATGTGCCTCTTCTGTGTGTTGTTTTTCCAGCATGTTATGATAGAAGTTATAACTTTGGTTTTGACGTTTCAAATAGTTAATAAGTTATTCGTTCTTGTCCTTAAAGACTGTAAGCCCCTTGGATGGCTACGCTACTACTAGCGTAGTTTAGTTTTCAGGGTGTTAACTGCGGTTAATGAGGGATGTTTGGCAGACAATGGATTATGGATGTATAAATGAATGCAACAATTACAGTACTAAAAATGGAAAGAACACAGAAAGAGGATTTTCTAGTTATGGCCGGCCCGTGCCAACAATGGTTAGTTAATTTATAGCCTTTCCTTAAAGTAATACTAGGTAACTTTAAAAAAAAAAACTGAAGTTAAATTGTATATCTTTTGTGAGTGGCAAATGTTTCACAACACCCATTCCATGAATTTCACCACGAAAGCCTTTTATAAACATATTTTCTATTGAAAGTGGACAGGGGCGTCTTTCCCGCAAAAATGACGTCATCCGGCCGGAAAACGGAAACGGAAATGCACTGGTTTCCTGTTTGTCCCGGAACTACCGCGCTAGTAACAAAAAGGAATTTCGCGCTGTTTTTATGGCATTATAGAATTTGAAGATGGATAAAACAACAGCAAAAGAAAACACAGCTCACAGTAACTAAAGCTCCACTGGCTAAGAGAAACGATCCGCAGATAGTATAAAACAACAAAAATAACACTTTTTGAAACGCTTCCGCCTTCCGGTGAAAAAATCTTTATTTTGGGACTTACCAAGTACGGCTTTAAGTTGTCTCTGCTCCCGTCAGCCCGATGCTGGGCAGTACGGGGATCTGTGTGTTGTCGTTGATTTGAATTCATGTACGTACATAATGCATGCATGCAGCTATGGCTGGAGGTGGTGAACACCGGTCCGTAACATTGCGCATGAATTAATACAACATTATTATTATTTAAAATTTTTTGCGAGAATCATCAAAATCGTTGTCATCCCAACCACAGACTGTCTCAGATGATGCCACATGTAAAATGTCTCAGTAGCCACAAGGCCCACTGAGAAGTAGAATGCTAAATATTCTTCCCCAGGACAATCCAGCATATGAATGGTCTGACCAGAGACGATAAAAACAAGCTAACCTAATCAATCTAGAACTGTCAGTGTAGTTTAGAGGCTAAAATTAACACTTTCCTACAATTAAATGTTTTCACACACCGTACACCAGTGGCTAATCCAGTCCCCATCACCATTTGTCCTGCATACCCCAGGTCTCCATGACAACCCCTGGTTGTGTGACTGCCAGATCTCCACGGTGACAACCCTGTCCATGACCCTGGGAAGCCCCGTGGTCCTCATGGACCAGCGTATGACCTGCACTAGGACCCTGGGGCAGGCAGGCTCTCTGTTGACCCAGGCTGATTGTATGAGGCCGTCCGTCCAGCCTGTAGCCACCAGGGTCACCTCCCCACTTGGCAGCAACGTCATCCTGCGATGTGACGCCACTGGTTACCCCACACCCACCCTGACCTGGATCAAGACCTCAGTCTATACCCGTTAGTATGCTACTGGTTACCCCACACCCACCCTGACCTGGATCAAGACCTCAGTCTATACCCCGTTAGTATGCTGCTGCACTGGTTGCCCCACACCCACCCTGACCTAGATCAAAACCTCAGTCTATACCCGTTAGTATGCTACTGGTTACCCCACACCCACCCTGACCTGGATCAAGACCTCAGTCTATACCCGTTAGTATGCTACTGCACTGCATGCTTCTCAACCTTTAGATTTTCAATACAACTTATCCTATATTTTGTTCAATTCCTCCGCACAGATTGCTGCCAGCAAGCAGACACTACAGAGGGCTCCCAACAGCTACTCAAGACATTGGAAGTCTGTAGGTGCTTTTCCTGTTCTGCTCCCTTACATATCCTTCTAGTCAGTATAGTTACATATATTCTAGTCTGTATTGTTACATATCTTCATATAGATCGGGAATTATTATTCTTATTTATTATTTTAATAGAGAGTATGCGTCACTTTCCACCGGGACACGCCCCCCTCATCTAGACTGAGTGGCAAAACATTGAGCAGCGTGGAGCATTAAGTGTTTGGAAGCGCTCGTTTGAAATTACTCAACGCTCCTGCGTACCACCTGTTTCTAATGTGCACATAATGCAGGAGGCAGCAGGACGTTGCGTTACTGAAAACGAGCGCTTCCAAACTCTGACACTTGAAAAATAATCACCTGCACGGAATATATTGACAGAAAGTAGCTCATAACATGTCTACGGTGGATTTTTATGAAACAAAAACTTTGCAGATAGATAGAGGATAATTCAAGCTTTCTGTACAGCTGCCATGTTGGTGAGTTTACCGTTGTTTAATACAATCAAATAATTGGACTTTTCTGTTTGGATGTCTGGGCTGTCAAGGCCAGAAAGTAGTTTTTTGCCACTCAGTAGGCGTTCCCGCATAACTTCCGGGTACGATGAACTGATTAAAGTTTTAATTTGCTATGCATGTATATTATTTACATCCACATGCTCCACTCAGACTCAGTCTATGTCAGTCCCTGATTTGCCTTTTTGTCTCCACTGAATTGCCACCCAGGTGTGAAATGACACCATTTCACACCGGGCAAATGCCCCCCTTTCTCCATGACAAGGCTTGGACTATAGAGCCAATGGCAGGCCCTTTGAAATGGTCATATATCTCATCTGTTGTCATGTTTGTTGTCTTTCAGTCATGCAGGAGTCTCCAGGAGTGGGAGTGCGTTGGTCCATCATCAGTCTGAACGGACTGACGTACGAGGATGCAGGAGAGTACCGCTGTCAGGCACGCAACATGGCAGGAAGAGCAGAGGCTCCCATTAACCTGAAGGTGGTGGGAGTCATCACAGGGTCCCCCACCCCAACGGTCCAATCACAGAAGACTCCAGCTGGATCCCCCTCCCCGACGGTCCAAACACAGAAGACTCCAGCTAGATCCCCCTCCCCGACGGTCCAATCACAGAAGACTACAGCTAGATCCTCCATCCTGACGGTCCAATCACAGAAGACTACAGCTAGATCCCCCTCCCTGACGGTCCAATCACAGAAGACTCCAGCTAGATCCTCCATCCCGACACTCCAATCACAGAAGACTAGGGCCCGATCCTCCATCCCGACAGTCCAATCACAGAACACTACTGCTGGATCCTCCTCCCTGACAGTCCAATCACAGAAGAATTCGACTGGATCCTCCTCCCCGACGGACCAATCACAGAAGACTTCGCCTGGATCCTCCCCCTCGACGGTCCAATCGCAGAAGACTCCGGCTGGATCCTCCTCCCTGACGGTCCAATCACAGAAGACCCCAGCTAGATCCCCACTGAAAAACAGAAAACAAAAGATCTCACCAAAACCCAAGCCTACTGTGTCTGCTGCTCCCTCCACCTCCAACTCAACAGAGATGAGTCTGCTCCTCAAACGTGTCCCAACATCCACCGTCATGAACAAAACACACACACCTCCGCCTGTGCTGAGGAAAGGATTGACTGTAAACAAGGACAGTAAAAGACGCAAAATGAACTCACTTCCAAGGATGAAAAATAAGAGCAAGGTCTCCAAGAAAACTATAATCCAGTCTCCAGAAGATCCTACTAATGCAGTACTTTCACCAACAGTTGCATGAGACCAAACTGATGTGGATGCGTTGTAAAACACTTATCACTAACTTGGTCAGAGGGGTTGGATAAGGAACAGTACATTGGTTCGGGGCCCACTTCCTCCAAGATAATATAGTTGTAGGCAGGTGTGTGTGTGTGTGTGTGTGTGTGTGTGTGTGTGTGTGTGTGTGTGTGTGTGTGTGTGTGTGTGTGTGTGTGTGTGTGTGTGTGTGTGTAGGTGGGTGGGTGGGTGTGTGTGTGTGTGTGTCCGTGCGTGTCCGTGCATGTCCGTGCGTGTCCGTGCGTATTGTGTAAGGATTTGTTTTTGTGTGTGAACAAAATAACGTTATTTAATGCAATCTATGAGAATGTTACAATATAACTTATACACAGGGTGCACATAACTTTTTTGGTTTAGTTCTCATGGGAGCACATGTTACTTGGTGCGCACCAAATAAAGAAATAAATACATTTTGCCGCGACACATCTCGCAGGATGGATAAAAGAGGGATACATGGATAACCCCCCTTCTCGTGAATGATAGGCACTCCCGACATTAACTCCAAGCCTCTTGAATGGTGGAATGTCCTCTTCAAATGAACGCATAGGACGTGCATGTTTCGCTTTGTGGAAGGCCAACAGAAATATATTACACAGTGCTATTTTGCACCACATTACGGTGTGTTCATCATCTGTGACGAGTGCCTGTAACGCAGCCAGCAGCTTGCTGTGTGCGATTGACCGTGTCAGGATTCGAGGCCACACTCACACATTCATGTGCAGCATGCGTCCCCTCCCCCTCCGCCTCCGCCCCATGGGTGTGTATGGGGCGCGTATTGGGCGGGCGCGTGCATCACCGTGAATGTGTGAGTGTGGCTTCAGGAAGTAAATTCCTGTCCCAGCGGTCCCAGCTGTTGGTACGCGAGAGCGCCTCCCTTCGTTTGATGTGCCGCGCAGCATGCATTTTGACGACACATGCGCACTTGTGCACCAGTTATGTGCACCCGTGCTTATACAATCTGTATGGTAGAGTATGATAATACAATATAACTTATACAATCTGTATAGTAGAGTAATCATCCTATAATTCTTTTACACAGCTCTGTCTGTGCGTGCTTCCCCAAAATCTCTTCTGCCCAGTTCTCCTCAGTGGCTGCAGCAATTGATCTGCATTTGCACACAGCCATTGACCATTACCATGTGCACGGAACACCGAAGCCCGTTTTTCGCTTTCCCCAAATGTCAGCTGTTTATTAGAGTTTTTGTGTTCGCTGGCTCCCGGGTTGCCAAATCATGTGTGTGAAACAAGCACCGGTGTTGCCACATCCGTGAAACAAGCGGACCATCCGTGAAACAAGCGGACCATGACACACTTTTGGTGCTCATATCCCCCGACGGATATGGTCTAATACAATATAACTTATACAATTGCGGTGGTTGTATTTGGTCTCCCTGCTCTTCTATTGTGACACTTAGATCCTGTGTCTGGTTTGACATAATCTCTCAAGAACAGATTCAGAGCTGCGCTACTGAATCTGTCGGTAGCCCCGTTCAGAACGTGTCAACATTAGCCTACAAGTGGGCGTGCCTTCAGATCCGGAAGCAGGCCACGCTTTACCCAATCAAATGTAGTGGCCCGGGATTTACATCTGTGCATTTGCTTCCCACTGGAAACAAACCCAAACTCATTTAACAATAGCGTCCTCGGAGCTGACAAAACCCCGGAAAGTTAGAAACATTTTAACTTGTTCTTCCATCATAGAAACAAGTAACCAAAACGATCCATGTTCCGTGGGAGAAATGGTGTTAGTGTTCCGTGGAGAAATGTTGTTAGTGGGAATGAAAACATAGGCGCACCACCGGAAGAGGAGGGCTGAGGGCAGACCAAACAGGCCTTTTTCCTGTACCCACGTTCTATCGGGAGCTACCCCCAGAGTCAAATTCAAAGGTAAAAAACAGCAGAGGGCGCTGTGGGTGTTTTTCCTTTTTTTTTACCTGGGTTCCCAGATTGGGTTTGACGTGACCTTTGACACAATCATGTTCCTGGTTTGACACAAATTTTGACCTGAATGTCAAAATTGCATCCCTGTGCTAGCCTGGAAACCAGAAAAATCTGTTAAGAGTTAGGTAGCTAGCTAGCTAGCTAGCTAGCCAACTAACTAACTAACTAAATACATAAATTAATTAATTAATTAATAAAGCTCTGCAGGTCGTAGATCAGCTATTTTAAGTATATTTCTTTGCCAAAGCTTTTATAGTTTTACTCAAGTAACAAAATATTAGCTTATTTCCTGATTAAAATATTTGTTCTGCTTTGCCTTTTTTTGTTTTAGTTATAGCACAATTTCAACTACTGTCTGTTTTTATTATTGAAATATTGTGTGGATCCCGGTAAGACTGACGACCACTTTGTGGAAGCTAAAGGGGATCCTAATAAAGAATAAAGTAACATTTTGAATACAGTACTTTTACTTGTAACAGAGTATTGCTAATTTTACTTTGTGGCTGTAAATCAGTAATTATATGTAATAGTTATGTTTCTCAGTTTGTCACATCACAGAATAATGTGTTAGTAACCAAACATGTTTACGATACAGAAATGTCAAGTTTTGAAAATGAATCTTCAAAAAGATACATGCAGTCTGCTGTGTGTTCTCTGAGCCCTGGACGCTGGGGGCGTGTTCGCTGAATCTGGCACATTTGCATATTTCCCAGGATGCACTTTGGGTCATCATAGAATGTGGAGTTATAGTTACAGTATGGAAATATGGGAATGCATTAGGGCTGTTCGTTCTCAACTTTTTCTGGATCAGGGCCCACTTGAAAATGTTTGCAGCCCATGTCTGACCACTGGATCCCTGGCCGATAGGCCTTATATGCCTAAATCAATGCATTAAAATGGCCCTCTATAACTTAAAGACGGGGTGCCGTGATTTTCAGTGATCCCCCCCCCCCCAAAAAAAACATAATCATCAGGTATTATGGTTATACTAGGAGGAAGTTTTTTTCAAAAAAGTGTACAGAAATTGTTAAAATTATGTTTTTATGTGGACACGCCTCCAGTTCATTAAGTATACCTGGTTCTCACCTTAGCACCTCCTCCACCACCTTAGCACCACCCACCTGTCCTAGTCCCTCCTCCTCCTCATGCCCACACCTGTTGTGTTATGATAATGAGGGGGAGGGTATGTTTTTACTATGTCACTAAAGCGCTGTTTCTCTATTGGCACGCAAGGTTTCAGCCTTCAGGTAGAAACTCAAAATAGTCAGAGAAGACATAAAACACCATAAAAACACCACCAGGGGGCTTAATGAAGTTCTATCAACCTCATAGACACATGAAAAACAGAAAAAGTGCAAAACCATGGCACCACCTCTTTATATAAAAAATGTAAAAAAAACTTAAATATTGTCTTTATTTTAGAAATTAACGTGGTTAGATGGGTGGGCCTTGTGCATTTTCAGAGCATGTTCCTATTTAGCAGTATCATATGTAAATTCACTTTTCAATGCTTTGAAGAAAACATACCATTATTTTACATGTTTTATATGAATGTATATTATCTTCTTAGTATTCATCTTAGTGTTTTGCCAATTATTTGGGGGCCCACTTGCAATATCCTCATCGCCCACCTGAGTAACTGTGCATTAGGGGATTATATTAAAAATGTCTAAAATAGAAGTAATATAACAAACGAAAAATAGATCCACAAGCTCATAACGCGTCACATCTTGAAGCGTTGTGAGCTTGTAGACACTTTAGTGCATTCATTTACAAAAAAACATAAAACGTTGAAATATGGAAATACAAGGTTTCTGCCCGACAACGATATGTTTTATTTTATTTTTTATATTTAACTCAAACGTTATAATGGAACTCAATGGTGCTCTGATGGGCTGTCCATACTACATCATAATGTAGATGTTTTATAGATCAGTGGTTTACAAACATTTTCAAGCTCGAGACTCATTATGATACATTTGATGTCTCACCAGAATCCAAACTTACATTGTGAACGATGCAAGCCCTATTTAATAATGAAAATAGCAGATCTACAAGTTCACACAGTTTGTAGATCTAGATACTATTGTCGTGTATTAGAGTCATTAAACTGCGTGTTATCAGGCCCGTTGGTGGTAATAATATGGAGGAGAATAGAAGAGAAGACGTCAGGGTTTCCAAGTTCCCATGTTCATTTATTCAGCATCAAACAAACAGCATCATAGAATCCAGGGCAGAGCCCTCTCCTGCAGCCCCTCTGGGCACGAGCACATCCCAAACAAACATCTCACACCGTTCTTATAGTTGTCTAAATAGCCATATAAGGTATGTTCTATAGATAAGAGCAACAACGCAATGGCCATTTGGCTCAGCTGTTAGAATTTAGCAATTTCACCAGTCACACTCTGAGTAGCAGATGGCAGGCTGGCTCACAACACATTCATGATTCTCTTACTTTAGTAAACTGACTTAGTATCATTTCTTAATATGTTTTGACTTGCACACTGTTCAGATACCACACAACTTCCCCCCACGGAAGAATCTAACTTCTTCCGCAACCAGGTATATTGAATAAACAGTTTGCAAGAGAAAACACCAAAAAACAACATTCTACACCCCCCAAGACCCATGACTGGAAGTTTAACAAAAGGACATTCAGCAGATTCAACACAACCAACACATGAGACAGAACAACTTAGATACAGGAATAGAAATTACACAATAGTCATACAGTGATTTACATCAAATTTAAGAATAAAAAGAAAATACATCAATACGGTGCTGAACATCTCGAAAATAAAAACACCAGTCAAAATGCATTCTCATTCCCTAATCAGTGCGCAGGTCTCTCTGTTGTCTTTAAACCCTGGGATACAATGTTACCTATATCTATACACTGAATACGAGACATCGTTTTTCAGGTGCCGGATGCAACCCTTAGTAAACTGACTTAGTATCATTTCTTAATATGTTTTGACTTGCACGCTGTTCAGATACCACACTATCTAGATGCTATTTACACTATTATTATTCTTTTCTTTTTTCTTGGAAATGTAGCCTATGGATTTTTATTTAATTTAGTAGATTTTTTTCTGCATTCTTTTAAAAAGTAATAATAATAAATGGTGTATAATCTAAGAGCCAGCGATCTCTGTGTGCACAGTTTCGCTTGGGAATATTGCCACTACATATTGAAACAGGACGGTTCACTGGAACAGAATTAGATCAAAGACTATGTGGCTATTGTGAAGTGGAGGATGAAACCCACTTTCTACTGTACTGACCATGTTATTATGATTTAAGAAAAACTCTCTTTGACAAAGTACATGTAGGTCTGGCCCTGGATAGCCATTTAGTTAAATATTGATTTGATAACCATACATTTGCAATTTAAAATGTTATCCATAAAGCCTGGAACAGAAGAAAACATGCAACTTCTAAGCTTTGAGTTCTTTGTATTGTATAAGTCACCTTGTCTAAGTTAAACATTCAAGTTTGTCTTCTGTTTATTATCTCCTTGTTCTTTTCTGTGTGTGTGTGTGTGTGTGTGTGTGTGTGTGTGTGTGTGTGTGTGTGTGTGTGTGTGTGTGTGTGTGTGTGTGTGTGTGTGTGTGTGTGTGTGTGTGTCTCTCGACTACTAAACTGTACTTTTGATCAGAGTCATGTATATAGTGTGTGGTATTTATTTATTTTGTTTATTATTTTGGTGTCAGCATGTTTGCACTGGAAAGACTGTGTTCTTTAAACTGTGTCTGAATAATCCTGTAAGTGAAAGGCAAATGCATTGTAGGAAGCGTTACTTTGTAACGTGTTAGTCCCAACACTGTATGACTGATCACTGGCTGGTCACAAGTCCCAGATCCACACAGGAGCCACGCTGTTTTCAGGCGGATCCCGATATCCACATGGGATTGTCCTTCTTCTTCTTCTTCTTCTTTCGTATATCATCAGATGGCCAACTCAGTGTCCTGCAGCCACGCCCTCGTCTCTGGTCCTAAGTCGAAAAGACCAGCTTCTGAGGGTGGGCTGTATAGGGGGCAGCCGGTGATAATGTGCTCGGCAGTCTGTTCAGGCTCGCCACACTCGCATGCCGCACTGTCCGTTAGGCCCCACTTCTTCATAGAAGATTTGAAGCGCCCGACTCCAGTGCGCAGACGGTTCAGCGAGGTCCATAGATGGCGTGGCATGTCTTCTCCTTTTACACCTCCTCCTGGGTCCTGGATGTATCGCTGGATACGGGAGGGCCCAGCTGTCTCCCATGACCGTTTCCACGATGCTGCCAGCCAGGCGTCTCTGGACAAGTCCTCAGGGATAGACTGTAGCATCTCTTGTGCTGCCTTGTTGTAGGGATGGCGAGACTTGAGCCTGCCTGATGGTGCCGGTGTTGTTGTGGCTTTGTGCAGGATGTGCCAGTCGTATTTCTGGGCCTTTCTTGCCAGGGCGAGGGTAGCCGCATCCCGTCGGAGACTGGCTGGGGCGATTCCAGCTAGGACTGGCAGGTAGGACACAGGGGTGGGTTTCAGACAACCAGTTACTGTCCGGAGAGCGCTGTTGATGACAGTGTCAACCTTGTTGACGTGGGGGCTTCTGCTCCAGACAGGGGCGCAGTATTCTGCTACGGGCAGGACCAGGGCTTGCGTAGATATGCGTAGGGTCTGGGGGGAAGCTCCCCAAGTTGAACCTGCTAGGCGTCGAATGAGCGAGACCCTTGCTGTTGTTTTGGCCTTCACTTCATCCAAATGTTGCTTGTAGGAGAGTGTTCGGTCCAAGCATACGCCGAGGTACTTGGGGGCTTGCTGGAACTCCAGGCGGTGGTTGCCAACATGCACATCCAGTTCCCTTCTTGCTTCCCGGTTGTAGAGGTGGTAAGCTGCAGACACTGTTTTGCCCATGCTGAGCTGAAGATGCGATTGTCCTGGTCTCCTGTCACAGCAAAAGGTGTCCTGGAGCTTCTTTTCTTCATGAGGATCCAGTAGACCAGACCCACAGCAACTAGAACAACAGCCATGAGAAACCCTCCCACCACCCCACTGACAGCTATGACCCGGTCCCCACAGTCATCAAAGGAGGACACAGTGATCGTCCTAGAACCCTTTCCCAGCTCGTTGCTCGCACCACAAGTAACAGAGGTTAGGTTTACTCTGGGGTCCACGGTGATCTTGTTGGTGGCCCTGCCGTTTTTTTTGTTGTGGGAACTGTCCTCGGTTGTGGCGTCGACATTCCACGTGAAGACGGGTTCTGGCACTCCTTCTGCCTCGCAGGCCAGCTGGGCACCATTTTGGGCCAGACTGGTGATCACTGGTGAACCTTCTACCACCAGTTCAAAGGACTGGTGACGTGTTAGGCCGGCCACGGAGACCACACATTCATACATGCCTACATGTGCGTAGGTCAGCTTTCTGAACTGGGGTGCCTCTGTCTTCTCACCATCCTTGGTCCAGGACACTTTGGCAGGGCCTGAAGCATTCATCTCCATCTTCACCACCAGGGGCTTCGTTACCATCTTCACAATCTTCCCTGTGGGGCTCAGGCTCAGGTCCAAATAGCTAACAGCAATGCTCTGTGAAGCTTCCATTTCCTTGTTGTCAACCAGTGAACACTTGTATTCCCCAGCGTTGTCTCGTGTGATGGCCGTCAAGGTGTAATTGTCAGAATTTTCCACTAAAACCGTCTGGCCCTTGAAGTGGAAGTTGTAGCTACGGGGAGGAGGTTGTAGCTACGGGGAGGAGGATTTCCGTCTCCATGGCACTTCAGTGTCACATTGTCCCCTTCTGTGATGGGCCCTTCAGGTGTGACCGTTAGACTCAATGTCTCTGTTGGATAATGAACAGGAATGGTCAGCGGCTCAGACTCCACTGGACCAAGCTGGTGGTTGGACAGACAGGAGAAACTGGCGCCTACGTCCTCCCTGGTGGCCGTGTACTGGAGAGAGGAGGAAGTGGTGGACAGACCTGTGGTGGAGTTTTCCTTCACAGTAGAGCTGACAATGACGTCTTTACCATCAGCGACCAATGGCTGGCCATTCCTTTTCCATGTGATCTCAGCAGCAGGGTGGGCATCCTTCACAACGCATGTTCCCAGCATTGTGAGTTCATCTTTCTCCAGAGATTTTGGCGTTGTCCAAAAGCTCTGGGGTGGCGGCTTCTTGTAAACCACAACAGAGTAGTGATACTGCTGATAGAAGTTGTTTGTAGCCCCCACCTCGCACCTGAAGACCCTCTGGTCCTCCAGTGTGCCCTGGCTGATCAGGAGGCTGGAGTTGTCGGTGATGTTGACCCGCGTGGCATAAGGGGAAGGGTCAACACGGACTGCATTGAGTTTGTCATGTTTGTGCAATAGGTTATTAAACCTAGTGCCGTCATCTCGCATGTATGCCCATTCGAGGAATATCAATTCATCGCCTGGGGGAAGTTCGGCACGGCACGGAACCACGATGGTTTCTCCGTACAGGCCGATAACTGTTTCCGTTGCCATGCTCCGCATGTGATGAAGCATCGCAGTGCTGATGAGGAGGACAGTTAATAAGAACGAAGACAAATGCATCCTCCCAAATCAATAAATTAATTGAGTATTTAACCAGCAATGTTGTGCCTGCTTCAGGTGACTAGCAGCAGATAGAGGGTAGACAGTATAGTTCTAGAGAGAAATGTCTTGGAGAGTGGAGAGACGGGAACTGACTGACTGACAGGGGCATCCACGGCATCTCCTTGGTGATAGCTAAATATGTTAGTAGCATCCTACGACATCTCCACAGTGATAGCTAAATATGTTAAATACAATACGCATTGTGACATGTTGTGAGCTTGTAGATCTGTTATTTTGTCTGTCACTGTAGTTATGACAAAGTAGAGCATTAATTTACAAATAAATCTAATTTAAATAAATATGGATATACTGTATGAGGTTTCTGCCCGACAACGATATGTTCCAAATCCGCAGAACTCAACACCGCATAGCTCACGTTAAGTGGCTTATACTAACATACATCCTTCTATGAATTATTCATATATCTCAATGGGCATCGTTCCCAACGTTCCCATCCTTTTCTAACTGAATGAATATCATAGTTGTAAAAGAACAAGTTTGTATTTGGTGGGAAATTGATTCTTTGTGAGGCTCCAGAAGGCAACTGATGACACTAGTAACACGCTCCACAGGAGCAGACTCCAAACTAATATATAGCAAGATGAACTGTAGTGTCCCTATTCTGGGGTGAACATATGATGAAAATAGCCCATCTACAAGCTCACAACGCATTGTGGCAGTGCGCTATGAGCTTGTTGTTTAAACCTTGTAGTTTAAACCTACAGCTATGATGGAGCCTAGGAGTCAGTGGAGAAAAGACACAGAACAGATACAGTAAGCAGCAGAGAGCACAGCATGTAATCCAAAGTAATCCATCAGAATAGAGCATTACATTACTTTGATAAGATGCTTGTTGAAAACACTTTGTGTGTGTGTCTCCTGCTGCTGTTATGAAAGCATTGAAAAGATGTTGGATGTGTTTGTGTTCATGGTAACCAATGAGAGCTTCCTCTACTACACACAACACATTGAGGAGAGCACACTCTTCATTTTCATCAAGGACCTTTGTTTTTATTTATCAACGTACAAAGAAATAAATGTTTCCCCCCTACCCCCAACCCCAGAGGATTTGTGTTGGGGAGTATTAAGCTACATGTAGCTGAGCTACGTAGCTTAGCTACATTTTGCTGTAGCTTGCGGTATTTTAGCTACATTCATATTTGTGTACCTCGTCAAGTAGCTCAGCTACTTTTTGGGTCATTTTTTGTAGCTTAGCTACTCAAGTTACAGGCTACAATTTTGGGCAATAATATGACATTAATTTATTCATTTTATTTTACCATTGCTGTGTTCTTGTACTAGACTGTCCCTTTTTATGGAAGCGAATACATGCCATAATTCAAAATAAATGAAATCAAAAGATTTGTATTTATAGTTTTAATTCCGTCATAGAATGAGCACACCTGTAGATTAAATGTTTATTAACGCTATAGCATTTTACATTTATTTTTGTCTCAAAAAATGCGTTAACTTTCTGAAGATTAAAAAGCATTTCTCTTATTTCAATAGAATTTTCAAATTTGCCATTTCATTTGAATTATGGCATCTATTCGCTTCCATACTTGACAAGCCAACAGCTGCCTTTGCTTGCTCTGATTGGCCCTGGTATCACTTGAATGCTTCGCAGGGTGCAGAAGGCAGTGTGAAACACATAAGAACTAACTGTGTCAGTGGCATCACCATTAGTCTCGCGTGGCCAGACTGTTGCCTCCCACAATTTTCAGATGTTTCCGGTCATACAGTCTGGAGCACAGAAGCAATTTTGATGATCAAGCGATAAAGGGGAGGTTAAGCCTCCTCCCCATTTCCGTTTTGTCTTTGCGGAAATCCTAATATAGATCAAAATCATCGAAGCATGTATAGCTTGCTGCTTAGCAGAAATGGAAATAAGACAATACAATGTAAAGATATTTTAAAATATATTTTCGTGAACGGAAATGGTGAACAGATGCTAGCTTCCTGCCTCGGATTTCGGGAGGTTTAGTCCCAGACTCTATATGGCATTCGGAGATTGTGGAATAGTTGTTTGGCTATGCAAGACTACGTCACCATGGACAACCCTCCTGCCACCCCGAAGTACCGGCCCAACCTTGGCCACACAAATTCAAAATTCATGGTGTTGGATGTGGGTGCCTCTACAGACAAAACTTTACCAATATACAGATGACTCCCCACAAAATGTGTTAAAATATCTGCCCAAAATGAGAGAAGAAGCCTTAATAAAGTTCAACACTGGTGTCCCAGCCAGTGTTCCATGTGAGCGGCTTTTCAGCGTTGGCATGGATGAGTGCCAAACGGAACCACCTAAGAACTTTGGGAGACTCCTCATGTGTCGCGTAAACAAGAGATTATGCCATGGCATCTAAAGAAATATAGACCCAATTGTTCAGATATTGTTGACATGTAAAAATAAAATAAAATGTTATGCAGCATTCCTTCCAGGTATCTGGAATCTTTCAGAGAGAATGTAACATTGTTTAGTTAATGTGTAAAGGTGTAGCTATCATTATAAGAGACCAGTCTTTCTTTTTTTACATATGAATAATTAGATAATAAGTGCAGACAATAAGTGTCATTACAGTTTTATGTTTAAAGAAGACTAGACTGTCTGTGTATTAAGATTGACGATCAAATATCAAATATCCTCTTATTTGTGTCTTAATTAAGTCTCTAGTCTTTTACTTTATGAACACAGATGTTTACTAAAGAAAATGTCAACCTTTTTTAAATAGAACTCAGTTGAGAGGCATATTTCTGCTAGCTTTTTTGTAGCATATTATATTTTCTTTCTTATACACCACATACATTCTCAATTTAACGCTGAAAAAAAAAAAAAAAAAAAGTAGCTGAGCTACTTTTTCCTATGTAGCTGTAGGTTTACAAGTTACATTTCTCCAGGGGTAGCTATGTAGCTTGATCAAGCTACTGCCATGGTGAGCTACTTGTAGCTTTACAAGCTACGCTTTCAAAGTAGCTTCCCCAACACTATAATAAATACAGAACATTTACCCGACATAAAAGTTAAAAAGCTCTATTATATATTATGAGCTCATAAATAATCTTACACAAAAACCTTCTATTTACACTATGGCTTGCTGCTCATAACAAATATTGTTAAAGCGATCTAGCAAGCACCTGAAACAGCTAAACTTAACAAAGTGTACACATTATCTTCTGCCTATAGAAACAGATCTTACAACCCAACCAAATCTAGACCAGAGATCAATTCTGTACCTCAGACTGTGATGGTTCACTAAGTGAAAATCTATGAACTGAATGATAAATTAACAATCACATACAATCAAGAACCAATTCATTCAGTTAGACCTATAAGACCTCACACATTAGAGACTCAACATGTTACTGTGACATCCAAAGCCTACACACATGAATCTGGTGTGATATTATCTCCATTTATTATTAACTGATAAGTTATATGATTGTTGTAATTACTGTATGAAAAGGGTGATCACCTGCACACATACATCTATAGTAGGATCAATTAGCTGCATTTATACGTGTATAATTGATAAGTTATGTGATAGTTATAATTACTGGATGAAAAGGATGGACATGCACGGACACGGTTTAGTGCAGCAGTTAAGCTCATTATATGGAAGGTATTGTGCATTTTAAGAAAGAAGCATGAAACTTTCAGCATATCATCTACATACCCCAAGGTTTGATTTCAGACGTGGAAGCACTTTCAGATTGACCTCTGGTGACCTTGAGTGGTCATTGACCTCAGAATTGAATTTTTGGCACTTTTTGCCCCATTTTTCTCCATTATAATAATATATGCTTGATAAAATGTCAGTTTTGTTCTAATAAATGAAAAATGAAACCTAATAGTCACTCTACAGTAATGGTGATTATTACTATTATGATAGTTCTGTTATGACATGTTATAACATTAAAAACATCTAGGAGAGAGAGAGCAGCAGTAAAATAAAGACAAACAAGAAAGAAAGTGCTAATGCATTCAAAGTGCAATATAGGTACAATGCTATTCAAAGGTGCTATTCATCTCATGTTGGTTTTGGTTTTGGGGGCAGTATATGGTGAGCGTTCAAGGTTCTGATGGTTTGGGGAAGAAACTGTTGGACAGCATGCTGGTGCTTGTCCCGATGCTCTTTTTTTTTTTTTTTTGTACTTAAATTTTTATCCCACGATTTTGTAACCCTTATTTTTCACCCGGTGCCAATTTTCTAAGTGATCCTGGGCATTATACTCCCCTCACCAGCCCGATGCTCTTAAACCTCCTATCAGATGGCAGTAGTTCAAGGATATGGTGGGAGATAATATGGTACCATTTCTGTCAGAAACCTGTCTACGACTACCAGTGACATCGATGGGGAATCCAAGCTAATATAAACTGCAGGCTTTATATTCCTGGAAAGTTTGCATGCTATAATAGAAGCCATTGTTCTCGCATTAATAAAGAAATAAATGAAAGGCAACTGTCCACAGCCCTCCTCTGAGACACAGAATGAGTAGATAAAAATGGTACCATAATGAGCATGAGTGAGTACACTTGGAACCATAATCTAACACTCAATGGTCTTTTTCACTCTCTTCATCTTCTCTCTCCTTATTCCCTTCAGCCTCCTCATCTTCGTTGTCTTCATCTTAGACCATGGCAAAATTCAGACTTCTGCTTCAGTAAGGTTATTGCTGCTCAAGTGGTCAGACATGAGGTCGTTAGGGATTAAGGGTCTTGCTTATGTACACCCGACATATTGTCAGGGCTGGGAATCGAACCTGGTACCTTCTGTTTCCCAGGTGGCCTCTCTACAGCTATGGCCCCCCTTCTTCTTAATGGGTTGTAGTGGACCTCTCCTCCTTCACACTTACATAGTCAGTCTTACAGAATGGTATCTGCAGTTTATTTCGCTGCATGCCTTCAATGCTCTACAGCTGCAGCTGGAGCCATTGCCTGGGAGTAAACAGTGGGCATGACAGCCCCTCCTTTAGCAACCTCCCACCCGGATGTAGTGATGTCTCTTTCCTCTGCAGGTGGCTCGATCCGATCTGCAGCCTTCCACAACATGACCTGCAGATGAACATGCAGTATACTGTGTGCAGAATCATATTTGTCTGTCAATACAATGTGAAGAAGAACTCTGCACCGGTATCTTTTAGGTCACTGTGTGTGGCATCAAGTTCCCCAGCACTGTATTGAGACTAGTCATGGTACTTTCTAGGAGTACTTTAAGCACATACCTTGTCCTTCTCACAGGGTAGGAGACAGTATCACATCCTAACAGGTTCTTGGAGGAGGACAACCACAAGCATCCGATAAGCACAGTGTATTTTGTCTAGGATTTACCATTGAGAATGAAGGCGATGCTTTTATCCCAGAAATGTTCATCAATGTTCCACTGCAACCAGGGAATGACATCAGAGTGCCAGTGGGCATCATGCAGGGATCGATGGTAAATGGACTGCATTTAAATAGCACCTCACTAGTCTTCCTGACTCTTCAAAGCACTTTACAATGTACTTCACATTCACCCATACATTCACACACCAATGGTAGAGGAAACACAAATACAATACCCCTACCTGCTCATTGGGAGCAGGTAGGGGTTCAGTGTCTTGCTCAAAGACAGGAGGAGCCAGGGATGGAACCTGGAATCTTTGGATTCCAAGGCCGCTCTACCTCATGAGCCACTGCCACCCCGCATGATGACAGACTTATATCGCACTTCCAGTCACTCAAATGGATTATACATGTCATGACGCTTGAGGTCCAGTGTGGGGTTCATACTTAATGGCAAAGCTTTTCAGTGATTTCTCAAGGTGTACAAGGGTTGTGAGCACAGGATCCAGGTGAGAAGGTGGAGAATCGATACATGGACATGGATCCAGATAAATTGCTTTTTTTTTGGCAAGATTAATTTCTGGACATTCAAAAATAGACTTAGTCTCTAAGAGCACCTTTCTAAATTGACTACCAGCTAAAACAAGACTTTTTCCTGGTCTTGGGCCTAATTATTACATACTTTATGCAAATTGTGCAAATGAGGAAAGGTTGCATGACTTCACCATGATAATAGATGAATTTCTGCACATCACAAACATGGGCTTTGACTCTTAAGTCACCTTTCTAAGTTAACTGGACGCAAAATGTTAGCCGCAAAATGTTAGCTATTTCCAGGTAATTTGCTCATTAAGCGATACATTTGCTGATTATGCTTATTACTGAAATTGCCCAATATGCAACTTTTAGGAATCAAGCTTAAACTCATCTGCTAAGCCTATATATGACATTTTAATCATAAAGGTTTACAGGAAACAACATTTCTGGTTTTAACATGGGTTTGACAGCCCAAAATGTGTACAGCCTCTGACAAGTCTCAGAGGTCAATTGAGAAATGCTTCCACGTCTGAAAACAGACTTCATGACATATAGAAACACTGTAGGAAGTTTCATGCTTCTTTCATAAAAAGCACAATACCTTCCATATATGAGCTTATCTTCTCACTAGAACCCTGAACGCTCACCATATACTGCCCCCAAAACCAAAACCAACATGAGATGAATAGCACCTTTGAATAGCATTGTACCTATATTGCACTTTGAATGCATTAGCACTTTCTTTCTTGTTTTTCTTTATTTTACTGCTGCTCTCTTTTCAAAAAGGGGGACCAGAGGTTGTGTGCCAATTACAGAGGTATCACATTACTCAGCCTCCCTGGGAAAGTTTATGCCAAGGTACTGGAAAGGAGGGTCCGGCCGATAGTCGAACCTCAGATTCAAGAGGAGCAATGTGGTTTCCGTCCTGGTCGTGGAACAACTGACCAACTCTTTACTCTGGCAGGGATCCTGGAGAGGGCCTGGGAGTATGCATATCCGGTCTACATGTGTTTTGTGGATTTGGAGAAGGCATATGACCGGGTCCCCCGGGAGTTTCTGTGGGAGGTGCTGCGGGAATATGGGGTGAGGGGGACCTTGTTGAGGGCCATCCAATCTCTGTACGCCCAAAGCGAGAGCTGTGTCCGTGTGCTCGGCAGTAAGTCGGATTATTTTCCAGTGGGGGTTGGTCTCAGACAGGGCTGCGCCTTGTCACCTATCCTGTTTGTGATTTTCATGGACAGGATCTCGAGGCGAAGTCGTGGCGGAGAGGGTATACGGTTCGGTGAGCTAAGGGTTGCGTCACTGCTTTTTGCGGATGATGTGGTCCTGATGGCACCATCGGTCCGGGACCTTCAGCTCTCACTGGATCGGTTCGCAGTCGAGTGTGCGTCGGCTGGGATGAAAATCAGCATCTCCAAATCTGAGGCCATGGTTCTCAGCAGGAAACCGGTGGATTGTGCAGTCCGGGTAGGGAATGAGGCTTTGCCCCAGGTGAAGGAGTTTAAGTATCTCGGGGTCTTGTTCACGAGTGAGGGGAGGACGGAGCAGGAGATCAGCCGGAGAATCGGAGCAGCAGGAGCGGTATTGCAGTCGCTGTACCGCACTGTGGTGACGAAAAGAGAGCTGAGCCAGAAGGCAAAGCTCTCGGTCTTCCGAGCAATCTTCGTTCCTACTCTCACCTATGGTCATGAAGTGTGGGTCATGACCGAAAGAATAAGGTCGCGGGTACAAGCGGCCGAAATGAGTTTTCTCAGACGGGTGGCTGGCATCTCCCTTAGAGATAGGGTGAGAAGTTCGGTCACCCGGGAGAGACTCGGAGTAGAGTCGCTGCTCCTTCGCTTGGAAAGGAGCCAGCTTAGGTGGTTCGGGCATCTAGTACGGATGCCTCCCGAGCGTCTCCCTAGGGAGGTCCTCGCTGCACGTCCCACTGGGAGGAGACCCCGGGGCAGACCAAGGACCAGATGGGCGGATTACATCTCCACACTGGCCTGGGAACGCCTCGGGATCCCCCAGGAGGAAGTTGCTAATGTTGCTCAGGAGAGGAAGGTCTGGAGCTCTCTGCTGGAACTGTTGCCCCCGCGACCCGACTCCGGATAAGCGGTTGAAGATGGATGGATGGATGGATTACTGCTGCTCTCTCTCTCCTAGATGTTTTTAATGTTATAACAATGTCATAACAGAACTATCATAATAGTAACTAGAAAAAGTGCTCCTCGGAACACAGGTCTCCGCCAGGTCAGGTAGGTTATTGTGGGGCAGCAATGTTCGGAATTAGCCAATCAGGATGGAATATGAAAAATTGGACGGAACCATCTTGATCACTTGACTATATGTGTACCGATTTGCATGATGTTTGAATTTTGTAGGAGTAATATAATAAAGAAAAGTGTTGCAAAATTGGCCTCCTGGTGGCGCTATAATAGGGCAATGTTAAAAGGGTGACATTTGTTCTTCAATGTAGTGCGAATGTGCATGCAAAGTGTCACCACAATCGGACGCTGCATTCATGATTTGTGGCATTTTGTTCAAAACGGGCCACTCCTGCAAACTTTAGATGTCAATGTTAGCCAATCAGGATGGAATATGAAAAATGTAAAAGATCCATCGTGATCACATGACTATAGAGATCAAGTGTACCGATGTGCGTGAAATTTGGATAAATTCTGAAGGCTTAATATCAAAAAATGTGTTTTACATAAGTCGGCCTCCTGGTGGCGCTATGAAAGGCAAATGTGAAAAATGCTGGTCAGTTGTTTTTCCTTGGCCTCTAGGGAGTGTGCGTGCAAAGTTTCATGCAGATCGGTGCAGTTATAGTTAAAAACACAAATCGTCCATTTATAGCGCCACCATGAGGTTGATTTGAACATTTTCAAGTGGCATTTCTTCCTTGGCCTAGTGGGAATGTGCGTGTGAAATCTCACGGAAATCGCAAGCTGCGTTCATGATTTGAGGCATTTTGTTGAAAACGGAGCAATCCTGCAAACTTTGGAAGCCAACCTTAGCCAATCAGGATGAAATATGGAAAATTGGACAGATCCGTGTTGATCACATGACTATAGAGATACTGTGTACTGATTTGCGTGATGTTTGGATAAAATCTGTAGGAGTACTGTCAAGAAATGTGTTTTGCAAAAAGCGGCCTCCTGGTGGCGCTATAAAAGGCTAATTTGAAAAATGTGGGGCAGAGGTTCTGCTCTGGCATCCAGGGAGTGTGTGTGCACAGTTTCACTGCGATCAAGCCAACGGTGCCGGAGATTAGCTGTACACAAAATGACAGAATGACGGACACACACACGGACGGACGGACGGACGGACACACACACACACGGACGGACGGACAGGGGGCAAAACATACTCTCTCGCCATGCCTTTCGGTCTGGCGGAGACAATAATCACAATTTCTGTAGAGTGACTATTAGGTTTCATTTTTCATTTATTAAAACAAAACTGACATTTTAACAAGCATATATTATTATAATGGAGAAAAATGGGGCAAAAAGTGCCAAAAATGCAATTCTGAGGTCAATGACCACTCAAGGTCACCAGAGGTCAATCTGAAAGTGCTTCCACGTCTGAAATCAAACCTTGGGGTATGTAGATGATATGCTGAAAGTTTCATGCTTCTTTCCTAAAATGCACAATTGGTTTGCTTAACTGCTGCACTATTCAGGGTCTGGCAGAACCAGGTCTCCTGGTCTTGTTTTTTGCCATCCTGTAGTTTTGTTTTGTTGTTTCTGAAATAAGGCCTCTGGTAGCCACACAGTGGTGTGTGTACAGGGAGTAGAGGAGAGGGCTCAGCATGCAGCCCTGAGGGACTCCTGTGTTGAGGGTCAGTGGTTGTGACAAACTCACTGGCACACTGACCGAGGCTCTTTGAATGCAACAATATATATTATTTTCATTACTAAGTGAAAAGAAGGTGACATAGTGAAGTAGTGAGACATCATCTAAGGATCGAAATGTCCAAACTGCATGTGGGACACAACGCACAACACCAACACTAAAGCACCAACTTGACATATAACTGCCTCTCAGACCGAAAATAGCAGATCTATAAGCTCACAAGGTGTTGCAGATAAATTAGGCATAATACTAATATTACTGTCACTTCTGTATTCTATTCCTGTCTCCTCGTCTGTGTCTGTACCTGGGTTGCAGTTCCAAGTAACATTAATATAAGTGTTGGTCTAAAAGTTGTTTTTATAAGTGTTTACCTGGAAACGTTTAAACCACAGGATGTTTTGACAGTCATCTGTGCTGCATCATGCTTTTATTTTATTTTTATTTAGTGTGTGCGCGTGCGTGTGAGTGTCTGTTCTACCAGTCTAACGAAAGAAGTGAAGCACTTTTCTTCTCTTCTGATCTTCACAGTTTGAGAGCGACCAATTCTACACAAGAAGCACCTTTGTTTGCACCTCCAGAACACTCACAGGTTTGATTCTCTTCCCCTATCTCCATGTAGTAGGGCAGGATGTCACTGTAGCTAAAATAATAACATACCTGCCAATAAAAATAACTGATAATGGGGGAAATAAAAGTTGAAAATGACAGGAATTATCTTTTAAGGTAGCAACAGACCGGGCTTAGCTCAGGTTTAATGGCAATGAATTTATTATGTTAAGAAATCAACACATTTAAGAAATTCACAGTTATTTAATGTACTTTACACAGGTCTATTGCACAGATAAAAAAAATAAAAAATAAACAAACAGGCATGACAAAGGCTACCATGCTAATAAAGACCTCATTTCACATATTCATACAGAAGGGTTTTGTTTCAAATTATAATTACATCTTCCTTGAATGTGTATTTGTTCTTATTAACAATCATCTGAAAATCATTTTGCCTTTCATTCTCAAATATCAGAAAAATAAGCTGTAAAACAGTTAAAAGAAAAGAAAAAAATCAACCTTGTGTTCCATCGGAAACAAAGAAAAAACAAAAGGCAATTAAGAAGTCATTGGTCATGAAATGAGTCATATTTCAAATAATTTCATATACAATAGGTAAAAGTCATCCAGTTGCTTGTTTTGTTCGGCATGGAGTTATCACTTAAAGCAGCCAAAAATATATACAAAAAAATACACAGAAAATGATGCTAAATATACAGAAACGTCTATGAGTGCAAAAGACTTCAGTCAGCGCTTGCAGTGGCGTACAGTGCATCACAGTAAACTACTGGGCTGAAACTGCCATGGGTTTATCAGTTCAAATGAGCCTGTACAATAGTGATCATTCTAATGAAACTGCCATGGGGTTTATCAGTTCAAATGAGCCTGTACAATAGTGATCATTCTAATCCAGTGTTTCGACACATAATACATGAGTGTTTTAACAGTAGGTTGAAGCCTCATTTAAAGGCACTTCACTCATTTTCAACCTTATCTCCATGTAATTGGTCCTCGCTAATGAAGATGGTGAAGAGGTACCATTATCGTCTACTCCCGCTGCTTCCCGTGGGCTATGGACGGTTCAGAAACCTGCCTAGTGACATCTTCGATGGGGATTCCAAGCTAATATAATTCACAGTCTTTCTCTGCCTGGAAAGTTGGCATGCCTAAATAGACGCCGTTGTTCTTGCATTAATAAAAAATAAATAAATACAAGTTTGAAATCTTGTTTGAAAGAACCAAACCTGCCTACCGATGATGTCACTGGTAGGCAGGTTTCTAAACTGTCCACAGCCTTCCTCTGAGACACAGAGTGAATAGACAGAAATGGCTCCATCTTATGATGAGCATTAGGACCAATTATACGAAGATATGGTTTAAAATGGGTGAAGTGTCTTTTCATATGGGAAGTGACTCAGTAAATCATTTTCAATGAGAGGCGAGTGTATTCAGGTAAGGCGATGCGGGCAATCTGACAGCCGTCGCGAAAAATCTCGTTCCTGTGAAATTGATGCGTTCGTGCTCGTTTGACGCACACGCCTGCCCGCACTAAGAGTCGAATGGTGTTTACCTTTTTTCTACACGACGTGTATAAACACGTCACATGAGGAGTGCTCCAAGCCAGAATGCAGGCGTAGCGTCGCTCCCCGTGTGAAAAAGCCTTTTATATGTAGTTGCACGACGGCGTTCACGCCCAAAACAGCTGCTATGTTGGCTGCGGGACACCGCTGTGCAGCGCACTATGAAGCTGACGTGAGTGTGACCTTGTAGCCGTTTCAGTGTTCTTCTTTGTCCCTGCCTTTCTTGTCCCTGTCGTCCTGCAGGGCCATGCCCAGCTTCTTGATGAGGACGGACAGCACCTTGTCCAGTGGATCCATCACGCCCCTCTGCAGCCACTTGGGAATTGTAGTCCTGGCGTGGTGGAAGCCCAGCTTCTGGAGGATGTAGTCCACACCCACTGGGTCAATCTTTCTCCCCGTCCACGAGATGAGCCTGAGGAGAGCAGGTATTTATTTATTACACTTGGTTGAATGGTCAATCATGGCATTCAGCCGTCTGTTATTTCTGGATAACAGACCACTGCTATGAAGATGAATTGAGTTCAATGGACCAGAATGGAAACAAGCCCCCTGGGGCTTTTTGGGTTAGCATAACCTTTGACTGTACTACCTGTACTACAAACTTGTTAATAAAGTATTGGTGCTTGGTTTCTGCCATATTCAACATGGCAAGCATGTAAACAAACACACAATGTCATTTTACAGTTCAACAGTACACAAGAGAAACAGACAACAACAGTACACAAGAGAAACAGACAACGCAGTAACTAATATTGATTCATATTTGATCAAGTTTTGCGAGCTGGCTGGACACACCTGGCATGATCTAATGGACTGTTTTCTTTACAGTCAGCAATGAAATCCTCAGCCTTGCGTCGGGGTCCATTGTTCTGAAGTACCGTTGGTTCGACGGCACACATTATAGCTAAGCCTAAACCTGACCTCACAAAAACTATGCCTAAACATAACCTCACACTATCAGACTAATGGGCAGCCTCCGTCTAATCAATCTGTCTGGGCTTATTTCTTAATAATGACCAGCTGACCGTTCACATGTTGAGGAACCGACCCCTGATGATTTCACATCTTGTGCACTTGTACATAAAACAGTGTAAATAAAACAGCAATGCTGGTATAAAAAAGAAAAAAGCTATTGATCTATTTTCTGCAGTGCAAAACCCTAAATGTGTTTTCAGCAACTGAAAAGTGTTTTATAAAGGAGAAAACACATCACTTCTCATGGTGGCTTGTACTTTCAACCTGGCATCTCTAGTTTAGGCGTGTAATGATATTTTTGAAAGTAGCTGATCTAGATGAGTTAGGTCTTACGCCGTGTGACTTCATCATAGTATAAATCAGGTTTAAGTGGACAGTGCAAGTAGCCAAATCACTTTTATGTTAGTTGTTGTTTATTGTGGTGTATGCATTTTCTAAGAAATGCTATGCTGTGTTGCCACAATGGGATTTCAGTCAGTCATTTCATTTAGTTAGAGAGCAGACCCTGTATTAGCAATAACTGTCATAATAACA
Source organism: Gymnoscopelus braueri (assembly GCF_963280865.1). NCBI lineage: Eukaryota > Metazoa > Chordata > Actinopteri > Myctophiformes > Myctophidae > Gymnoscopelus > Gymnoscopelus braueri. The sequence continues at coordinate 50,507,543 of NC_137621.1, read as the reverse complement.
ATAAATACATAAAAGTAGATCAAACCAAAGTTACGATTGCAGCTATTGTTCTATGAATCAAAGAACATTTTTGGCGAATATAGCAATCTACAAGCTCATAGCATGTCACATGGTGACGCGTTTAGAGCTTGCAGATCATCTACTTTGGGGGAATACATTTGGTATAGAATAGAATACTATCTAGTGTGTTTTCCATCTAGTATAGAACTCAATTGAACTTATTATACTTAGTTGACCGGGGTTCCCAGTAAAATCTCCATAACGTTATGGTGTAATAGGCTCTATGCACGGCAGCCATATTGGAAAGAAATTGGGCCGCTTCCTTACTTCCTTCACAGATTTTACCAATGTAGCTAATTCAAGTTGTGCTCCATTCGGGTCAAACAGAGTCAGCTGATATTGTGCATGCTGGCTCACTGGAAACACTCTGCTACACCAGTGGGTCTTAAAGTGTGGTCCAGGGACCCTCATGGTTCCCTGAGGGTGTTCCAAATGGCCCCTTATGGGCATGTCACTCTGACAGTGTACAAATGGAACCAAATGGACCCATAAGGGTCCATTTGTTTCCATTTGTACACTCTCAGAGTTATGGGGGTCCTTGAAAGTAAAACGTTTGTAAACCACTGTGCTACACTAAATGGAAGAGAGCCGTCATTAGAATCATTGGTGACACCTGTGAAGGAAGTAAGGGAGGGAGCCCATTCAAAGCTGAATGTGTCTGACCTGAGTGTGGGCTCCAGGTGCCAGGTGTTACACATGAACTCTCTCCAGTCTATGGTGGTGTAGTTGATGGTGTCCTCCTTGTCTTTGTCGGTGGCGTTGTCGTCAGGCAGGGCTGTGGGGCTCTTCTGGCCGGGTCGAGCGGCAGACATGCGCGGAGCGAACAAGGCTGAGGAGACCAGAGGAAGGACACGAGGTGTGAGGGTGGGAGACCAACTCAATATGCCGCTTCACCACTACCGGCTTGACAAACATCACCCATTGTCAACCTTATCTTCATATAATCAGTCCTCACTAATGCTCATTATAAGATGCCCACAAAATATAGTATATATTATGATTACTATATGATTATAACATTACTATAATAAGTAATACTTTATTTAAAAAAAAAATAATCTATGAATAAAAAAAGCTTTTTAAGAAATAGTGAAAACAGCCGATACAAGCTCACAGCGTACCGCGATGCGACATGCTGTGAGCTTGTAGATATGCTATTTTCACTACTTTTGAAATAGGGCTCAAGTGGTTAAATCATAATGCATTTTGTAAGTCTGGTTCCTGGGGAGACCATTTTATTAGATTTTTTAGCTCAGCTGAAAAAGTTTGGGAACCCCTGCTTTACATAAATGGAATGAATGAATGATCTCTGACCTTTCTCCTTCTCCTTGAGGTAGGCAGACACCAGGTCATGGAGGAACATGATGAGTTCTGCATCCATGGTCACACAGATGTGGTCTGTGAACTCTGTCACCACACTGCACTCCACCTTGGGCTTACTGTTCGAGTCTGAAGGAAAACAAAAACGGTATTTACTAGTTTATAAAGGACTTACTCAATTTAATGAATGAAATAAATACATCATTCAAGTTAGGCTTTGGCAGATCAAATATCTATAAAGATACTACATAACAAATATTTAAAAATATATTTCCACAATGTGTCGTGCAGGGTACATTTTGGTAATAATGAGAATGGATGGATATATGGAATACCATATACTGTATCATTGCTGTCAGGCAGACACCTTGTCTACATATTTTCATAAATGAATACACCATTTTATGCTTTGTGACAGAGTCACACAAAATTAGCAAAAATAGCTCATCTACAAGCTCATAAATTAGATCCGCAATTTATGGTCGATTTTCACCAATATACTGTAGGAAGGCCAGGTGTGTGTGCGTGTGCGTGCGCGTGTGTGCGTGCGTGTGTGTGTGTGTGTGTGTGTGTGTGTGTGTGTGTGTGTGTGTGTTTTCATTCAGTATTAACCCTCTGGCATCTGGCGTTTTGTTTTAAAATACAAAATGATTATCCTTTTTCTTCAGGGTTGACATGGTCGACTTCAGAGGCAAATGCTTGTGACTAAATAACTCATTGAGTGCCATTGACGTGTTTCACGTGTTTTACCGCTATGGCGCAACGTGCCAATGACGTGTTTGACGTGTTTTAGAAAAAAAAATGTAAAAAAAACGTTCAGAACCCAAGATATCATCATTTGAAGATTTGCTGCTCCATTCACTTCTTGTTTAACTTATTACTGAAAAAGGCTGTATCTCGGTTATTATGTTATTTTCAAAAAGCAGACAATTAATGTCAACAAGGTCCAATGACCTCGTTGACATTTGTGAAACCACACAGTGCAACCCTCAGTGATTAGCACCCATCAGGGGATGGATTATACTGGAGATAAATATTCTGTGACTACTTGAAAAAGGTATAAGAAAATTGAAAAATTGCTGGCACAGTTCGCAATTATTATTTTATTTCATTGGCAGATTTGGCACTGAATGAGATAATAATTACATTGGATATAATGGAACACAGGTTCTTTTTTTTATCCCCATTTCCTGAAAGTAACTGTTTTGGACATACAGGGTTTCCACAGGACAGCGGCCATGTGTTGGTATTTTGGAGGGAGTTTTTGATTGATTGCCATCTTAGTTGATCACAAAACAAACATATGCCATAAAAACATACATCTGACCCACCATAATTAAGAGAATATTGCAAAAAAATAAAAAATAAACGTACAGCTCGTTTCCATTGCGGCTCTTAGTATGAGATGTGTATGGAGTCATGTAGTGTGGTCAGTGCAGTGAATGTATAAAGCGCAGAATGTTCTTACGTGTCCAAATGTACACAAAGCAATATTACATGTTGTAGATGGCTCAAGTCCAGTCCACATTAGCACCTGTGGTGGAATGTAGACACTGTACCTGTGAGCGAAGGCTCCTCTGGGTCCTGCACATGGATGGACTTGAAGTCCAGTTGCATTCTGGGAAGGGCAAAGATGGTCTCCGTCTCGTGGTTGTAGCTGGAGGGAGCGCGGAAGCTGCTGAGCAGGCTGGAGCTCTTGGTGGCCACTCCGTTCTCTGGGTTGTTGGCGTCTACGTTCCTCAGCAGGTTCAGCTCTGGACCCAGGGACAAACACACATAAGTGAGGGGTTCCGGTGATGCTGATCTGACTGAGTGGGTTAATGGTTGGGTGCTTATGTTGGTCTTTCTAGATCCTGCTTTCCAGCTATAACACCCATCACTGCAGAATGTATAATAAGGTTGGTTGGCCCACCCTTGCGACTATGAGAGATCAGCATTGGTTTTTATTTATTTATAACGTTTTAATTTGAATTAATTTGCAGTGGAAAACTAGTGCCTATCATAATCGCTCTCAGGACTGCTTGATGCTTGTGATTCCTCGAGTCTCAGTTTGGAAAGTCTGCTGTCCAGGTTTTGTGCCCTGCATACCTGGAACACCTTACTGGGTTTGCTCAAGTACAGCTCTCTTGTTCCCCTATAGGTCACTTTCAGTGAGATATATCAAATATGGCCAATCTAAATTGCCTGTTTTAATTGTCACAACGTCACAACGCGCCACGTTGTGAGGTTGTAGATCTGCTATTTTTACTGAAGGTTCACCCAAGAATAGGGACTCTAGGGTTCAAATAGCTAAAGGACCACTTCACCCATTTTCAATCTATCTTCATGTAGATCTTCATGTAGGTCCTCACTAATGCTCATTATAATATGGTACCATTTTTGTCTATTGGGTCTGTGTCTCAGAGGAGGGCTGTGGACACTTCAGAAACCAGCCTACCAGTGACATCATTGATTGGGAACACAAGCTAATTCCAAATGGATCCTTATAGGTCTATAACTCTGAGAGTGTACAAATGAACCAAATGGACCCTTACAGGTCTATAACTATGGCGGTCCTTGAGATAAAAAAAAGTTTGAGAACCACCGGTAGTGTAATAGTATAGCAGACGTGAAGTCCACATAGCAGCTCTGACAGTGTGAAAAAAACGGGAACAGCCTTATTCCATGCAGTTGAAGCACAAGGGGCGAGGGGGCGGGGCTGGTGGGCTATGTTAGTGCAGTGAGTGGCAGTTGGGGCAAACGCAGTCCCCACAACATCATTTACGATTCTGTGCCTATCGGTACATAACTCGGACGGTGCTTAGTGGACTAGCAGACCATCGTCCAATCGGCGCGGGCACTCCGCTGAGTTGGCGTGCCTCCGTCATGGTCCAAAACTATACTTTATCGGTGAAAAAAAGTAGTCCGTGGTTGTTTGAGAAAGTATTGTTCCAAGCAGTAATCGAACCCAGACTCCCAGTGGTAGTGGATCGGGAGTCCAATGATTGTTGAGGTGCGCCACTGAGGCCGGTGCTGAGATTGGGTATTCGGGCTGTATTAGAATGTGACGTCCTAACTCTTCTGATGTAGAGGAAAGAAGTCATCGCCCGCGCGCCCGCCCAATAGGAGAACCCAACTACATGGAATAAGGCTGTTCGCGAAAAAAACTGGTCCGTAAAACGGTTCCTAACGTGATGGAACCGATTCCGGTTCCTCAATTCCGGATCCCGACCCTATCCGTTACCTTCGCTCCTCATGGCGGTGACGTAGTTGAACCACTCCTTGACGGTGGCCACGCCGTGCGGTGGGTTCTCGTGGCGTCGGCGGGTGATCTTGGTGATGGTGGCCATGGGGCTCTCCAGAGCGCCACAGGGCTTGGTCACCATGGTGTTGTGACCCAGGTGGAAGTCCAGCGTCTGGACGACGTAGGTGGAGTCATCGTTGGAGCCTGGTTACAACGGACAAAGACACACCTGTGTGAAACAACTGCTATGTGGATATCAGAACCCGTCTGATGGCAGATGTCTGGGTCCGATGACGATCCTGATTTTAGAAAGTCCTGATGTTTTGAGTGATATTTTGTAAACAGGTCTTAAAGGAGTATCGAAGTTTAAAACACTTCTGGGGTCATTTTAACATCTACTCTGGCTTTTCTGTGCTCCCTAGACAGTTTTTCAGTTGCCTGATTTTTGATATAAATTTGATCAGAAACATCCCCCTCCTATAGACGAATCCACAGAGCGCTCCCCTGGCGCAATCATAACTGCGGCGTCAGAATGCACTCCGCAGCAGGAGTCTGACACCGCAGCGCTCTGTGGATTTGTTTAGATAAACCCATTCATTTACAAACTCCATCTTAACCATGCTAGACTCATTGACAACACATGTCTCTGGTTCTGGTGACTGATATTGTCCTTCTAAGGGAGGGGGTGTTATTTCAATTTCAGAAGTAACTGGAAACAAAGCACGGTCCACTCATGCATTAGAAGGACAATATCAGTCACCAGAAGCAGGGGTGTGTGTTGGTTGAAGTATAAAATAGGGATTAAGTAGTTAATCAGACTAATCAATTTAGTTGAAACTAAAAAATTGTGCCGGGCAAAAATAGCAAAGATAGTCGATCTACATACTCACAACGCATCGCACCATGATACGTTGTGAGTTAGTTATGACATTTAAAAAACTGACATTTTATAAAAATGCACTATTTTAAATAATTTATTATTTTAAATAATGTATTTTTTATGGGTCTTAATATTAGGTTCATCCAGGTGGAACAGATAATTCTAAATAATAAACCAATATTAAATAAGTCTCACCGTCCTCCCAGATCTTCTGGGCCTCGGTCCAGAAGGCGATGTTGGGCTCCTCCAGGTGGAACAGCGCCCACGACTTGGATCTGAAGTTGGGTCCGTGGAAGCAGGCCAGCGTCATGTGGTTGCCATGCAGGCTCATGGAGCCGCCCAGCTGCACCGTGTCCTCGGGGAGGGGCATGTGGAACAGCGAGATGTGACACCCTGCGATCACCTTCAGCACGCTGGGCCAGTGGCGATGGTGAGCCGCATCCATGTCTGGAGTAGAGTGGAGTCAATACATTGTTATTGGGGAGCATTAATTAGGCTCGAGGGGCTGCAGCTGTGCGAGCAAGCAGGCTTTGCTGCCGCGAGGGAGCGCTCCCTCCGTTCTAATGAAAGGTAGCCTGTAGCTTTGTATCTTCATGTCACTGGATTATATTGAAAATGAATGGTAGCCTGAATCTGTATCTGCCAGTTTTATGGGTCCGACCATTTGAGGATTTTACAGTGTAGACTGACGTCCCAGAGATACTACTACCTTTTTTCACTCGCAAAAACAAAATAAAAACAAACTAAAATCTAAGCAACAATGACTAAAAACAAAACTCTTAGGGAGGTACTACTGGAGAAGAGATCCAGTAGAACAGACAAGTCATTTGACTCTTGGTTGAGCGTGCCGAAAATAGACGTTCTACAAGCTCACAAGTTGTGAGCTTGTAGATCGGCTATTTTCGGCACGCAACTAAGTATAAATCAGGCATTACGACGCCATCATGGCCGACCAAAAAAAACGAAATCAAACTAAAACGTTTCTCTACTCAATGGACTTTTATTCAAAAGACTATGACAATGATGTCAAAAGTAACAGTGTGTGTAAGAGGTTAGTGTTCTTACAGATCTCAGTGGCCCCTTTCTCCATGTTGATGACAGGGGCTTTGGGGGGCAGGTAGGGGCCGGGCCCCCACGTGGACAGAGCCCGCTTGCTGGTGTCAAACTGCTGCGTGAAGAACTCCTGCAGCTTCATGCCGATCTTGATGAGGTCTGGAGTGGTGGAGCGCGAGATGATCACCTGGAAGATGTCCCACTGCAGGTCCCCATGAACGAAGATCTCACTGTCAACATGGAGGGACAGAGAGAGAGAGAGAGAGAGACACTTATGAAATATAATGTTAAAATGTCCGACTGCATGGATGAAGATCTTACATGAAAAATGTTGGATAAAACCTTAATCCTAGAACTCATAAGCCATATGAATTGTTGTAGGAGGCAAGTAGGTGTGCTACTTTTAAAGGAATACTTCACCCAATTTTTTTGGTTGCATTAATGAGCTGATAATACAATATTATATAGGCTGCGGTAGGAGACCAATGCAACACTTTATAAAAATAATATAAACTTCAAAACAACTCTCACAGCGTTATCACTGATGAGCCTCCTGATGATCCAGGTTCAAAGAGAATGGTTTAAATATAGTTCTACTTCATTCCTACTGACCGCCAGAGGCAGTGTTTTCAACACCTGGATATCATCGCGCGCTCGCGCATAGGTCGAATATTAATACCAACAAAGTCACTCGTGACCTGTGTGCACGCACGCCACCTATATAGGTGCGGGGCGCACAGCGTTCATCCTCTTTCATCTTTTCGCCTCCAGAGCGTAGGTCGATATTGCAGCTGCGCGTGAAGTTTCGTAAACCAACACGGTTGGGGCTACGGACTGCGGTCCGTCCTCCAGAGACTGCGTAGCCTGCTACCATGGAATTACGTTACCCCGTTTATAGGGGCTGTCGGAAAGGAACAAGGAAGGAGAGAGAAAAAAAAAAAGAACGCATGCGACGGTGAATGGAGTTAGCGGTTGCTTGCTAGCATTGGAGCTAACGACAATAACACCGTTAACTTTCCCCGCTCCACCGTTGTTGTGGCGACGGTGAGTGCATGTGTTGTGCTGTTTACAGACAAATAAAGTAAAAGAGGGGAAAGTATTCAGCGTTGAGGATGTATCCCATTCTGCCGCTTTGAGAAGACCGTCTCTCGCCTCGATGACACGACGGCGGTGGAGCCAGATTGACTGGTTAATGTGTCTCATAGAAGGTGTTCTTTCGCCTCGAGGAGACGACCAAAGCGTTAATGAGCGCAGTGGCAGATAACTGGGCTCCATTAACACATTAACTGCCAAGACCGTAGTCCTACGGGCCGTTAAATCCAACTGTTAAGCGCCGAGACCGTAGCCCTACGGGCTGCGGTCTTTTCGCGCATGCGCGGTCCGGGTGCACTTTCGGAATTTTTTTGATCCACTTCCGTTTCCGGTTTGATGACAGGAAATAGAATTATTTGGGATCCGGTTTTCACGATCACGCCCGCCCTCGTTCTACAGACGAAACTGAAACTCAATTCTCTTCCTGTAGTTTTTTCTCCTCGCATTTCACTGTTTAACGTAATCCGCTCTAACTCAAACATGGATGCCCCGTTTGACACGTGGTTTTCACTGGGAGATACAGGGAGATCGCGCGGATGTAAACAGACTGTGTAGCGCTCAATCTTAAGGATTTTAACAAGATCTATGGCGACATGAAAAAAACAAAAAAACAACAAAAACACCTTGGCACTGGTGAGTACATTATGAGATTAGCCCTTGGCAGTGGATGTGTTAAAGTACAAATACCTAAGCGAAATTGAACTTAAGTACAGAACTGAGTACATGTACTTAGTTACTTTACACCACTGTATGAGCGGCGCTCTTCTGTGAATGTTTTTGCTGAAAGTGGTTTTCACTTTGACGCAGACATTCTATCTACCAGACATATGGCGCTTGTTAGCTTGATTGCTATCCAATGGCTCAGTCAGTACACTGTCTACCTGCAAGTCTGTAGGTCCCTGGTTCAAACCCCAATTTAACCAGTCCAATATAATTTAGCTGAGAAGAAGCTAATAAATGACATCCATAGTGTGCTTCACTCTGTCGTTATTGGACGATATGCTGTGTACCTATTACTACATGTACTTGGTGCCGCGCTATGAGCTTGTAGATCTGCTATTTTTGAATAGCCCAAAGTGTAAAATAATGCTTTTTAGCTCAAATCTAAAAATGACACAGTTCCAGGTCTTAATGGGATAAAAGAGGTCTCGCTGATCAATGACAGCTGACTTAAGCAGCATATATGCCAATACTGCCACTGTGTGTGCTTAACCTCACAGTTTGAGTGTGTATCATAGCTTGAGTGGGACTCGCTGCTGCTATTCAGGTTATACTGCTTGGTGCTTGGTAGTAAAATGGAATTATAATACTGGTATGGTTCAAGTGTGTCTTGCCTTGCCATCACTTGGTTATCATACTGTGGGTACTTGACACATGACTTGACACTGTGGCTTGAGTGGTTGTCGCTCCTTGCTACGACGAAGTTACATATTAGTAACATTGTACTCTGGGTACTGATAATCAATAAGCTTTGTTTATTGGCAATGGATCCCCATTAGCTGCGGCAAAAGGGAAACCAGCAGCTATTCTTCCTGGGGTCCAAGACAACATTAATTAACATTAATGTTAATTGTGTTAATTGTGTCCAAGACACAATACATTAACAAGTACATATGTACTTGACGCTGTAGCTTGAACGATTCTCGCTCTGTTGCTATGGCTACGTTACCAATAGCACAAGTGTATCTCACTCTGCTGCTGTTACCCACTAATACTGTGTGTACCTGGTACTCACTACTGCTATTCAACATATGCAGTATACTGTGAATACTGATGTCATAGCTTGAGGGTATGTCGCTCTGCTGCTATCCAGATAATACTATGTGCTTGGTAGTGAAATATTCTTAAAGAATTCTATATGACGATAGAAGTGTGTTTTGCTTTGCCACTTCTTGACTATCATACTGTGTCCTTGACACTGTAGCCTGAATGATTCTCGCTTTTGCTACGGCTACGTCATCAGTAGTATTGAGTGTCTCACTCTGTTGCTGTTGCCCATGGATTATTGCAACAATTGCTGGTCCCAGAAGGGAAGGTCCATTACTTGTGCCGGTCATGTCCTGACTATGGTGCCTGACACAGGCTATGGCTGTGAATGTTTGGCTAATTGCAGCGGCATACTGCTGGCAGAAAGGCCGACTGGGTTGGCCTGGTTGGGGCGGATTTGCCTCCCACAGGGATGCTAGCATTGAGCCCTCTGGATGCTTTCTCAGCTAGAGGAATTGTCAGGATGACGAACTCTTGCCCACTGAATTGAAAGCAGTACATGGAAGTACAAATTCACAATACAAGGTCTACTAAATTGGAAAACTCATTAAGCACTGAGCTTGTTTAAGATGAGATCCCCATGCACACAAATCATGATGAGGCTGGACAGGAAAAAAGAAACAAGAAAAAATGACTGACAGTCATGTTATACCAGCTGCATGCTGTATTTTGCACTGGTAAGTGCCACTGCGGCGTGCCCCCCCAATGGAATATAGCCTACCTCCCCTAGCATTGGGAGTGTGTCTCGCTCCGCTGCTGCTGGTCGCTCCACTACTTCTTGTCACTGGACGAAAGAAGGGAAAAGGATTAGCGTTGAGAGTGCATCTCGCTCTGCCGCTTTGAGAAACCATGGCGGGCGGCCCACCGCCATATGGCGTAAGCATTAGGAGTGTGTCTCGCTCCGCTACTGCTTGTCGCTGGACGAAAGGAGTGTAAAGTATTAGCGTTGAGAGTGTGTCTCGCTCTGCCGCTTTTGGAGGGACCACGCCACTGCGGCGTGCGCCCACTGGAATATACCGCTGGCATTGGGAGTGTGTCTCGCTCCGCTGCTGCTGGTCGCTGGCCAGAGGAAAGAAAAAGGAGGGGAACCACGTGCGGCCCACCTTAACGTAGCTTCAGCATAGTAAGTGTGTCCCACTCCGCTATTGCTTGTCGCTGGACGAAGGGAAAAAAAAGGGGTCAGCGCTGAGAATGTATCCCATTCTGCCGCTTTGAGGAACCACGCGCGGACCACCGCAACATAGCTTCAGCATAGTAAGTGTGTCCCACTCCGCTACTGCTTGTCGCTGGATGAAAGCGTTGAGAGTACATAGCCCAGCTGGCCATATAACGGCTTGGCCTAGATGGATGCGTCCAACAACTATCGTCGTTGTACACCCTCGGTGCCGTACATCATGAGATTTGGCATGTGGGCCAGTTCCAGAACCTCTTACCAAGGGCTTGTCAGCCATGGGGAGTACAGCCCAATATGGCCTATACCTAAGGCTAGTGGTTGATGCCAACATTGCTTACTTTACTTACATTACCTTACTGTAAGTCGATCCGGATTAAGAGCGCCTGCTAAACGCCTTAACTGTAAACTGTGAGCATTGCTTCTCTGGTGGTGTCACTAGATGAAGCTGTCGAGCTGGATGACCGTTGCTCATGGCCACAGTGTTAGTCTCTGATCTGCTAACTAAAGCCATGCCACAGCGGCTGGAATGTGACGTATTGGACATTCCCTTGACTACCTCGCCCTGGCCCTCCGGCATGCGAGTGTTGATGCGCAGACACAGCGCCTATCCAGCGCCTATCCAGCGCCTATCCAGCGCCTATACAGCACCTATCATTCTAGGCGTTTGCTTGCATGATTAGAGAATTGGCACTGTTTACTTTGGTAAGCCTCTGGGTGTCCCGGGTTCGACGCCAGGCCAGAAGTGGGTCGATGTGTGTCCCTGTCTGAGCCCCTAATTGCCCCATGAGCGCCGGAGAATGGCGGCTCAGCCGGTACATCGGGCTGCTCTCAGATGACTATCTGCTAGTACTCTTTGTCCTCACTGCAAAAGTGAGTAGATGGGCTTCATGCCCTGGCCATTGCCAGAGACTGTTAAAGTGGGATTCCGATGGGTCTGGGTTTACCATATGGCCGACCCCTCCTTACGTCCTCAGAGGCTTTCTGCATTTTCACGTCAGCTAGCCTGATGATTTGTTAGTTTGCTCCTCAACCAGAGGTGGAGCAACTGCATTCTAGTACCTGCCTATTGTGTCCCGTCCGGGCTCTGTGGCAGGACATAGCTGTGATGGCTGGAGTTTGGTTGTATTTGTCTGTGAGGAAGGGCACAGCTGTGCTTGGCTTAATGGAGACTTTCATTGCCGCGTTCAGGCAAATGTACGTCTTCAGGGGGCCTCTAGGTTCCCCCAAGGCCTTTCTTGACCGCGGGTGTTGCCAGAGCCTCTCCCTCAGTGATACAGGCTTGGAGCAGGCCAGGAGATGCAGCCGAATGGGCTTCATCTTTCATGGGCTTTTGCCCGCTCCTATATATAGTCAACCTGGCCGTCTCGCATCCTGTGGCGACGGCTGTGGTGTTGTCTGTTTATTCTATCTGCAAACCGACTTCGGTAAGCGCAGATTCCTCGTGACTATGTTGGTATTAGTCATCCAGGTGTTGAAAACACTGCCTCTGGCGGTCAGTAGGAATGAAGTAGAACGAGAGTTATGCATATAACTAAGGTTCTACGAATTCCGGATGACCGCCAGAGTTGACTGTCACTCGGAATCTCGTTCTCGACGAAAAGATTTCATGAGGATGAACGCTGTGCGCCCCGCACCTATATAGGTGGCGTGCGTGCACACAGGTCACGAGTGACTTTGTTGGTATTAATATTCGACCTATGCGCGAGCGCGCGATGATATCCAGGTGTTGAAAACACTGCCTCTGGCGGTCATCCGGAATTCGTAGAACCTTAGTTATATGCATAACTCTCGTTTTGCTCTTGTGAAGATTGGTCTCATATTAACAATCAGTAAAATATTGGATTATTGGCTCAGGAATGCAGCAAAAACAAAATAAATCTCCATGTATTCAAGGCTTCATGGGGTGAGTAATTGATATATATATTTTTTGGGTGGAGTATTCCTTTAACTAAAACACAATAAAAGGAGCGGAGCCTTTCTTATTACATCGGTATCAACAATTTTGCAGCTGATCTGTCCCGATTTGTAACCACATTCAACCTGTCGTCCTTATTTTGGGCATGCCATTATAGACGGAATCCTACCAAAAATGTACATAGCAGATCTACAAGCACACAACGCATCGCATCATGATGCGTTGTGATTGTAGATCGAGCTATTTTCATTACTCACTTAAAGGGAATACACCATGAATTTTAACTTTTTCTTCTTTTTTGTGTGTTTTTGGTCTCCCCTGCCTCTCTTCTATCCCCAAAAATACCCCAGTTTGAACACTCAGGCTTTCACAGCAAATCTGGGGTTTTCTGTAAATTGGTCTCAAAACAGGCCAAACTGATTTGGTCCCTGACGTGACGTCACGTCAGGGTACAATCCCTCCCGTTTTTCAGTTCCAACCAAAAAAATAAAAATAAAACATATATTTTTTTATTTTTTCTTATTTTTTAAAAAAACTTTTTCCACACAGAACCAGGAGATAACATGCATACAAACTGGCTCAATAGCGCCCCGTGCCAAACAGGACAATGTGGTATTGCAGGTGAAAGTGCTATATGAGCCAGAGAGAAGTTAGTTGGAATGAGTATATCTGAGGCTTGATTTAGGCTCAAACCTTTTGAAAAACGTTTGAGGGACATAAACAATATATTAAATATTATTATTTTTTTAATTCATGGTGTAGTTCCTTTAACAACTCTAGTACAATAAAGTAAATTGCTTTTTACCCCCTTTTCTCCCCAATTCAGTTGTTATGCCAATTGTTTCCTACCCTAACACTTTTCTGTGTGTGTTGTCACTGCTACTGACTCACCTGCCAGTGAAGAGCTCCCACCGGGAGGACCTGGAGCCTCTGTCCCACTCCTCCCGCCCAACACTCCCCACTGACAGGTGCCGCCCCAGCCCGTAGGTGTACTTGACTTGCAGTGACAATCATCCTCCCTGCCTGGCTACCCTCCACTGAACACGACACGGGCCAATTGTGCAGGGGAACTTACCTTTTCTCTAATGGGTAGGTTAACAGGTGAACTTACCTTTTCTCTGAAGGGTTGGTGTCCATGGAACACAGGTTGACCTTCCACTCGTCCTGCAGTTGCAGGTCAGCGTTGCTGAACACTCCCATGAGGATACTGGAGCCCATGTAGTCCACCCTGGCCTCTGTGGAGCCCATGGTGATCTGGATCTTATGGCTGGGCTGCTGGTTTGGATGCTCCGAGATGTTGGCTGCAACACAAACCACATCACACAAGCTTTAACTGCAGTAGAAACCTTTTAACTTAAAGTGTAATGTTTTTAACTTAACTTTAAAGGTTTTCACATCCGTTGAAAGGTTTTGACTCCAGTTTAAAGGTTTTGACTCCAGTTTAAAGGTTTTGACTTCAGTTTTAAGGTGGGCGTAAGGGCTATTCTTGTGTTAAAAACCTCTATATTCAGATAGTAACTTACTGTAACTTTAAAGGTTTTCACTTCTGTTGACAGGTTTTGACTTCAGTTTTAAGGTGGCTTAAGTGCTATTCTTGTGTTAAAATAAGTGTTAAATACTTCTATATTCAGATAGTAATTACTGCTACTGCAGTGTATACAATTCAATACAAAATACAATTTCAGACAACATTGGAACTGGAACACTATCAAATTGAAGCTGATAAATGATTTTAGTGCAATTTTTTGGTGTGTATAATTTACCTCTGTATAACTCATTCCCTGCCAGACTTATTTCTGGCTGTGTTTGCCCACTGCCAGCGATTTAGTGTTTTTTATAACTTTAAAAAATTCCCTTTTTTTTCCATTATGATCTCAAGTCCAATCGTTTCTAAACACACCCGCGATCCGTGCACGCCGCTCAGACAACAAACATTCCGACCGAGGCGGAGTCTCTCTCCTTCAGCCCAGTGTAAAAACCCCATGTATCGCCATGTGAACGGTCGGCTCACTTACTTTTTTCACCTCGCCACAGACCTCGCTAAATCCCTTATGATCGCGTGCTCAACTGTTTGTAGACACACAGGGTAGTTGTTAACCTGACTCCGTCAAATGGAAGAAGCTTGCGACACACATTTAGTTTCACAGCCTACTTCATCTGAGACTCCGGTAGCAGAATCGATGACAAACAGCGTTTCATTTTTTCAAGATACTTGGCAGGTGATTGGATGATCCCGCCCCTAGCAGCCGCTGATTGGTTCGCAAACGCAGCGACCGGGCAGCTCTACTCCCTGTGCAATCCCAGACTCCTTCCTGAAATCAAATGCAAATGAGATTTCCGGAGGGAGGGGGGTTTACCAGGCTAGGTAGTTGTGTGAGTGGCCCAGAGAAGAAATTTTCAATTGGCGACATTCCATTTTGCAGTAGTAGTAGTTTCAAAACAGCGTTTCTAAACAGCATTCCACGGCGGAGAAAGACAAAGCCGAGAAAAGACCGTTTTAGAGGGGGACTTAAACAGGAAGCAGGCGGAAATGAAAATCTTCGATTGACGTCACTTCGAGATCTTTAAAAAAAAAATCTTTAGCAAAATTACGTTTTTACGTCAGTGGCAGATTTGGTAATTGGAAAAAAATACGTTTTTTACGTCAGTGGCAGTGAATGAGTTAAGAAATGAGTGCACATAAAGTACTGATATAGTAAATTAAAGGATAATTTATTACATGTTGTATAGTTGTATATATTGCAATAATAATGAGTGATTGTCACAAAATCCCAAGACACAAAAACGTCTCAGACGATCAGTCTGATTAATCACATTACCCTGTATTCTACTTGGTAGTGGCGTGCACACAGTGAAAACAGCCGATCTACAAGCTCACAACGCGTTGTGAGAGTAATGGCTGCATGGTGTGTGTACTTACAGACCATCTCCAAGGTGTTGACATCTATGTTTCCTCCCACCACTCCGCCCTTGGAGTCCAGCTTGGAGCGTCCCAGACCCACTGACATGCTGATCTCTCTGTCGCGGTTGCTGCCCACCGACAAGCGGCCCTGACTCTTCAGGCCGCTGGTGGTCCACCTGGGGAAGAGGGGGTTTACATTCAGGTATAAATGACTGGGGAACATCTACAGCTCTACTGGCTCACGGACTATAGGGGCTAAAAATGGGTGGAAATAACGCAGACATCTCAGACATCTAAATCTTAATCTTGTTTTCTGAAAACACTTGTGTTGCTGTATCAGTGGTTCTTAAACTTTTTCATGTCATGGATCCCCAAAATTATATTGGCCGCGGATCTCCCCCATCTCAAAATATTTTGTTCCAGGGACCCCCAGAAGCAAAGATTTGAGTAAACCCATTAAGACCTGAGGCCGATTCTACAAATGCCTTCTAAATCAGTAGTTCTCACACTTACCAGATAGCAGATGTACAAGCTTGCAGTGCAGCGTGAGGTGACGCGATGTGAGCTTGTATATCTGCTATTTTTTAATAGCCAACGCAAGAATCTAAAAGTACACAGATGCTTTCCCGGTTTTAATAGGTTACAAATGTTTGCTTAAAAAAAAAAATATATATATTCAAAGATTTGCACAAATGTTCACGATTTTCCAAAAAATTGCCGATCTAAAATATCATAGCGCGAAGTGACGCAAAATGAGCTTGTAGATCTGCTATTTTTGAAAAATCGTGACACACACTCATACACATATATAGCTAAAATCTAAAATGACACAGATCCTAACAGGATCACAGAACCAATGCAAAGCATTTTGAGCAGTCTTTTATATTGGGATGGTATCAGGATTGGTTTTCAAAGCAGTAGGTGTAGGTTTGTTAGTGCAAGTTCTCTCTGCTGTTCTAGTCCATACAATGAACTTAGATTTAACACACACGTATCAGTGAGAGATGTCTAATCTCTGACTATGAGAGACTACAAGAATTGAATGACATTTGACATTGAGATCACCAGCTCTCAATAAACATTACAAAACATCACCTCAACAACAAACATTCACACTGACGTTTGTTCTATTCTGGGGGAAACATTCGGTGAAAACAGCCAATCTACAAGCTCACAACACGTCACAATGCAACACACTGTGTGCTTGTAGATCAGCTATTTTCAACTTATACATTTAGTGTAAAGGGAAACAAGAGCGGACCAAGTACAGAGCCAACTCAGGACAGGTTTTAAGGATGACTCACTTGTTGTTTCCCATTTTTGCCAGTGAACCTGAAACAATTTGTGCTTAATAGTCCCGTTTTTTATATTTGGGTTTGGGTACCGCATATGCGGTACAAGGTTCAATAACCTATTGGCCTACAGTATTTTCCACGAAGAGATTTGGTGTAGAGGGAAACCAAGTACAGAGCCACCTGGGGTCAGGTTCGAAGGATGACTCACGTGTTGTTTCCCATGACGTTGCTCATGTTCATCTGGACGTTGAGTTGTTTTAAGTTGATGGCGAACACCACCAGGGTCTCCCAGGGGGTCCCCTGCTGCCCCGCCGCCTTGCTGCCGTTCTTACTGAAGGACGGTGTGGACGTCTTGGTCAGCGAGTCTAAGAGGTGTGGACGGAAGAACTCTAAATGAACAATATATACATCAATATGCAGCATAAATCAGTGGTTCTTTTTCATGTCAACCCCCAAATGAATATGTATTTGGCCATGGACCCCCAATCTGAATAGATGTTGTGCCAGGGAAACCCTATACAAGATTTGTTTTGTTAAGATTTTTTGAAAATAGCTGTTCTACAAGCTCACAACACATCACGAAACGATGTGAGCTTGTCGATCAGATATTTTGCACAAAGTTTCCACACAGTTTCAGCCCACTCACTGTATTTTAATCTGTCATTAGTAGGAATAAACAAGGAGCCAAACCGAGTTCCAGATTGCTGTATGTAGATGTCACCAGACAGATCAGCAGGAGATCTCTGATGGTCCGGCTACGTGCGACCAGTGTTGCCAGGTTTTGCTAGAGAAACAAGCAACCAGGTCTACGAAAACAAGCCCAAAAGAAGCGAGCCCTCCGTCCTTTATAAACATAATAGGCTACATTGGCTATTTGAAAATAGCCGATCTACAACGCGTCACGATGCTACGTGTTGTGAGCTTGTACATCTGCTATTTTCAAAACAATCTTGAAGAAAATTTGAAAAATGTGACATTTTTTTGAAACATTTTAACAACACAAATCTTGTATGGGGATCCTTGGCATAAAACATTCTCAGATGGGGGTCCGCAGACAAATACATATTAATTTGGGGGTCTTTGACTTGAAAATGTTTGAGAACCACTGGTTTTAACAACATTAGGAAGCAAGCCTAAAAAACACACAACCCGCAACAAGCACCGTTACAGGAAGAAAAACAAGCCCAAAGTCGCTTATAATAAGCGGACATGGCAACACTGCGTGAGACATCACCTCTTCTAGGAGCAGAGGAGTCCGACACGCTCCTGGTGCGTCCCGGTGCTGGGGACTTGAGGTGGGACAGTCCTCCTCCTCCTGGGGACATGTTGTTCCCAGTGGAGTGGTCAGAGAAGACGTTGGGGGACTGGGGGACCCCGTGTGGCCCCATGCTGCCGTCCCACGTCCTCCAGTAGGCCTTGCGGCAGGACTCAGGGGACAGGTGCTGGGTGACGTTCTCTACGGAGTCTGGAGTGGCTGGACCTGAAGCTTATATAGGTGAGGACAAGATGGAAGGTGGAACTTTCCCGTTAACAAACATCAGCTTGGATTCTGGATGGAGACTTTGCTTCCTGTTTCTCTTCACCGATTGGTTCTCAAAGTGGTGTCCGGGCCCCACCCCGACCCCCAGGGGTCCTTGGGGGGGGGTTCCAGGCGGTCCCCAGCAAAATGTGTTAATATAGCAACACAATTATTTTAACCACTTTAACCTTTTATACTTTGGCTAAAATTTGTGCAAACCTTTGAATATGTATATTTTTAAAGCGAACATTTGTAATTCAAATCTTTGCTTCTGGGGGGTGTCTGGAACAAAATATTTTGAGATGGGGGTCCGGGGCCAAATACATTTTAGGGGTCCTTGACATGAAAGTGTTTGAGAACCACTGCTCTACACCAATGGTTTTCAAAAGGGTTTTGGCTCAGTGCACCCCTTTTTCATCCACGGCACCCCTGAATTACATTGTTGGTTTATAGCAGCTTACATTTATCATATTACGGTACATTCATTTGTAGATCTTTCCCCCTAAGATACAGTATGTCACGAGGACAACTTGAGAGAAGATCCGTTTCCATTAGGACAGATTGAAAATAACTTTATACTTGACATTTAACCACTTGAACCCCTGCATCCCTATTCTGGGGGGAACATTCACCAAATTGGGCCGATCTATATATAAGCTCACAACACGTCACAACGTGTCACATTGTATGCTTGTAGATCATCTATTTTTAGCTTAGAGATCTGGTGTAGACTGTAGATTGAAAAAGAACGCACCAAGTACAGTGCAACTCAGGTCTGTTTGATGAAGTATAGAGGGTCTCTGTAAGTGGTTAAACTGAAGTGATATTGATACATTCCAAATATTATCAAAGTATTCTGTGGCACCCCTGGACTTGTGTCACAGCACCCTTGGGTGACACGGCACTCGCTTTGAGAAACACCTGCTCTAAACACCCCTATCTAAAGTAATAAACCTCCTGGACATATTCTTTAACAACTACTGTATATCATTTTATATACGTGGTTGTACGTGACATAGCGGAAATAGTCAATATACAAGTTCTCAACGCATCGAGACGCTTTGTTGGCTTGTAGATTGGCTGTTTTAACCCATTAAGACCAGGAACGCATCTGTGTGTCAATTTTAGATTCCTTTGGCTATTCAAAAATAGCAGATATACAAGCTCATAGCGTTAAAATGTGTGCAAATCTTTGAATATATTATATATATTTTTTAAAGCAAACATTTTTAACTCAAATCTTATTGCTTCTGGGATTCTACAAATGTCTTCTAAAGCCTAACAGTTTTGTGAAAAAGTTCTTAAACTTTTTCATGTCAAGGTCCCGGGGAGATGTTTTGGAGCTAAAAGGTGTTTGAACCAGTGTTGTAGACGTATGTTCCATGGTGTCACCTGGTAGGTTGATGGTCTGGTCTCCCAGGAAGAGACGTCTGGCGATGCTGCGTCTGTACCAGGCCCTGGGGAACGCCAGGATCTCACTCAGACGTCTCATGTCGTACTTGAAGGAGGCCGAGCCGATGTCACACACCGCTGTAAGGTACACAATGTTACACACACAATGTCACACACACACACACACACACACCGCTGCACGATACACAATGTCACCCACACAATGTCACACACCGCTGCAAGATACACAATGTCACACACACAATGTCACACACCGCTGCAAGGTACACAATGTCACACACACACAATGTCACACACCGCTGCAAGATACACACTGTCACACACAACTGCAAGGACAAGATATACCACAATTTCACCTAGTTAATTCTTTTTTTAAAGACATTTAGGGGCTTTCCTGCCTTTATTTGGATAGCACAGTGGACACCGACAGGTAAGAGGGATAAAGTTGGGAAGTGACACGCAGCAGAGGTCCGCCAGGGACTCAGAGTCAGTCTGTATCAGAGCTACATGTATGTGGTACGCACCTTACACACACACACACACACACACACACACACACACACACACACACACACACACACACACACACACACACACACACACACACACACACACACACACACACACACACACACACACACGATGTTCAATACCTGAGATGTTGATGAGTGTGGTGTCCATCTTGCCCGTCTTGGTGGGGATGAAGCTCTCTATGAAGGTAGGGCCTCCAGTTCTTCTCATTCTGGACAAGCTGACCTTCACAAACTCCAGGTTGATGCTTAGAGAGTCTTTCCTCCCCGTCACCGAAGATGGCTCCTCATCCACTGTACCTACAACAACATGACACCACGGCTCTCAAATATGCTATATCCATTTCATGTCTGCATAATTAAGTTATCAAATTACCCTTATCAAACTGAATTGTCTTCAGTCATGACAGGATTTGCTGGCGAACCGTTTGTCCGTTGTCACCGCAGGTTTAATAGGCCCAGTTTGTTTACATTAAAATATATATATATATATATATATATTTTTTTTTTCTAACACAGAACCCAAGATTACGTGATCCGAAGATTTGCTGCTCCATTCACTTCCTGGTTAACTTATTACTTAAAAAGCCTGTATCTCGGCTCCTGTGTTTTACTATGTATTTTTGGCGAGACAAGCGATTTTCTATAACAAGCGAACGGGAGGTCGTGATGACATTTTTCTTTCTTTAGGGAAGCACAGTGAAACCCTCCGTGATTAGTAACCATCAGGCGATCGGTCATACTGGATATAAATATTCTGTGACTACTTGAAAAGGTAAGACAATTTGAAAAATCGCTGGCAGTCTGGGCTTTATTTATTGTATATGCTCTGGCAGTGAAAGAGTTAACACATTAACCGCCAAGAACGTGGTCCTACGGTCCGTTAAATCCAACTGTTAAGCGCCGAGACCGTAGCCCTACGGTCCACGGTCTTTTCGCGCGAAACACTTCCGGGTTCACTTTCGGAATTTTTTTGATCCACTTCCGTTTCCGGTTTGATGACCGGAAATAGAATTATTTGGGATCCGGTTTTGACGATCACGTCCGCTCTCGTTCTACAGACGAAACTGAAACTCAATTCTCTTCCTGTAGTTTTTTCTCCTCGCATTTCACTGTTTAACGTAATCCGCTCTAACTACAACATGGATACCCCGTTTGACACGTGGTCTTCACTGGGAGATACAGTGGGATGTCGCGGATGTAAACAGACCTTGTACGGCTCAATCTTAAGGATTTTAACAAGATCTATGGCGACATGAAAAAAACAAAAAAACAACAAAAACACCTTGGCACTGGTGAGTACATTATGAGATTAACCTCTGGCGGTCGATGTGTTAAGACCTGAGGCGATTCTTAAAACATTTGTAAAACAAAGATTTTTCAAAAATAGCAGATCTACAAGCTCGTAGCGCGGCACCGAGTGCCGCGCTATGAGCTTGTATATCTGCTATTTTTGAATAGCCAAAGAAATCTAAAGTGACACAGATGCGTTCCAGGTCTTAATGGGTTAAGTTGCATGTGATCAACTAATCATGATATGAACCATCGGGTGATAATCTAACACTGGCTCTAAACCTGTGGGCTGGGGCCGCGAGGTGCAAGTGGGCCCCCAAATAAAGGGCAAAACACTAATATTTTAATTATAATGTAACATTAATATTTTAAAAGTGATACCAATACATAAGAACTTAACTCATTCATCACAAAAAAAAACAGCACATACACTTCTGTGAAAAATAGAAAAGAAAACACCCTTTTCTCTGCTTTCTGTTGCTGTGGGGGAAAACCACCCCTCATTCAACTGCCCATATCTATGGAATGGACGATAGCGGCTGCACACATTTTTGAAATTTTTGAAAACACTCAAAGATCCCTGGCACTGTGGGCTAGAGACAATGTTGTTTTCTGGCAATGAATGAGTTAAAGTAATACTATTTTAATTCCATTGATCCGCAACACAATCGATTGACTGATCAATAAAATAAACATGCTCTGAAAATGCACGCGGCCCACCCAACGGACCACCCAACGGACCACTTGGTGGTCAGATGGGTGGTCAGATGACATTCCCAAGTACTGGGCCCTAATGGAGAAAAGGTTGAGAACCACTGCTCTATATATATATATATAGTGTGTTTGTTTCCTCAACTAATATGTGGTTGAAGATGTTTGTGTTACTGTGCGTACCTAGTGGTCCCGGGCCGGGGGGCAGCCCTGTGACGGCAGACTGCTGCTTGCCGGCTCCATACGGGTGGAAGACGTAGAGGGAGAAGTCCGACATGCAGGCGGTGAAGCTGAGGCCCGACGAGTTGCCGGGAGGTCCCGTGAGATCCGATTGGCTGCTGCTGTGACGGCTCCGCCCCAGAGGGCTGCCTAACAGTGGAGACGCTGGATGGGAGGGAGAGGGAGAGGGGCTTGAGTTACACGCTCAGCAGAATAAAATGCAACCAACGAAAATGCAGAGAAACCACTGATGTTTTCATATAGGAATTCACTGCTAGAGCCACATAGTCCGTGAGCCAGGACCCCAAAAATGGGGTCATCATTACCATCTGGGGTGATTAATTCTCATAGTGATTTTTGGGTAGGTATACACCCCTAGAGCTAGGAAAAATGTGATAGCCTTGCATCGGTGGTAGCTATCTGTGTGTTATCACTCCTTTTATAACCACAAGCCAAAACACAGTTTTCAAAATCCGAATGAAGCATTCTACTTCAAACTGATGGTTCTCTCTTATTATTGACCCTCTCTCTCTGAAAAATGGTTGGGATAAAGCTCAGACTATATATTGTCCAGAAAGGTTGTTAAAATTTGCATATCTAGAATATTTTTCTGTTACAGGCAGTGACAACATAGTGACTATATGTGACATAAGATGTACTTTGGTTTTAATGAAAGATGGAACACAAAGGGTTCCTTTGTAAATTACCTATAGATTTAAAACCATGTTTACATACATAGATTCTAAGGAAATGTATTATGAAATTCAATAAACAGAATATAGTGCAATGGGTAAGAAAATATCCAAAATGGCCACTAAACACACGCCTGGCAATTTTTTACTTTTAATCCGCTTGTCTTAGAATACCTCTGTTTAATACCTCTTTTTTAGGGTTTTCATATGTAGAATCCATTCCTGATGTTATTTTTTTAATATCAGGTCAATCATGTCAAAGGTCAGGTCAAGGTTAAAATTGACCTCTGGGAGAACAACAAATGGAAACAACTTGATGAACATTCATGGTTCACTATTCATGATTTTGTTTTGTGAAAAGTGTCATTAACATGTCACAAGAATTGGTATTCATAATAACATGAATGTAAAATTATATAATCTAATGTCAAATATGTATCTTTTGCAACTACATCTGTATTCTCCAACCCACATCCTGTTCTACCTCATCCTTACAAGTATCCTCCTTATTAACATCACTCCTCATCTGTAGCTTGAACATATCATCAGTAACCATCTTCACCAGAGCAGTTACAGTACATCAGTGATGTACTTCTCACTCTCTGTGCCCTAAATTGATATTGCACCATGTCACATAGCTCTGACGGTGGGGTCACCCTTAGCAATGACAGGAACAAGAATATCCTAGATCTCCTATCCAAATTTTGTGACATCAAACGACTTGTCAGGTGGGGCTTGGTGGTCTGCCACTTTCCACAACATCACTTGTAAATAAATGAGCCCACATGTGGTGCAACAGGTTGGTCGGTGTTGGAGGAAGGGCCATTGACTTGTGGCACCCACCTCACCCAGCACATCAGGGTAGCCTGGGAAGTTCCCTGCCAGCAAAGTGTAGTGTGCTCTGATCTTGCCTTTGTCATACATATAAGACTGTCCCATCCCAATGCTCCATCTATACTTTACACTGTAGGTCCACCTGATACACCCCAATACACAGCATACAACAGGACAAGAACATCAGTGTAATCACTGAGCATGTGTATCACACCCTTTCCAGAGATGGCTGCATCAGGGATATAGGAACTCATGGTGATGTCTGCCTCATCATGACTAAATGCAGTATCTATCGTCAGCACTGAAGGTGTACAACATGCTCAACGGCTTCTGCTTAATGTTCTTACTCTTCATGATGACATCTCATGTGGGTAAAGGACATTACTATTCACAACAGCATGGGGGCAAATTAGCCAAGGATGGGATTGAAGAGATGATCTTTCTGTGTGTGAGGAATCCTACACCCCAATATTTTATGACCAAGACACACCAGTGCTTCAACTCTCCCTCTGTTTCTGCACATTTTGGGGAAGGCTTCAGTCCACTCCACTCACATGCATCATGACAGCATCTTTCCTGATCGTTATGGCAGTCTGCTCCCCAGACTGGTCAGCAGAGACAGTGATCCAGAATCCATCATGGTGCCGACAGACAAGGTCTAGCTTAGCCTCTATGCTATGGCATGGAGCACATGCATCTTCAGCAGGCACTGGGTTAGATATCAAGCACACTGCACATGGCCAGCATGGAAGAAGTGCTTCAGTCATGTGCTTCATGAGAGAAAAGGTGAAGTTAATGTCAATGTGTCTCCCTGCGCATTCAAACTGGTGGATGTGAAGTGTAGGAAGAAGTTGTCTACCCACTGTCAGCCAGTAGGATGGAGATGTGCAGTGTCCAGGTAGGCTACTGCTGTATCTGTTCAAATGTCTTTGGCCAAGTTGATAGAAACCACTTCAGAGTGCTGCTGATACACTCAGGACTGACCACTGAACTTGCCTGTCATGTTCTGCAACCACATGCATTTCCACTTCCAGTGCTGAACCTTGCATCAGTTTTGCAATGCAGCTGAAGAATATAAGATGCTTATATACCTGCAAGGTGTCAACAAACGGCTCCATGTCAATTGTGAGGTGAATAGGGCCTGCTGTACATGTCAACCAGTGACCATATCTGCTGCCTGCTTGGACACCTGGTTGGACGATAAGGTGTGAGAGAGACCTTGACCTGACCTTTAGCACATAGGCCAAAGACTGACCAGCAAGTCAAAATATAACATTAGAAATAGATTCTACACCTATATGAATGCCCCCCCCCCCCCCCCCCCAGGTCCCCATATGAATCACGTTCACGAAGTTCACAGATTCCCTCACACAACTGCAATATTTTGTTGTTTTTAACATAATTTAGTACAATGGAACATCACCATGGGATGGACACCATCTTTGATTTGGCAATACAAAATTAACTGATGGTAATTTCACTGATTCAGCCATATTTCTTGAACCCTAAGACCTAGTTTTAGACACCAAAACCACCTTTCTAGGTTGAACAGTATCATAAAGCCATTTAAGCTCCTGGCAGTCATATTGGACGCCATCTTGAAAATGATGGCTTTACGAGAAATATAATTTCCTAGATTTTTTTGTATGTTCTTAAGCATGCCTAGACGTACCAGAACCAATTGAAAAACCTTTTGTATATTTTTTTTGGGGGGGTTAATAGTATGTTTTCATATATTGACCCATGTAATTTTCGCCTAGTGTTATAACATAAAATGCATGATAGCACCCATAAAGCTACCATTGGTGCAAGGCTATCACATATTTTCTAACTCTAGACATGCATACCTTGACAAAAATCACTATGAGCATTAATCACCTCAGATGGTAATGACCAACCCCCCTGGCTCACGGACTAACAGGCAACGTTAGAATGTTGACAACCACAATCTGACACAGGAAAGAGTTAAGCCTGATTTGTGCTTTGTTGTGCGTTGGCGTCGCGTGCCGAAAATAGCTGATCTACAAGATCACAATGCCTTGTGAGCTTGTATATTGGCTATTTTTGTAATAAGTATAAATCAGGTTTATTTGCTGCTAGATTCCTGATTTTCAGGACTATCCTGACTGTTAAGGGGAGTTCAGTGAACACTAGTCCATACCTTCACTGGGGGGTGGTTTAGGGATGTTGGTAACTTTGCTGGGGGGTGGTTTGGGGATGTTCATACCTTTGCTGGAGGGTGGTTTGGGGATGCTTTGGGCTGGCGGGGTGTTGGAAGGCGGGTGCGTTCCGTCCATGGGGTGGCTTCCTGTGGGCAATTCCAGCTCTCCTCGGTTGGAGGAGAAGACGAGGTCGAGGGAGGGCAGTTTGAGCATACACTCCACCCTGGACATGGGCAGACAGCTGAAGCGGATCTGGGACGGCTAGAGAACATAGGAGACAAGTTGATTAGGATTCAAATGTTTTCAAATGCGAGCATAAAGAGCACTTCCTAGAGAGCGCGCACGCGCACGCACACGCGCACGCACGCACACACACACACACACACCTGTTTGTAACGATAAAAATAATTATCCTTACGATTTGAGGTTTCAGATCATAGAAATAAGAACCATGAGATATACATTTCCAAGACAATTCTGAAGTCCAGAATGCTACAGTACAGAAATACAGCTGCATTCAAAAATTCTATTGAACAAGCCATTGAATAGCCATTAGCCATAGTTCACACAATTCTGATCCAAGTAGCATTGGGTGTACACAACATTACATTCAGGTGTGTCAGTGCATGCAATTTCATTCTTTTCAATTCTCAGTTGCTAATGTGTGAAGCTCTCTCAATAGAATAAGATTCACTGCTCCTGTACCCTACTCTCTCCCCTGCCAGTGAGGAGCCCCCACTGGGAGGACGTATCGCCAGCTGTTCTATTCTTCCCGCTAGCTCAACATTCCTCTCTGACAGAATCCGCCCCCAGCCCGTAGGAGTCCGTGCAGCGACAAAGATAACCCTCCCCCATCCCGACGGCCTTTGCGTGTCACTCGCACTCAAAAATAAATAAAAAGATAACCCCCAGCGCCACCCCATCCCCTAATCCTCTTCAATTCCAACCTGAAGGAAAAGAAGCCAGAGTGTAGAGCACCTGGACTCTGATATAGACATAGATTTAGATTTAGTCGACTAAATTGTATGTTGGCAGGCCTTGATGGCGTCGTAATGCCTGATTTATATTTATAACAAGCTCAGAACGCGTCGCAGATGCGTTCTGAGCTTGTAGATCGGCTATATATAAGCACCCATGCGCAGCCAAGCAAGACTTGTCTTAGTTCTACTGGATCTCTTCTCCACTAGTGGCTCCCTAACATTTTTGTAAAATTTTTGTTCGTATTGTATGTATTTCGTCATAGTTTTAGTCAGGGGTGGGAAACTTTGATGATGGAGAGGGCCACTATATTTCCACACTCACTCCAGAGGGCCACATTGCATATACTGTCGGGCAGACACCTCTTATCTCCGTATTTTTTCACCATTCTATGTCTCACAAAAGTAGCAAAAATATCCGATCTACAAGCTCAAAACGCGACGCGTTTTGAGCTTGTAGATCTGCTATTTTTGTTATTTTTGAATTGTAATCCATTTTTTTTTTTTTTTGCTATTTTTTTATCGGAATCCTGAAAAGTAACATTTTTATTTAATTTCAGATGCATTTAGTTATACTTATGTTAACTAAAGTAATTAAAGCGGGTTAGGGTTAGGGTTTAGAATTGTAACAGCTGAAATATATATATATTTATATAAAAAAATAATATATCAGTATTTCGATATTAATCTGTGGGCCGCATTAACTCTCTCAGTGCCAATGAAATAAAAAAATTATTGCGAACTGTGCCAGCATTTTTTCTTTTTTTTTTCAAAGTAAAAAAAAAGTGCTTAGGAAGCGAGATACACCCTTTTTCAGTTATAGGTTAAACAAAGAGTGGATGGAGCTGTAAAATCTTCAGATAAATATATCTTGGGTTCTGAACATTTTTTTTTTAAACTCGGGATTTCTCGTTCTGGCACTGAGGGTATACAGTAAAAACTCTGGATAACTCGGGGCCTGGCACTGAGAGAGTTAAGTGAAGGTGGGGGCCGCATGTGGTCCCCGGGCCCCTAGTTGCCCATGTATGGTTTTTGTCATCATAGCTTAGTTTCTATTTAGTTTTTGTCAGTGAAAAAAGTCGTCAAATATTTTTTGTCATGGTTTTAGTCGACAAAATGAACACGTCCACAGTGTGTACAGTACCTGGACTCTGACGTAGACCACAACGTCTACAGTGTGTACAGTACCTGGACTCTGACATAGACCACCACGTCCACAGTGTGTACAGTACCTGGACTCTGACATAGACCACCACGTCCACAGTGTGTACAGTACCTGGACTCTGACATAGACCACCATGTCTACAGTGTGTACAGTACCTGGACTCTGACGTAGACCACCATGTCTACAGTGTGTACAGTACCTGGACTCTGACGTAGACCACAACGTCTACAGTGTGTACAGTACCTGGACTCTGACGTAGACCACAACGTCTACAGTGTGTACAGTACCTGGACTCTGACATAGACCACCACGTCCACAGTGTGTACAGTACCTGGACTCTGACATAGACCACCATGTCTACAGTGTGTACAGTACCTGGACTCTGACGTAGACCAGCATGTCTACAGTGTGTACAGTACCTGGACTCTGACGTAGACCACAACGTCTACAGTGTGTACAGTACCTGGACTCTGACATAGACCACCACGTCCACAGTGTGTACAGTACCTGGACTCTGACATAGACCACCACGTCCACAGTGTGTACAGTACCTGGACTCTGACATAGACCACCATGTCTACAGTGTGTACAGTACCTGGACTCTGACGTAGACCACCATGTCTACAGTGTGTACAGTACCTGGACTCTGACGTAGACCACAACGTCTACAGTGTGTACAGTACCTGGACTCTGACGTAGACCACAACGTCTACAGTGTGTACAGTACCTGGACTCTGACGTAGACCACAACGTCTACAGTGTGTACAGTACCTGGACTCTGACGTAGACCACCACGTCCACAGGGAAGGAGGAGTAGGCAGAGGTGGAGGAGGACACCAGGGAGGTGGCTGACTCCTCCAGGGGGTCCACGGGGTCAAAGTGTCCCATGTCTTCCTCCTGGGACGTCACCGCTGCAGAACACATGAACACACATGACACTGTCATTTTAAGATATCTTTGGCTATTCAAAAAGCAGATATACAAGCTCATAGCATGGTACTTGTCTGCTAATCTTTGAATATATATATAAATGTTTTACTCAAATCTTTGCTTCTGGGGGTCTTTGCTTCTGGGGTATTTTGAGAAGGGGGGGGGGGGGGTCCGTGGACAAATACATATCATTTTGGGGGTCCTTCACATGAAAAATTTGGGGACCACTGATATATAGCAACATATTTCTTTTTAACTGTTAGGATTTAGAAGACATTTGAATCCCCAGAAGCAAAGATTTGAGTTAAAAATGTTTGCTTTGAAAAATATATATATTCAAAGATTTGCACACATTTTCAAGATATTTATAAAAAAATGCAGATCTACAAGCTTGTACCGCGGCAGTCGGTGTCCCACTATGAGCTTGTATATCTGCTATTTTTGAATAGCCAAATAAATCTAAAAATGACACACAGATGCGTCCCCGGTTTTATTGGGTTAAAATGTGATACATTTTGTTTGTGAATACGTTGTGGCCCAAAGGTAGACTACAGTGAAGTTTGACAGCAGATGCAGCCAGCCATAAGGCATATACTACATATTTCAAATATCGCCCCCTTTGGACACCCCTGGTATAAAACAGAGCCACTGACTGGTGTAGTTCCTCTCCACAGGGGTGATGGGGATGGTCTCCAAGGCTTTCTCCAGGAAGTCCAGTAAACATGGACTGATGACCATTTCCTCCGGCAGGGTCTGCAGGGCCACCCAGGCATACAGCTTGGCCGTCTTCACCCCTCCACTGCCCTTCCCTTTGGCTGCAGGGGACACACAGCATCACCGAGTCATGACAGCAGCCTACATTATGTCCCATCTGTCGTTCATGGTCCTTGAACCTTTTATTCTGTGTGTGCTAACCACTTAAGCCCTATATTGTACAGTGTCGGGCAGCGGGAATAGACGATCTACTAGCTCACTGTTGTGATAATATAACTTTAATATAAAAAAGTAATGTTAAAACCTTTACAAATGTGTTATTACAGTTTGGCAACAGTGAATGTTATGGGTATTGGCAGAGAAACAGGGTGGTGAAAAATGCTGCAAGTCTGCAAACTTGATGAAATGAAATTGTGTAAATCAAGGATCTTGTATCATTGGATTTATTTTACGATGTTGCTCCTATGGGGCAAGATCTTTGATACACTTTTTCACAAATTCTTGATTTGAGGTTTAACAACCTTTAAATAAGTATATCTTCTTCAAGTAGTTTCAGATTTCAATGTGTATTTGTAATGATGTGTATTACACATCATTTGAAAGCTTAGAATATGCACCGTCAAAAATGATAGCAACCTACATGTGGTACATTACATCAGATGCTGTCACAATAGTGTAATGTTGCATGCTTTATTTTATTTGTATAAAATATATAAATTATATTTATATAAATGCACCATTTACCATTTATACCTACATATTAGATTTACAATTCAAAACAAATATTTCCAAAAGTGTTAGTGATAAAAAAAATTCGGGTCGGGATAACAATTTTATCCAATCAGGAGAGATAACTCATAAACGAGTGAAATTGGATAAATGAAACAAATATAAATGAGTAGACAAAATTGGAACAGGAACACTGTACAATTATGATAAAATATCTTTGTGGAATTCTCTTTCCTGATCGGATAAAGTGAGATCAAGACCTGAAAATGTATTTTGTGTTCATTAAATGGCTGAAGATACAGGGAAACACCGGATACTGAACAAACACTCTATAATATTAATAATTACTATCACATTAGAGCTTTAATATTTTAACAATAAGCCTTTTGTTTTAACCAAAACAACATTCACGTGCATCATCTTTAAGTGCATCTTTGCTGCAGTTTATGGCTGAATTGTATGTGGTTTGTTGTGGTTTTTGTCATATAATGAAATAAAAACTAATACATATTTCAAAACTATAATAACTGTGTGACAGGATGCATAACAGAATATAAATCAGGCGTGAGTGTAGAGGTGGATCAGGGGCGCGGCAGAGACGCACGCACGCACGCACGCGCGCACACGCACACACACAGACACAGACACACACACACACACACACACACGCACACACACACACGCACACTAGAGCATGCAGGTGTACCTGCAGGTGGAGGTGGGGGCAGGGGAGGGAGCAGTGAGTTAGTCTTGCAGTGGACAGCATTGGGAGGAGGAGGAGGAGGTATGGGGTGGTCTTTCATACCATACAGCTTGGACTCTTTGGAGAGGGTCCGGGGCAACGAGGAGCTTCGCATCGACGCGTTGGGAGACTCCGTCTTCAGGGTCTTGGAGTTGTAGTGCAGCTGAGGAAGAGAAGAGAAGAGGCGCGCCCGCCGTTACGGACCCCCGTGATGCAACGCAGCCCGCGGAACACGTACACTAGAGCAGTGGCTCTCAACCTGTTTTTCCCATTTTAAGGACCCCCAGTTTGATGTGCATTCATTCATTCACTACCAATGACGTCTTTTGACTCTTTTTTTCCCCCACACAGAACCAGGAGATAACGCGATCCAAAGACTTATTTGGCAAATATTCTGTAGCCTACCTCGGCTCCTGTGTTTTACTTTTTTTTCTTTCTTTTTTATTATGTATTTTTGGCGAAACATGCTATTTTCAACTGGGTATAAAAAGCGAAGGGGAGGTTGCGATGACATTTTTTTTCTTCTCCAGGGAAGCACAGTGAAACCCTCCGTGATTAGCAACCATCAGGGGATCGATCATACTGGAGATAAATATTCTGTGACTACTTGAAAAGGTAAGAAAATCGCAAAATCGCTGGCAGTGTGGGCTTTTTGGGCTATTTAGTGAATGGCAGTGAATGCGTTAATTGGACCAAATGGACCTGTAGGAATCAATTTTGTTCCATTTGTGCACCTCCAGAGATACATACCCATAAGGGTTCATTTAGTTCCCTCTAACTATCAATCATTTTAGCTGGGGACCCCCTGGGGAACCCATCAATGACCCCTGTGGGTCCCTGGAAACCTCGTTGAGAGCCAGTGGACTAGACATCTAAGCAGAGGAGATTTCTGAGAAGTGCCATTAACAGAATGTGTTATAACATATAATAATATGAGCGCCCATCAGGGTCCAGTGTAGTAGAAGATGTAAAAAAAAGATGCTACTCAACCACAGTGTCATGTGTTATTCTGCTGTTACAGCCAGGGCCTCGGCTTCCAGCAGGATAAACATGACATCAGTGGTTCTGACATCAGAGAGGAAGCAAGAAGCCATTATAGGGGCCGATCACACCGAGGTAAAGTCACCGCTAACGCCTGGTGTGCGTTCCTCTCTTGTGCAGTGAGTCATATTTTTCTAGCAGCTTTTAGAAGCTATTAAATATTCTTACATTTTCAGTGCAAGGGGCGGAGTCGCACCGATCCTTCATGTTTTGATGTGGTAGAAATGGTAAGAATGATGGGACAATATTTTGAGGTATGAGGCTCAATATAATTATTTTCCACTGTGTTTTTAAAGCATCTTCATCTGTACGGACGCGCCTCGGTGTGATCACCCCCTTACTCGATTAAAAGTTGGTGTGATCCGGTGAAATGATTTTGACCTGGCTGTCACATTTCCACTGAAGTTAATGATGTATTCAGCATCACAGAAGCTCAATGGAGATTCATTTTTTTTCAATAATTTGTTATCAGTACCGATCAAGTAGAACACAGACCAAAACATTAACAGCATTGGTACAATCGGATGTTGTTACAAAGCCAAAGAAGAAAAAGTCCCTCTGTCGCCCCCTATAAACTGACCCACTCACCCTCTTCTCCCCCATAACCTGGGAAAACAATAAGACATAATACTCAGCCGTCGTGATTGAGAGGACTGAGGACAGGACAGCCCGCCCCAAAGTTCAAAAACAACATGCAAGGAGGGACACCAAGGCAACTGTAAAGCTGAAAGATGTATCATTATTTCAATTGTACATTATGAACATGCAAGACATTATTATACCAAAAAGACCAACGATAATGGCATTATAAATTCCTCCACGGCTCACCCTGTGTGTACAGTAGTGATGTGCGGGTCAGGTTTTTTCATGACCCGCCCCGCCCCAACCCGCCACGGAACCCAACCCGCCTCAACCCGCGACCCCATATAAATCTATGGCTCAACCCGCCCCGCGACCCGCGGTGGGAATATAAATATATATTATATAGCGCTCTTTTAAGTACCCAAAGTCCCTTTAAATGTCTACAGTAGCACAACATTGTCATGGGCTGAATAAACAAGCATGTTGTTCAAAATAGGGTTTTTTTTTTTTTTTGCGTGTGAGAGCGGCTGACCCGCTCACCCGTAGCCCGCATAATTTCCTCTGAAATCCTGACTCGACCCACCCGCGCCGCGGGTTGACCCGCGGGTTACGGGTCGACCCGCTCATCACTAGTGTACAGCTTAAGCCAGCCAAAATCACAAACATGCTTTCACCATTGCTCTACGTTGTCATTTGGAGTGCTTGAAAGTTCAATTAACACCCTGGGTTTGACTGTGTGACTAAGGTGTGTGTGTCCAGACCCGTGGTTCCCAACCGGGGGTCCGGGCCAAAGATCACAGTGAAGTCTTGTCTGTTTGGAGGCAGTCCCAAATTTAAAATGTTGCACTAAATCCTAACTTGCATTCATCCACTTTGAACCTGGCATCCTTATTTGGAAAATAATGAATACAGAAATGCAAAAATCCTAGATGTGTAATATTCTCACATATTGTAAAAAGAAATGTCATTTTAACCCTAAAGCCTAAAGCAGTCACCGACCCCCATCTGAAAACATTTTGTGCCAGGGACCCCCAGAAGAGAAGATTTGTGTAAAAAGAAAACTAAATAAATCAGACTTTTCAGCTTGTGTATCTGCTATTTCCGAATAGCCAAAGTATCAAATATGGATAAACTTGTTAAAACTATTGTGAAGCTATATTAACTAATTTTGCTGCCCACCCCTCCCTTGATATAAGAAAGAAAACCCCCCAAAAAAGGCACTCTATAAGCTCACAATGTGTGACACGAGCGCTTGTAGATCAGCTATTTTCGCTATTCGTCGTACACTAACTACAGTATACAGGTATAGGGTGTGTTTGTGTGTACGAGTGGGCCTCAGCGTTTATCAGATGTAAGAAGGAAAATGAATACAAAGGGTTGGGAACCAGTGGTCCAGCGCATGTGGACAAGGTGAGCTGACCTTCACGTCCACTCCAGGGATGTAGAAGATGGTGGTCTCCTGGTCGTTGGACTTGGTCTGCAGGGAGGAGGGGACCTTCTTCCCGGCCAGGAGGTGCGTGGTGGAGGTGTACGCAGGCTGCAGCTTCTTCTTCTTGGGTGGAGAGTCCTGGTCTAGACTCCTGAGGCTGCGATCACAGCTCCTCCACGAAACAACGAGAGAGGATTAATTGCTTTCCCTACAGCAGTGGCTCACGAACCTTTTAATTTCAAGGACCCCTATGACTCTGAGAGCGTACAAATGGAACCAAATGGCCCCGTAAGGATCTATTTGGTTCCATTTGCACGCTCTCAGAGTTACGTTCCATTCGTACGCTCTCAGAGTTACGTTCCATTTGAACGCTCTCAGAGTTACAGACGTGCAAGGGTCTATTTGCTATGCAAACTAAGAACTGCAGACTCACTCCCAATCTTCCGCTGTAATCTGAAGACTCACCTCTTCAGGCTCCACCATAGCCTGTAGCACTTAGAGCCCTAGACTCGACGACCTTGCAGGATTATGCAAAAGGCTAAAATGTAATTTAGATAGCATGTTATATAGACAGATGCCAGGTCATTGTTGACCTGGCATCCTATAGTGTGTATAGTTTCAATGTACAGATTATTATTATTATTATTTTTACATTCTACTGTCAGGCTGATGATAGGTTATTGGTTTACTTATGATCCTAGATTACCTCGTGTTGTCCTTGCTTACTGTAAATCGCTCTGGATTAACCCATTTAGGGCAAGAACCCGTATACTAACTATACCTTTCAAGACGGGAACCCCTTTTGGGGTTGTTGCTATGTACAGTATATAGCAAAATACATTTTTTGAAATTTTTGAATACATATTTGAAGTTTTTCAGAAAACTTAGGTCAGGCCTAGACCGCTGGCATAGCGGTCCAGGCACCTAGGCTCCAAAGTAGCCTGACAGCGCGTCGCGGGTTCGAGTCCCGATCCCGACGGTCTTTGCTTCATGTCCCTCCCCATCTCTCCCCCCATTTCCTGTCAGACTACTATCCTATCAATAAAGGCATAAAAGCCCCAAAAATGTCTTTTAAAAAAAAAACAGGATTTAGAAGGCGTTTTTAGAATCGGCCTCAGGTCTAAATGGGTCAAGAGCGTCTGCTAAATGCCTAAATTGTAAATTGTATTTGGGATCCCCTCAAGGAACCCTGAGGGTACCTGGACCCCACTTTGAGAACCACTGCTGCCATACAGCACTGGCTCTCAATGCTGCCAAAGTTTGTAAAGGAAAATAAAAGGTAAGTTGAAGTGTTTAGTACCTCCTGAGGGCCACGTCCTCGTGTTCAGCCTGCTGGGTGGTGGGGTGCAGGACACACTTGCCGCTGTCGATCTCCACGCGCACGTCCAGCTCGAAGTCGATGTTCCTCTCGGTGGGGGGGCTCATGAAGCTGCGGTTGGAGGGCGCGCCGCCGCTGCCGCCGCTGCTGGGCCAACGCTCGCTGAACAGCTGGCTGACCGCCGAGAAACCCGACGCCTTCCTGTGGGACGCTTGGCTGGGAGGAGGGGAAAAGAACAAAACATCATTACTGTTGATGAAAGGATGGCAGGATGGAGTTGCCTTGGATGACAGCCAAAGGATGACAGCCCAAACTATGGAAGCCGTACGACAGTGTCCAGTGCTGAAAATAGCTGATCTACAAGCTCACGACGCTTCAACCCCCCCGCAAGACTCCAATTGTATCTTTTTGGGTCCCAGCTGAAAACGTTTGGGAACCACTGGTCTACCGTCTACCCGCTGCTTTTTCAGTGGTGTGAAGTAACTAATTTACTCAAGTACTGTACTGTACTTTTGAGGTACTTTGACTTTACTGGAGTATTTCCAATTGTTTATACTTTTACTTCTACTCCAGCACATCTTGGAGGCAAATATTGTACTTTTACTTGACTACAATTATTTGAAAACTTGAGTTACTACCGTAGTTACTTTGCAGATATAAATTATAACATTATAAAACATACGTTAACCACTTAAGCCTTATTTTATACCTAGGCTATTTGAAAATAGCCGATCTGCAAGCGCACAACACGTCGCATCGCGACGCGTTGTGAACTTGTAGATCTGCTACTTTCAAACATTTTAGTACTTTTACTTTGTACTTTTCCCACCACTGTGCTTTTTCTTTTTTTAGAATCACGTTGACTCACATGGTCCGGCGGGTGTAGCTGCTGGGCGGCCTCTCGCGCTCAAACTCGTCCTCCTTGTCCGAGTCGTCCGAAGACGATGTGGAGAGCTCGTCGCGGCGCATGTCGTCGTGCTGGAAGGGAAGCGCTGGTGAGAAGGCGGCGGGCGTGGCGGGGGCACTGAACACGGGGTGGTCGAGGCCCTCGCTAACGGATGGGAAGTCATGGAGTTGATGAGGAGAGTGATGGGTGGGATGGAGGTGAGTGTGACGGGACGGCTCGTCCATGGTGACAGACAACAGGTCCATTTCTGACTCCTCAAGGAACTTTGGCAGAGAGAGGGGGGTCACAGAGTCAATCGACTTGAAAAGAGGGGGGGGGGCAGGGGTTTAAAGGTGGTGCAAGTGATTTATTTCTTACTTTTTTATATTCAACTATTAAATAGCTCTACATTCTGATAGTAATCATTGTTATAACGTGTTTGTTCAGTAACAGGGGTCTCTCCAGCTCTTTAGGAAACCAAAAATACATTGTCAGGTCGAGGGATAACAATTCCATGCAATCGTGAGAGAGAACTGAGGATTCAGTATAAACAAGTGCCAATTTCACTTGTTTATCTTTTATCCTGCATGAGTTCTCTGACTCCTGAAGTGATGAAACAAAAACAAAGAAAGGAACTGAAACACCATAAAATGGAAGCTGAAAAACTGGTACACTTGGATGAAATGGGTATCCCAACTGTAAATGTATTTTCTGTTTACCAAAGAGCTGGATTGACAGGGAGACCACCGTTACTGAACAAACACTATCCAAACGTTTCCTAGGGAATTATGGGCATCACTTCCTGTAGAAATGTGAATTCAATGACTGACAACAGGAAGTGATGCCCATAATTCCCTCAATGCCCCATGAGACACTGGAAACTTGTGGATAGCAATGATTACTTAGTATAGAGCTTTAGCTTTTCTGTTTTAACCAAAAACTATCACTTACGCCACCTTTAATGTTTGGTTTTGTTCGTATAGAAGCCAACGCTGAAGGACAGAGCCAAGAGAAGAAGGTTTCAGTGGTACATAGATGATGTTATTGAGTAGAGAGACAATAGTGTTCTGTAAAACACAGGGAACGTGTTCTAGTACAGTAATGTGCTGCTACCTAACAGAACAATTCACTTCAATCTTGTTCTTCTTTGTTTTCCATTTAGCCAGTGAAAAATAAAACCTGCTTCTCGATGAATCGATTAACCTGAGCAAGGTTAAGTGTGTTATTGGTCCTGTTGGTTTGGATATATTTACGGTTAAATGCCCAGCCCTAGTCAGCGGAATGCCCTTCAATATGCATCTTCACAACCCTTGAGAGGAACTTCTTTACGATCAATGTGGTTGCGATGTTAACGCTTGGTTGAGCGGCACAACAGCACACATTATCATGGTAAAGGACGCTCTCAAGGTTGCCTAAATGACCAAGGCATGTACAGTATGCTAGCTAAAAAGCTTTCATGAAAGATGAACGCCAACACTGTACACAGTTGTAACAGCTAACTGTTACACAGGTGGGATGATGTGTGCTCACATTGCAGTGCTTGAACTACAGTAGCCAATGCATAATACAGAACACTATTAGCTTGGAATAGTTGTGAGAAGAACAGCGAACATGCATGGTTCTGTGAAAAGACATTAATTTATGCTCCGTCGTGCTCCGGGAACGGCCGAGAACAGCAGACCTACAAGCTCACAAAGTTACGTGTCGCATCTGCGACGTGTTGTGAGCTTGTAAATCTGCTATTCTCTGCCCGAGACACCGTTGCGTGACAAAGTATGAAATCAGGCTTAAGGAGACCTGAAGATAAAGCCACAGCATGAGCAATGGAATAGGAAGAAGAAAGCTACCATTGTCTATGTCATTCTATGTCAATTTAACTGTGAGATGGTACTGTACACTCTCACAGTTAAGTTGACATTCAGGATGTTGCAGTGTAGGCTACAGTCAAATAGCCAGAGCATGTAGTAGCAAGTTCCCCAAACTCTAAAAATATACACTTGTAAACTTATGACGTCCCATAGAGTTTAATAATACTCAGATGTTCATTTTCTGTCCATCCTCGAGTTCTGTTGGAACACCTGTGACTAAGCCTATGAAGGATTTACAATAGCTCTTAAACTGACTAACTGCATGTGGCACCTGCTACATAGAGACTTTCTGTGGTTCTAATATGTCTTCAGGACCAGATACATCAACTGTTATCAGATACTCCATAATTCAATCTCCCTCTCTATTTCTCTCTCTCCCCCCGACCCAACACAGACCAGGCACATGGCTGCCCACCCATAGCTTGCTGTTCTGTTCAAGGTTTCTAGGCGTTAAACGGGAGTTTGTGTGTGAAAACATGCCAGGACTGGTAAATGAACAACCATAATATATGGTAGTTTTCCTTCACATACCCATAGTTGTTGCCACATTCATTTCATTAAACTAAAACAAAATGAAAAAACTACTGACTATCTTTCAATAACCAATTTCAACCAATAAATATCAATATTTTTTTGATCAATATCAATATATATCATACTGTGCGTCTTTAGTTGAGATTGACAAGACAAAGCAACACATATCCATGGAGTCTATTTGAAGCAGCCATCAAAGCCATACAAAGTCAAAATATATATATTGTTATATATCGTTGTTGTCGGGTGGAAACCTCATATGTCCAGAACTATTACTTTTCAGGGTTAAAATTCAAAAGCATCAAAAGCAGCGGATCTACAAGCTCAAAACGCATCGCTTCGTGCCGCGTTCCGAGCTTGTAGATCTATCTACTACTTTTGATGCTTTCGTGTGACGCTATAGTGTGATCAAGTAGGGTGTCAATTTACAAAAATATAAAACATGGAGATAAGAGGTTTCTACAACGATATGTATTTCAAGGTAGTATGGTGAACATTTTAGATCCATTACGGACGAGACCTTTATAGGCTGTCCTACTGTATGAGAGAAGAGCTGACAAGACGTTGGGTCACAAGGGCTGACCATGCAGAGCTGCAGAGAAACCTCCAGGCCCATGGAGACTGAAGCAAAGCCCAGGTCGAAAAGTGTGCACTCTCACAACCAGGATGGGAAATAACTGAAGTCATTTAAACTATCTACCTCTACAGCATTATTATCGTTGCTGTCGGGCAGAAACCTTGTATAGTATTATCTTAACTGTTTTTTTCGTAAATGAATGCCTTACTTCGTCATACCGACAGAAAAAGGCATGGGTTTCCGAGGCTATACCGACAGTGACAATATGCAAAATAATATATGCTTCTAATTAGCTTACTGTATGTGGAAAACACTGCGGTGACTTTCTAAAATGTTATGTCATTAGCTCTACATTATGTTACTGTTATTATACAAAAGTAAAGCAGGATTGTGCTTGTTAAAGTCATGCCAGTGAAAATGTATCTACATTTTTTTTTCTTTTTTTAAAGGTGACTTTAAACTTAGGTAGAATATTGGTAGAAAATAATGTCATGTCTTATATGAAATAAATTAGATTCCTGTTCAGTATATAATTCTGTTACACTTGAATGTGGATAAAGAAAGACAATGAGGAAAATCAGTGAGGTAAAAAAGCCATCCTGGTTTGAATAGTTGCACATTTCAAATGTTCAAGAGCTGACCACATTAATAATAGCAGAAGAGAGAGAGCAGGAAAGTAGAAACTTGTTTTTTTTGTTGGGTGTTAGGCCATTTTCCCCATTTGATTAATTTGTAGTTTTTCTCTGATCGATGTACCTTGAAAACCTCTCCCGGACTGACAGGTGGTATGTTGGGGTCCAAACCTTGGTTATTCATCTTCGATTGAACACAAAGACACATCAACAAAGGGACTCATCCAAAAAATAAATGAAAGTAAGAACAAATCTGTTTAGAAGGAAGATGCAATGCTCTTCTGGTATGGCCTCGAACAAAACACCTATAATGCATCTGGTTGTACAGAATATGTATGCAGGTTAAAACAAAAAGAACAAAAACGACAAGAGTAATCCTATTTGACTGTATTTATCATTGTAGACCAATTCATTTTTCACTTTAGGGCTTTAAATA
Organism: Gymnoscopelus braueri; assembly: GCF_963280865.1. Taxonomy (NCBI): domain Eukaryota; kingdom Metazoa; phylum Chordata; class Actinopteri; order Myctophiformes; family Myctophidae; genus Gymnoscopelus; species Gymnoscopelus braueri. The sequence continues at coordinate 50,466,929 of NC_137621.1, read as the reverse complement.
AAGCTTCATTTATACATTGCTGTACACCGGTGTCCCTTCCAGAATATAGCCAATCTACAAGCTCACACTGGACAAGCTTGTAGATCAGGTATTTTTGGCACGGGACACCATTGTACGATTAAGCATAAATCAGGCTCAACTATACTGTATTTATTCTGTAGTCACCCTGCTATTCTAAGAAGTTAGCTCAGGAGAATCAAACAATTGTCTGTCTATACCAGTGATTCTCATAACGCATAACCCCCATACCTCTGAGAGTGTACACATGGAAACAAATGGACCCGTTTGGGTCCATTGAGTTCCATTTGTACACTCTCAGAGTTACAGACCTGTAAGGGTCCATTTGGAACCCCCTCAAGGAACTCAGTTTGAGAGCCACTGGTCTATACAATTGTCTGTACCATCTTCCTGCAATTAGAATTGTTTGGACATAATGCATATTACTTAAACCTACTTGCTCCCGCGGGGGAAAGTCAGTTTTCAGCTTCACCCAGCTGATGGCTGCCCGCAGAGGAGCATGGAGGGGGGAACAGTTAAGCGTTAAGTGTCTTGCTCACGGACACTTCGACACATTGCTGGCATGGCCTGGAATCAAACCTGGGACAAACCGGGGCCTACGAGGTACCCCAGGTGGACGCTCTAACCATTCACCTATGGCCGCCCCAAACATTGTTGAGAGGGCAAGTGCCGTGGCATCCACAGCCACCCAAGTGCCTTTGAGCAAGGCACTGAACCCCCTCTTCTCATGTCACACCCAGTCAGTGGATGTATGATGCATGTGACTAATGTGATGAAGTGATGATGGTGACAATGGCATGAGTTGATGGACTTCAACAAAAGTGTCACAGTTAAGCCTCAGGCATAATTTATGCATGGTCGCACCTCTGGGATGAAAATAAACTATTTCCGACTGAAAAAGTGTCCTGACACGACACTATTTAGTTGAAATTCGGTTATTTTCGTCGAGTGAAGCGGTCATATGCCGAAGCATAAAGGAGGCTTCAGTGCATATACAATAAGTACATGTTTTGATTGGGGGAGGTTTACTGTGTGCAATAGTATTCCATTTTGTGTCACCAAAATTATGACATAATTTGATAGGCATGCCATTAGGGACACACATGTTATAATTGCAGATCTACACGCTCACACTGTGTCACAACACAATGTGTCACAACACAATGTGTTACTGTATGAGCTTGTGGTTTGGCTGTTTTCGATAATTTAATAATAATAATAATATATTAGAATGATCAGAATATGTGCAAACATTTCTTTTAAATTTGAGAGGTTAAACACAAGTCAGATTTCAGTAAATAAAGAATACGAGCATTGTTGAAATCTAGAGAACAAATTACAGCACTGAGACTGTCTAGTGTGAACGTGTGTGTACGTGCGTGTGTGTGCAAGTTACCGTGTCCTGGATGTTGAAGGTGACTCTGGGACCGGGGGAGGCTGCGTCCACACGGATATCTGCCAAGTCATCTACGTCTCCTAGCCTGGAACTGACACCACGTCACCAATCAGGTCATTATACATACGCTTCATGGAAATGGAACATTTTAAAGTCCTCAGTTATTCAACATTTCTTAATGGACCACTTCACCCATTTTCAACCTATCTTCATATACTTGGTCCTCCCTAATGCTCATTATAAGATGGTACCATTTTTGTCCATTCTATTCATTTTGTGTCTCAGAGGAGGGCTGTGGACAGTTCAGAAACCTGCCTACCAGTGGCATCATCGATGGGGAATCCAAGGTAATAGAAACTGCAGGCTTTCTATTCCGGGAAAGTTATCATGCTATTATAGAAGCCATTGTTCTCATGTTATCCAAAAATTGTTTGGGAAAAAAATACACTGCCTAATGATGATGTCACTGATATTTCTGAAGTTTTCTGAATTTCTGGTTTCTGAAGTGTCCACAACCCTCCTATGAGACAAACCGAGTAGAAAAAAGGTACCATTTTAAAATGAGCAATGCTGAAGACCAATTATATGAAAATAGGTTGAAAATGGGTAAGTCGTCCTTTAATATAATTCTAATTATTATTATTATTATTATTATTATTACATGAATTAATTAATTTTACAATTGTCTGAGGTGAAAAAGGTTTTTTGGTCCATAAAGGAATTATGTGATAGATATGTTGTCAACGTCTAAAGGTCCATATTGGTAGTATTGCATGTTTAGCCCATTGAATACCACTCTCAATATGCTTTACATTCATGCAGACAACTGGTTTTCCTCTGGGGACCTTAGATGTCTCAGTCTCAGTGAAGAGATGGATGGAAGAGGGACAGACGGTCACACAACATTTTAAATCCTGGGCCTATGCTATACCATAACACCCAAGGAGTGGCATACCTTGCTTTTTATAAGGTTAAGTTCACTGTTTTATGTAACTTGTATGTGACTCTATTACATAGTGTTGGCGCTTCTTACATTTTGGTGGGTACTGTTTTGAAGTTGGGAGTACCAGTGTTAACACATAGAAAATGTTGAGGACATTTTAATTTCATTCCTAAATCAAATCTTCTCCAGGGACTATTTCTGACTAGACTTTTAAAATCAATCTGCAATTTCAACTGCATTAAACCAAAACATAAACATGGGTTGAATTACCCATCTCAATCAACTTTCGGATGTGAACGTTTATTGGTGCACTATGTAACTTTCCTGTTCTAGTCTGGATTTGAACCCGGGTCTCCAGCTAAATGATGGAGAGTTGGTAACCAAATGAACCCTTATTAGATATTTAACTCTTGAGAGCGTAAAATGAAACCAAATGGACCCTTACGGGTACATTTGGTTTCATTTTACACTCAGAAGAGTTAAATTATTGTTCATCATCTGCATTACTTAATTTACAAGAAGTCTTACACAATTAGAAAACGTAGAAGAATTGTTATTTTGATCAACGTTTGCCTGCTATCTCTCCTATTGGCACCACATCAATACAGCATGGAATTGGAGTTGTGGAAAATATTATCCAACGTTAACAAAATATTCGAAGTTTTGGGTCTGAGAGTTTAAATCTCATCAAACGGTGGTCTGTGGCTCAAATGCCGAACAAATAATGGGCCTCGATATGAAAAGGGTTGAGAACCACTGGACTATAAGAACAACTCAGACATGGAGAACAGTGACAGTGTTCATGGAGTATTCTGGACTGAAGGAGGATTGGAGATATCAGTGTGTCATTATGTACAAAAGTACCTCTGTCGATCCAGTCTCTTGATAGGGGGGCGTCCTGCAGCTGTGGAGATGCTCTTAGAACGGTTATAGCTGGGTTTGTAGCCCAGACCCCACTTGTCCTTGAGAGAGGCCGCCTAAGAAACAGCAAACACAATGAGTGTTTCAGAGCATGTTTATTTTAATGACAATTTTGGAAGTGTTAATGATCAATCAATCGATTGTGTTGCTTCTCAAATCAATGGAACTTACATAGTATACTTTGTTTCTATTCATCGGTATCAAATGAAAACACATTTGTCATGGTTTTTACGAAAAAAACAACAACTTTACATAATGTTTTTAATGTGAATGTTATATTATGACAATCGTAGCGTTGTGCCAATTATTTGGGGGAGCGCTCGCAATACCCTCCCGGCCCACAGGATTAGACAGTGGTGTTCTCACCCGCATGCTGGAGCGCCGCAGCTTCTTCCTGACGTCTCTCCTGATGTCGTTGACGGCCACAGACTCCAGCTGCTGGTAGCGCTGGATCTCCTGGTTAATGGTCCCCTCACTCGCCCCCAGTTTCCTGAGAGAGAGCGAGAGCGAGAGCGAGAGAGAGAGAGAGAGAGCGAGAGAGCGAGAGAGCGAGAGAGCGAGAGCGAGAGCGAGAGGGGTGCACAGCTATTTCAAATCTTTTAAAGTTTTTATTGAATAAATGACATGAATAAGAAAATAGGATGTGATGTCCCCATCCAGCTCATGAATATATCGTTGCTGTCAGGCAGAAACATCTTATCTCCATATTTTAACCCATTAAGACAAAAAAAAAAGAAAAGCATCTGTCATTTTAGATTTGAACCACTTTAGCCAGTATTTTATACTTTGGCTATTCAAAAACAGCAGATATACAAGCTCATAGTGCGCACTATGAGCTTGTAGATCTGCTATTTTAGAAAAACTCAAATCTTTGCTTCTGGGGATTCTACAAATGTGTTAGAAATCCTAACTTTTTCTTTTTAAACGTATGTTTCTATATCAGTGGTTACATTTTAGTTTAAAATGTTCGCTAACAATATATATATTTATAGATATATTCAAAGATTTGCACATATTTTCACGATAAAAATATTTTTTTTTATAGCCAAAGAAATCTAAAATGACACAGATGCGTTCCCGGATTGATTTTACATTAGATTTACGGTTACATTTTATATCAGGAATTTTAGGAATTCCTGATGAAGACACTTTCAAGCAATAAACCATGGAGCTTATTTTTTCCCGGTGTGCTGCCTTTATGTATTGTTGTCTGTCCTGCACCTGGGCACTTGGTTGTGTGCATGCACAGTCATTTCTATGCATTCAATGTGAAAAGGCTGTCATGCTGTCATGTCCATGTCTTACTTGAGGTCATCGATGACCTTGGCCTGTTCGTTGAGCTCTCTGATGTCCACCAGCCTCTTGGTGAACTTCCTGCCCCGTGCGTCCACCGCCTGGTTCCCTGCTGCCGTCTGTCTCCTGGGGTCCACGCTCTCCTGGAAACATGGAAGACCACCGACAGCTGAAAACCCCCCCAAAACAATCTATACCAGTGGTTCTCAAACTTTTTATTTATTTCAAAGACCGACAACTCTGAGAGCGTACAAATGGAACCAAATGGACCCTTCTGGGTCCATTTGGTCCCCCCCCCCCCCCCCCAAGGAACACTGGGATCCCCAGTGGCGTAATGCAGAATCGCTGGGCCCCGCGTGCGTGCGCTTTTCACGCACGCAAATCGGGTCTAATTCGGGTTCTATTTGACCAATATAAATCAACTTTTTTCTTTTTTTTTTGCTGTAAAAATATTTGTATCAGCGCAGGCGGGGCCCCGCCTGCTGGTGGCCCCCCCACACCGCAGCACTTGCTGCCCCTCCGTTACGCCACTGGGGATCCCTGGACCCCAGTTTGAGAACCACTGAGCTAACAAACAACACTATTCTGCATATAGTCCAATCATGGTTGTTCTCAGGCAGTTTGTCGAGCTTAATGATCATTTTTTATGATTGTTGCACCGACACAATCTAAACAAAAATCAGGTTAACGGAAATCCTACCCACAAACCAGGCACAAACCTTTTCACACACTTTTCACAATTTTTCAGAAAATAAAATGTAATGAATACCAAAACCACCACCTCCACCACCACTCCCTTCAATATGGGTGAATATTTAGCCATTTGAGACCTTCTCAAGTGAACGATGATTTGCATTTTGTACAATGATTAAATGAAAGAGGAACTCAAGTTTGCTCCTGGAACCGATTTCATTTTCAGCCACCACTAAACAGAGTTAAAAATCACACACTAAAAGGGTGCTTTTATGCTTAGTTGCGTGCCGGAATCAATGCTTCGCAGCGTGACAGACTGTGAGCTTGTAGATTGGCTATTTTCGGTGCACAACACTTAAGCATAAATCAGCCTTAAATGACACCATTGACCACCTTGTTTGGGTATGAATAAATTTGAAATTCAAACAGCGTTTGATCGGCATCGTGGAATCCACAACCTTCCGCTGTCAAGAGGAAACTGCACCCTGGAAAGTGATTTTGTGGTCCCCAGCCAGCAGGACAATCAAATGGCTCTTTTTTCCACTACAAGACCTAGACCAACCGTGCTGTGAAATGAATGTATTCCACAGGTTCTGGATTTGTTTCCATGCTCAGTTTCACAGAAGGTTCTCAGAAACTCATTTTGGCCCTGCTCAGGAGACACTGAGTTCTGGGAACATAGAACTAAGAACTTATACTTTAATCATTTGGCACAATAGCGGAAATAGTCGTTTCAGGTTTTGTGGAAGGTTCTACATTTCCGCCTTTGTAGTGGAAAAAGAGCCATAAGAGTTAGCGGGGTGGGGTCGGGTGGGGGTGGGGTGGGGAGACTACATACGCATGCCCAAGAGAGGGGCCTCGGAGCCCGGCCGCTGCCCGGCCCGTGCGGGCTGGGAGAGGCACAGTTGAGGTAGTCGGCAGGGGCGCAGATGCTCTGCGGCCTGGGGCTCAGACCCAGGATGTGGTTTACCAGACGTCTCCTGAACGTCAGCCGCGGGCTGAACTGGCCCTCTGAGCACTGCAAACAACGTCCCAATGCAGCCATTATGCATGGATTAAAGCTGAAATAAAATCTCACCACTGAAAAGAAACAATTGTATGGCCACGTCCGAATTTGCTGTTTAGTTTCCTAAACAATTAACATAATATGTAAAATGATGATGTTTTGGTAATATTGTTCCCGCTGTTATAAATACTGTCAACCAGGTAAAGAAATCACAAAATGAAACTTTGACCTTTGCTTTTATATGAAATATAACTAACTATTAAGATTTTATGGAATATCGCTAGTTTGACCACTTCAAATGCTCTAATCTTAAAATAATAACCAAATATTCTCGCTGTGTAACATGCTTCCATAGAAGACATGCTGGTTTCTATGGAATCCAAATGACTGAAATTCAGTTGTGGCGACTGAGAACTTGGTAACATACATTTGTTATGCATCCCATGTCTATGATGCATTATAAACATACTAATAATGTATTATAATCTGCTTCTAACACTGTATAATCATTGCGCAACGCAAGGTGGGTTCCACCACGCATAAACCAGGTACGTTTGGGCAGCCGGTCCGGTGCATCACAGGAACAGGACAGTGGTCAACAGAGGTGAGAAGGAGGCACTGGAGCAACTCATTTTCATCAGGACCTCATGAAGATGTAAGTCACATCGAAACGTTGGCCTATTTCAGGGGTGATGCAACTTTGATGATGGAGATGGCCACTATATTTCCACACTCACTCCAGAGGGCCACATTGCATAAACTTTACAGACACCTCTTATCTCCGTATTTTAACTTCTTTCGTAAATGAATGCCGTACTTCGCCATTCTATGTCACACAAAAGTAGCAAAAATAGCCAATCTACAAGCTCAAAACTTGAGCAATTTTTGAATTGGAGTTCTGATTTTGTATTTGCTATTTTTGAATTGGAATCCTGAAAAGTAACATTTTTATTTAATTTCAAATGCATTTAGTTATACTTATGTTAACTTTTTGAACTTAAATACAAATACATCGGACATAAAAAAAAATAGAATTGTAATACTAGTCATTAAGCTACTAATATAGACTAAAGTAATTAAAGTGGGTCATGTTTGCATGTTTGGAATTGTAACGGCTGAAATCAATAATACATCACTGATATTAACCTGCGGGCCGCATTAAGTGAAGGTGGGGGCCGCATGTTGCCCATGTATGGCCTATTTTGATTTCAAATTTCAAGCCACATTTTTTGCTAAACCACCTATCCAGACCGTAGCTCACATATCTTAGAAGTGGTGTAGCTTGTTTAAGGTGACTCTACTTGGATTTTGGAGACAATGAAAATGTTTGGTGAGGTCAGGGAAGCATACAGTTTTTGACCGTATTTATTTATTGAGGTTATTTTTGGACTTTTTCAGTTTGATTATTCTTGTGGACATTTGTTAGAAATAATGCATATTTTTCAGTTGAAATACAATTCCTCCTTTTTGTTGGAAATAAAGTGAGTCAAGACACCCCGGGCCCTCACCAAAATAGAGGTTTGGTTGTTAAAATGCCTCTACACAGACATTCAATCGTACACATTCACTCGCACACGGAAACAGTACTGACAAGTGTTAATTTTTACAGCACATTCTGATTTAGCCTCTTATGAATAACACACCATTTAGTAGTTTTAGTCCTATTTTAGTCATCTGATATTGTTTAGTCTTAGTTTAGTCGACTAATTATCAAAATATTTTTTAGTCTTATTCAACTAAATTAACACTTGTACTGAACGAGACCACCTCAAATCGTTTCAGTCATTTACTGAACGATTAGAGGTGGTTTCGGCCAGTTCTGTTCCTTATTCAGTGCGAGGGAATGACCTGCCAGTTCAGTGAGTGACGACGAAACGCAAACTCTTTTTAGTGAACTGTACTGAATGATTCAGCGCACTGAAAAGAACGATAATTCCCATCACTATTTGTTGTCGTGTGACAAAAAACCCTGATCTACAACGCATCACACTTTTTTTTGTCACGTGATGCTTCTAACACTGTATAATCTGTCACATTATGCTGCAATCATGCAGCCCGTTCAGCGCAAAACTACTTTATTATGTTACATATTTCATGTAATGTTAGACATGTTTTGGAACATGTTTTTGATTAACTAAATCAATAACCCAAAACAATACATATATACATATAAAATAATATTTTTTTCCAGAAACCTTGATAAATTCCAAACCTTTTCCAGGACTGGAAAACAGTTTTTTTCTAATTTCAAAATATTTCCAGGAATTTCATGACTGCGGGAACTAGGGCTGGTAACTTTCCTCAGAAATGATATTCGAATAATGGTCTTAACAATTGGCAGATATACGAATATATTCGAATATTATTATTATTAAAAAATATATATATTTTTTTAATTTAATATTTTATTTATTTATTTATTTTAAGTTTATTTGACAGGGACAATACAAAAAACAAGGTATCAAGTGCTCGGATCCAATAACAAATATTGTGTTTGTTTTTATAATATGATACATTGTTTTGTGTATTGCCCCTGTCAAAATTATTATTTTTTAAATTCAAATATTGATTTTCATATTCGAATATACATATTTTCCCCATATTCGACCCAAATCCTGTGACTGACCGCGTGGATGGTGGGGGACATGCTGTCCGCTTCGTCTTCGTCCGACAGGTCGGCGATGTTGACGGAGTTGAGGTCGGCGATGTCGTCGATGTCCTCCTCGCCCGTCAGCGAGGTCAGCGTGTTGCCCAGGGCGTTGAGGCGCTTGCCGATGTTGGGGTCCATGTGGACGTCGATGCCACACATCTTCCACAGGACGTTGAGGGTCCACGTCCCTGCACTGCTGCTTTCTGCCGCCGCAAAAGGAAAAGCTGGCGTTAAACTACTTTACACCGGTGGGACAGTGGTGTAAAGTAACTAAGTACATTTACTCAAGTACAATTTTGAGGTACTTTTACTTTGCTGGAGTATTTCCAATTGTCTATACTTTTACTTCTACGCCACTACATCTCAGAGGCAACTATTGTACTTTTACTCCACTGCAATTATTTGACGTAGACCAGCGGTTCTCAACCTTTTCAGGCCGTGACCCCCTAAAATAGTCATATTTGAACTGGGGACCCCCCCAGATAAATAGTGAAAATAGCAGATCTACAAGCTCACAAACTCAAATGTTTTGCGCCTTTCTTATATTATTTGACAATTTGGCCAATGTTTGACAAGTTTTTGATTACAATTATAGTTGATTACTTTTGATGCTGTAATCGTATTTTTAAGGTATTAAAAGGGTCTTAAAAGTCCTTAAATTGTCACTTCACTGTCATCTGGAGATCCCCCTAAAAATCATGTGGGGACCCCTACATTTTCCTGTATGTCTGGGCCTCTCATCCACACGTAAACGGCATTTCCAGTCGCTAAAACAGAGATTTTAGTAAACGGATAAAAAAAGTGATGATTTTCAAAAAAATATCTGTTTCAGTGGAACTGTGTAGACATGTGAAGCGAAGAGCGGTTTGAGAAACAAGTATACCGCACGTCACGTGACAATGAAGTCACGGCTCAATTTGGCCATTGTTGCTTGCGCCTGAAAACAATGATGGCGGATATCTATCGGGTTGTTCATGTTTGTTTAGCAGTGTTAGGACTATTTACACGTTCATACCTTATTGTTGCATCAACTGCACCACTTCACTGATGAGCAAAGGCGTCTGCTGCACCCAATATTACTTAGTTTGTGGTTTAATGTCCACCAGATACGACGGTTTTGGATTTGGAACAGCTCTATCTGTGACTTCCCTCTTCACTGTAGCTCCGGGCGGCTCCGGGAGCATTGCCATCCAGAATTGGGGGGGCCGGGAGAAACTTTCTAATTTTGACCCGTTTCCAAATGTTGAATTAAAAATGTAAAGGTAGTCCCGAGTTTCTACATAATTTCTTAAGTAAAGACGGCATGATACAATTAAAGAACAGTAGTGAAACAACCTTTTAAAATCAGGTTTTCTGACAGCTTGTGACAAATTTAACAGTTGAGCGTTCCTGACCTGCTGCTGATTGGGGAATGTGCTCCCGTGTTCTGTGTTTAGATAGTTCGGATAGTTTTGTCATGTGGAGAAAAAAACGGAGAACGAAAATATCCGTTTAGAAACATGTCCACATAAGGACCCTGGCCTTAGCATATGGTTTCAGGGTTAAGTGATTAACGGAATATACATGTAACAGTACACAGCAATAGACCATTAGAACACTCTCCCAGGAGGGATGGAGAGGTGAGTGTTTGTGGGAAGGAACTCGCCTGCAGACAGCTGCCCTGTAGTTCTGGAACACACTTCATAAGTACCGTCAGGAACTACACCTAGAAAACACACAAAATAAAAGTGCAGTCAGGAAATACACAAATAAAAGGTTATGTACATTTTCATTACTGCAGCCCATTGTATTACTTGTTTATGTCCAATGTATTTGTATTTAAGTTCATAACGTTGATATAAATTACTATACGCATTTACACTGAATAAGTGTTAATATCCCTTTAATATTACATTTATGACTATTGTGGGGTATTTGAGTGACAGTATAAAATTCCATTTAGTTTTAGTCTTATTTAGGTTTCAGAAATGTTTTACTTTTAGTCTAGTTTTAGTTGACTAAATATCATGTGATTTTAGTCGACAAAATCTGCAGTTGATTTAGTCGAGTAAAATATTTTTTGGCAGACCGTGTGATGGTGTTGTAATACCTGCAGGTAATGTGTTAAGTAAGAAGTGTGAGCACTTCCTCCACCACTGCCTTTTTTGGGCGGTGAAACCGCCCCTATAAGTGAGATTTGGAAAAATGTACATTTTCCTGCGCTGTGATCTGGGCCCAGGAAATTTGTAGAATTATCCTGCGCTGTGATTGGCCAATCACAGTCTATTCAGGACTGTGATTGGCCAGTGTCACATGACACATGTGCATAGCCCTATATAAGCAACCATAACTTGAATAAAACCAAAAATTTGTTTTTTTCAAGTTATGGTTTCGTCCATCATAAAGAGTGTTTCAATAAATGTATTTATCTTTTGTACATGATTGGTTGACTCCATTCAGTATTGTGATTAGCTAGCAAGACACCGCCCACTTCACACAGGATGTGATTTTTGTTATGTACAGGGTTGGGCGGGTTACTTTTAAAAAGGAATCCCCTACAGTTACAAGTTACTTTCTAAAAAATGTAGTCAGTAACGTAATCCCGATTACTCCATTTAAAAAGTAACTACTAGTTACTTTCAGTTACTTTTGGATTACTTTTAAGCAAAACTCTATTTAATTAGATAATACAAGTTTTACCATTGATAGACAAGAATGTTGAGCCTATGAAATTAAGATAAGGACAACAGAAATATGGTTAAGGTCATTTAATTGTTAAGAATTTGACCTCTCTGAACAGTTACATTACTGTAGAGTCATTGTGTCAACTAATAACAGATCATAAGAAAAGGCATCTTGACCTACAGTAAAATTTTGATTGTTTGACAACCAACAACTAGCTCATTTTAAATAACACAACCGTCCCTATGGGATCTAACCTCCATCCATGTGTGGGAAAAGTGGCAAATAAAATCTCTTTACCTTTACAAAAAAATAATAAAACCTAATAAAATGCATAGCCTTTAATAAAAAGACACTAAATGCCTTTAGTTTACAGCCTATATTCCCTAAGGCTATACATAGGCTAGATGAGATCAAGTAAATAGAATAGACCAGGTTAGCATGCTATTATAATATGTTACTCTCTCCCTCCCCCTACAGGCTGGTATTATAATACGTTACTCTTTACCTCCCCCTACAGGCTGCTATTATAATATGTTACTCTCTACCTCCCCCTACAGGCTGCTATTATAATATGTTACTCTCTACCTCCCCCTACAGGCTGGTATTATAATATGTTACTCTCTACCTCCCCCTACATGCTGGTATTATAATATGTTACTCTCTACCTCCCCCTACAGGCTGCTATTATAATATGTTACTCTCTCCCTCCCCCTACAGGCTGGTATTATAATACGTTACTCTTTACCTCCCCCTACAGGCTGCTATTATAATATGTTACTCTCTACCTCCCCCTACAGGCTGCTATTATAATATGTTACTCTCTACCTCCCCCTACAGGCTGCTATTATAATATGTTACTCTCTACCTCCCCCTACAGGCTGGTATTATAATATGTTACTCTCTACCTCCCCCTACAGGCTGCTATTATAATATGTTACTCTCTCCCTCCCCCTAAAGGCTGGTATTATAATACGTTACTCTTTACCTCCCCCTACAGGCTGCTATTATAATATGTTACTCTCTACCTCCCCCTACAGGCTGCTATTATAATATGTTACTCTCTACCTCCCCCTACAGGCTGCTATTATAATATGTTACTCTCTACCTCCCCCTACAGGCTGGCATTATAATATGTTACTCTCTACCTCCCCCTACAGGCTGGTATTATAATATGTTACTCTCTACCTCCCCCTATAGGCTGGTAGGGCCTGTAAAAGGCCAATCAAAAAGAAGGCCATCAAATAAAACGATGATTTTTAAGTCCACAGAAATAATTAATTTAACTTGAAGTTTAAGGATGACTTAATTTTAATATAGTACAAGAATAGTGTAACTATCTGTAAAATATAACCCATTTATTTCATAAAATTATGTATTGGGTTATAGCCTATTTGTCTCAATATTTGTCACATTCAGCACTGGACTTCACTGACTGTAGGGGTCACATTAATCACATTAGAATCACAGATTAGAGATTTTATGTATTTCCCCCTATTTTCTGTATTTTTCACTATTTAAAATATAGTATTTCTTAATTCCCCGCCCCCCCCCTCTCTCTCTGTCAAAAGTGTTGCTTGGCTTCCGCGCATTATAAACTGGAATATAGGCTTTAAATCTAACCTATCACTGGTTATGTGCAGCGTTTCACTTGATGTTGAATCTCAACCAGAGAACTGGTGTCTACCATTACCATATTGACAGAGGTGCACGCTGTGCGTCCTGACCGTCTCCACGCATCCATTCAGTAGCCTACCATCCCTACTCATGAGGCCTCCTGACTTTTGAGGCCCCAGGCGGTTGCCTAACCTTGCCTACAGTTAAGACCGCTACTGCAGTGCTGCTCACCGTCACTGCGCAGTTCCAGTGGGCAGCCACCAAGAAAGCTTTTTGAAGCAGCCACTAGGAAGCGACACAGCGTAGGCACCCTACGGGTCGTCGCATGCGACATGCATACTGTTATTTCGACTTATTATTATTTTAATGTTTGGTGACGGTGTTATAATAATGTATAACTTGTTTTTAAAATTTATGAGGGGAAGGGGAGAATGTAATCTGCCTGTGACCCTGTAAACATTGACTAGACAGTAAAGACTCATTTATATAGTCTACAAAGAACTCACCCTATAAAATTATATTTATACCCCGTAAGCTACTCTTTAAATAAAAAGCCTCATTTTATTTGACATAAAAGAGAAGACTGCGCTACCGATTATTTATCCCCAATCCAATGCTCTCCTATGTAGTATCTCCGTCTGCAGTGTTGCCTGGTCTGATTATTATAAGCCACATTGGGCTTATTTTTCTGAAGTTGCATGTAAATAATGGTAGAACGGTTGTGAGCTTGTAGATCGTCTATTTTCAAATAGCCAACATATATAAATATGCTCATTGTTTAATGGACGACCGATATAGCTTTGAAGTGCTCGTGTGGACTTTTATAGTCGCTTCTTTTGGGCTTGTTTTCATAGACCTGGTTGCTTATTTCTCTCGCAAATTCTGGCAACACCGCCCTGACGCAGCAGCAGCCTCCTGTCTGTGGGGATTTTACACAGAGAGGTGCGCGCTGCGCTCAACTCCAATCCATTGCCGTCTGTGTGGAGTGTGCGCTCTTGCAGGTGGTTGTTTGGTGTTATAATAATGTATAACTTGTTTGTAAAATTAATGAGGGGAAGGGGAGAATGTAATCCTCATGTAACCCCCGTTACAACACCCCCGTTACTGTAATCCAGATTACACATTTTAAAATGTACTCTAACACGTTACCGTTACGTTTTTTTTTTACTCTGATTACGTAACGGCGTTACATGTAATCCGTTACTTCCCAACCCTGGTTATGTATGACAGTTTGTCTATACTACTTGGTCTAATAAAAGTATATTTTCCTAAATCTGGAGACAATTCATATATAAACTATACAAATATTGTCCTGCTCATTACTGTGCACATGTTCTATATAAGTCTTCGTGTTTGAGCACAAATATGCATTTTGAGAACCCAAAAATGTTCGGCGTGCGCGCAAAGCACGCACGACACGCATACTCCCCCACACCTTCAGCTTCTGGCTAGGGGAAACACTAGTTTAGTTTTTATTTCGTTTTCGTCACTGAAAAAACAGGTAGTCACAGACAAATTTAACACTGGTTTGTGGGGGAGAAAGTTGCATAGAAATGCATGAAAACAGACACAATGGAACTCACAAGCGTTCATGACCATGTCACTGCGGAGCTCGGGCTTCCAGTCATCCCAGGAGGTCTCGAAGCCCTCGGCGAAGCGGATGCAGAAGTTCTTGAAGTGTCCCTTGCTGACCAGCGACTCTGACGAGCAGGCCGTGATCAGCGTACTCTCGATGGTCAGCACCAGCGCCGAGCCCGTGTCAAAGTCTATGCTGTGATTGGCCTAAATTTCGAGGACAGGGGAGGAGTTAAGCCTCGTTTATGCTCCGCCAGGTGCCCGAAAACGACCGAGAATGGCTGACCTCCAAGCTAGAACGAGCTTGAGGTCGGCTATTCTTGTCACGAGACACCATCGCGTAAATAAGTATGAATGGAGCTTTAAATGTCTGGAATCAGTGTGTTGATAATTTGGTGTCTTTTCATGGACCATAATGCCTTGCGACACTCCATAACAATGCTTGAAATAATTAGCACACCGTAGCAAGTAGCATACTTAACCACTTTCAACATGGACTCCCTATTTTGGGCATGCCATTAGAGACCAAACATTTCAATTATATATTGTTATTTTTATGTGAAAGTAGCCGATCTACAACATTTACTATTTTTACTAATGCAAAACACTGTAATGTGACTAAGTATAAAATAGGGCATTCATTTAGGGGAAAAAAATATGAAATATGGTGGTCCAAGGTTGGACAGCGATGTATAATATGATATACTGTAGGCCTATGTACATGTTCATAAGATACTTAAAGTAAGAATGCGTTCATGATTATCTTTCCATTTTTGGCACCTTTTTTCTTGGTAACACATCTTGCAATCTGTTATTTGCATAACGCTTAACAACATTAAGAAAACAATAACAAGAAATATCTAGCAAACTAATAATCAAGTGTAAACTCTAAGTGTTATATAGCAAGCTCTATGGGTTTGAAAGCCAAGTAGGAAGAAAGGTTTGCCCTTCGAACAGATAGCTGGACACCTGGACACACACAGCCGGTCATATACTGTACACTTCACCTCAAATCACCAGGTTTTGAGCGCACACACACACACACACACACACACACACACACACACGTTTGTATTACTATACAACAGATTTTATGAATGCCATATACAAAAAACAAAAAAATGCAACCGTAAGCCTGAAGCCGGAAAATAGCAGATCTACAAGCACACAACGCGTCGCAAGGCTACACATTGTGTGCTTCTATTTTCCGGTGCATGACACCAGCGTGCAATTAAGTTTAAATCAGGCACGACTTTATCTCTAATCCCTAAATCTAATTTCTAAATGTCTAATCATAATCCCAACCTGAATCTTTTCCCAAAAGTAAACGTATCTCAAAAAACCCTTTTCCAACCATTAAAAAAAACAAAAATTGTTCTTGCGAGGACCAGAAAAATGGTCCTCACAATGTCTATTTCTCATATTCTACTATACTTGTGGGGACATTTGGTCCTTACAAGTACAGTAATACAAACACACACACACACACACACACACACACACACACAGTCTGTCATATGTACCACTTCATCCTTGTTGTGTCCCCAGGCTTTACACAGCACCTGTGGAAAGCCTGGTTTTAATTTCTAAATTGACCCGTGTTATCCGGTCTAGAGCAGTGGTTCTCAAACTTTTTCATGTCAAAGACCACCCAAAATGATATGTATTTGGCCGCGGACCCCCACCTCACAATATTTTGTTCCAGGGACCACCAGAAGCAAAGATTTGAGTTACAAATGTTCACTTTAGAAATATATATATATATTCAAATATTTGCACACATTTTCACGATAAAAAAAATATAGCAGAACTACAAGCTAAAAGCGCAGCGCTATGAGCTTGTATATCTGCTATTTTTGAATAGCCAAAGTATAAATATATAAATATATTTTTTATATTTATATATTTATATCCAAGGACCCCTGGGGGTCCCTGGACCCCACTTTGAGAACCAACAGTCTAGAGCCCCGCCTACTGCACCTGGCCATTTGCACACAGCATTCCCCGTGTTCGTTCTAGAACCCAGACGGGATCAGAAACCTGCCAAGTGAACTGACCCCAGTCTCGTAAACCAGTGGATCTTGAGTAGAACTTTTGCCATATTATGATTTGAAGGCATGTCACAAACCTTCTTTAAAGAGATGAGGCTTTAAAATGTTTTGTTATTTACAACAGCTGAAGTGCAAACTGGTATAACAACCTCTTTATACATTGTCGCTGTCGGGCAGAAACCTTGTATCTCCATATCTAATATGTTTTATATGTGAAAATAGACAACCTATAAGTACACAATTTGTCATGATGTGACTGATTATGAAATGAGTTAACTTAAGGTTAAGTGTGTCTGTGGTTTTTACAAATATTGAACCAATGAAAAGTATTAACAAGGGCTTGTGACTAAATAATAACTACATTACATCCATTGGATAGTTTTTTTTTAGTTTTCTTCCATTTCCTGAAAAGTTTTGAACATACAAAGTTTCCACCGGACAGCCACGATACGTGAATGAATGAATTATCCCCCAAGTCCTCACACCAACCCCACAGTTCAGTTGTTATTCCAGTTTCTTTGATGGATGAATGTGATGGCTTAGTGTTGTGACCTACCCTCTAATGACAGTGGATATATGACAGGCTGTAACTGTCACCACAACTCACAGGACAAGACTGTCACTGTCACCCTGAAGCCTCATTTATGCTTCATGGCACAAAGGTGTCGCCCGCCGAGAACGGCCGAGAATAGTAGACTTTACAACCTGGAGCTTGTAGGCCTGCTGTTCAGCGCGAGACACTGTAGCGCGATGAAGTATAAATAAGGTTTAAAACACAGGACACACCGTCACTGTCAACCTAGTCTCACATAGCCAGACCACTATTCCACAATCTCTGAATGCTTTATACTGTAGAGTCTGGAACTAGACCTCCCGGAAGCCAGAGAAAGGAAGCTTTCATCCGTTTCGTTCTGTTCACGAAAAACATGTATATGAATATGAATTAGTTAATTAGCCATTAATATTAATTATTTAGATTTATACAGTGGTGGAAAGTAACTAAGTACATGTACTCAAGTATTGTACTTAAGTACAATTTTGAGGTATTTGTACTTTCCAATTTCCAATACTTTTTACTTTTACTACTCCAATACATCTCAGAGGCAAATATTGTACTTTTACTCCACTACAATTATTTGAACACTTTAGTTACTTTGTAGATTTTACAAAACATACATTATCCACTTCAGCCCTAAATACATTTCGGCCATTTGAAAATAGCCGATCTACAATTTGTATACATTTGAAAACTTGTAATGGGACATTCTGCATAATGAGTACTTTCTACATTGCAGTATTGAGTAAAACATTTGAGTACTTTTTCCACCACTGGATTTATATTAGGACAAATCTGTGCGGCTGTAAAAACGGGGAAGGAGGCATCACATCCGTCATTGTCAGCGTTTCTGTGCTCCAGACTGTATGACGGAAGCATGTAAAACATTGTGGGAAGGCAACGGTCTGGCTACGCAAGACTACTGTCACCCCAACACACAGGGGGGGAAAGGGAATAAGTAGTGGATTACTTTTCCTGCACGTTTTTGCTGGCCTAAAGTTCTCTTGGATCCGGATTCAGAGCGGTTGCCCTCGGTACCAGCCATGTGTCCTCTCTATTGAAATAAGTATGACACAACAGCTTGTACATGCGCCCTTATGGGAGGAAATACAACATGACATGTAGAATAACAAAGTGTGTACATGCGCGCTTTATGGAGGGAGAGACAGCATGACACGAACATGGAATAAAAAGCCAAAATAAAATGTCATGACTAGTCTAGGGTTGGAGATCCTTTAAGGTTTTAATGATTCCGGTTCCTTATCGGTTCCCTCTTAACGGTCCCATTCCTTATTGGTTCCCTCTTAACGGTCCCATTCCTTAACGGTTCCCTATAACAATTCCTATAGGGGGTTCCAAATTCCAAATGATCCTATCATCTACATCCTAACTCCTACAGGAAGCTGAAGTCGGTCGGCCATTTCATGTCAAGTCGCTCATGCCTGCTCGAAGGAGATAGGGATTAGGATTAGTAGGCATCAGTGAGGAGGTAGGAGGTAGGAAACCCAAGTGCTTGCTACCAGGAAGACGTTCCAAGCTGAACAGCATGATGTGTGATGACCCCACCCCTCAAGCTGGCTCAATAACGTGTGTCACCAGTGTTCAGAAATGGACGTCGCACAACATGACACTTCAGAGGAATTTATGTCCCACTTCTCACAACAAAATGTCCTCCTTTCCTCTATCCTCTTCTCGTTTCCTACATGCTTCCTCAGTGGGAGGGACGAACATGCAAGTGCGGGAAATGAGGATTTAATTTAAGGACCTGAGAGCAAAGATGGTTAATTATTTTTTAGGACGATCCGCCATCCCGATTGAAGCCACTAGAGGCGAAATGGTATACAAATCCTACAAATGGTCTTCTACGTGGGCACCGGCTTCTGACTGCAAATCTCAAGAACGTCCTAGGTTTACCAGTAGCACCTGCTAGATCCCGCGAGAGTGTGTTGCTAGGACAGAGAAAGGTTGATAATAATGTAGATTTTCTCCTGATTTGTCTCTCTGAAAAAAGCCATGTTAGTATAAAAATCTTGGGAATATTGTGTCGCTTTTGACGATCAGGTCCAATATTTAGTTCAGTGACCATGGGGCTAAAGAATGGTTCAGAAGCTGTGTTCACGTTCACTCTTCCATTGGAAATAATAGACTTCAACCTGCTTCCGGTCTCCTAAAAAGGCGTCCGCCCACTTCACGTAGCTACACGAAGTAAACCGGAGATGGTGAGTCTTGTCATTTTAGTCTTGGCTGAGACACACCCGGAGAGTGTCTATAGGGGCGGGACTTACCCTGGAAACAATCTTTTTCGTGCCAATCACAACACTCGTTTCATTCATGGAGAATGTCAAACAGATTTGTAAAGCCTCAACTTTAATTACCTTGGGTGGTACATCCGTTTAGACACTCAACCGGCTAGGCCTTGCCTGGGTCTTGCTAGGACTAGCGCTCTGTTTCCTAAACAATTAAGTATGTAAAGATTATGCTGTTTAGGTATTATCATTCTAAATGTTGCTGCTGTTCTACATACAGCAACCAGTTGAAGAATCACACATTTTTGCTTTAATGAAATATCCGAGACCATTCATGTTTATGGAAGATGCTGCTGAACACTTATTCTATTTCTAGTTTTACCACTTCAAATACTTTTTAATCTGAAAATAACAAATAACCGAAAATAGCCGATCTACAAGCTCACAACAGTTCACACTATTTTCGGTGCGCAACATGCTTCCATAGAAGACATGCTGACTTCTATGGAAATGACTGGAATCAGTCGTGGCCACTGAGAACTTTACTCCATGCACGTAGAACAACACATAGAAAACACTGAATGACAAGTTAGCTACTGTCTACTTGTAGCGTAAAGATCACAATTAAATGCAGCTAAACAAGACAGTGTTAATCTTGCCCAAAAATGGAGAGACGACAGGACGACAGGACGTTGGTGGGATATTCTATTCTATATTCTATATTCTATATTTTATATTATATTATATATTATATTCTATATCCTATTCATGCACATGTATACGATCCCTGTATCTCTATATTTGGTCGATCGGTCGTATGGTAGTGGGTATCGGCACTGGGTACCCTGACAACGGGTACCACAGGTGCTCTGACAACAAGTTCAGCGGTTATTGCATAAAATGGGTGGGGCATACGTTCCCGACTGGCATCGTTCCCGAGTAGGCCCATTTATACATCACCCATTGATTGTAATATCTAACGTTATTAGTACCGTGGTAACAGGTACCGCACTGGGTATTCTAACGGCGGGTACATTTAGGGTTCCTTGAGAGGGGTTCCAAATGGACCCTTACAGGTCTGTAACTCTGAGAGTGTACAAATGGAAGCAAATGGACCCTTACGGGACCATTTGGTTCCATTTGTACACTCTCAGAGTCATGAGGATACTACAAATTATTCTTTTTTAATAATTGAAAACCACTGGGGTATTGCATAACCGGGTGGGGCATGCATTCCCAACTGGCATCGCTCCAGACTTGCGTGGGCCCCCGACTACTCTGGGCAGACAGATGCCCAGGTCTAACACTGAAGCCATTACCTGGGAGGTGTTGGTGATGGGCAGACAGACAGATGCCCAGGTCTAACACTGAAGCCATTACCTGGGAGGTGTTGGTGATGGGCAGACAGATGCCCAGGTCGTTGACGGTCAGCTGGAGGAACAGGGTGCTGAAGGCCTGGGCGGAGGTCTGCTGGATGCCCGGCAGCTTGTCCACCACCTCCTTGGTGGCCATGTGGATGTCCTTGTTGAGGGCCATGCGTTGCTCGTTCCAGTTGTCGTACGCGGCCTTGTAGTTCAGCCAGAACAGCACGGCTGCAGGGCGGTTATAGGAAAAAGGAGAAGCACGATCTTGAATGTCATGTAAAACCAGAGATATATTATATGTATATGTATATACCGCACATGCCACTGATGCTCATTGGAGCGGTGCGTCAACGCGGTTGCCATAGTGGTCCGACAAAGCCGTCTCTCTCCTATTACAATCATCTTAACTCGCTGAATTCTGAACCGATTTTCTAGCGGTTTGGTTTGCTAAAAATGTCAGACATATACTTGGTTGAATTAAACGTGGGTTTTCATACCAAAAAAACACTTCATCTTGCATAGATAGTAACCATAATTACTATTTGCCGTATATGTGGCGGTTAAAACATTCACTGCCATGGGTGACTTTGACAACTCTTTTTCCAGAGGCCCAGACTGCCATGGGCGACTTTGACGACTTCTAGTTTTTTTAAACATCGCGCTGTTCTCTATCACCCGAGTGATCACTTTCACATTCCACTCACCCGGATACGGAAACAACGTCATCCGAAGATTTCCGCCTCCGTCAACTTCCTGTTTAGCTTTTTCATGTAAACGGCTGCATCTTGAGTTGCCTTTTTTTGCCCTGGATTTCGCGAGACATGTTATTTTCAACGTGCTGCTTCAAGAGAAGGGGCCGTTGCGGATGGATTTTTTTTCTCTGGGTGACGCACACTGATACCGGGTCTGTTTACAAACGGCCGGATGAGCGATCATATTGGATACACATTTTCTGTGGCCAGTTGAAAAGGTAAAAAATACGTGCATTTTTGGGCAAGACACACAACAGCTAGTAAACAAGAGAAGGGGGGATCGCGGGTGTTTTTTTTTTTGCTTCCGTGGCAGTACAGTGATCCACTCAGTGCTGAGCAGCATTCTGGGATCGATCATACTGGATTTAAATATTCTGTGACCAGTTGAAAAGGTATGAAAAACAAAAATTGCTGTCAGTGGGCGATTTATTTATGTATTTACTCTGGCAGTGAATGAGTTTAATACAATTTATCCTCTCTCTCTCTCTTGCTTCTCTCCATTCATGAGTGTTTAGAAGAAAAACACATTGCCAATGTGTAGACACTTTGGTCAATACATATTGTGATAATACTAAGTGATGTGTCAGAATCAAAGCTCAACCCGTCCTTGGAAATTGTGGCGTGAGACGATGTTGAGGTTTTTAGCTACACGTGTGTGTAAATGTGATCCAGACCTCTGTCGAACGCTACTGGCTGGGCGAAAACGATGGGCCGGTTGAGCGTGATGAGAACAGCCTCCTTGTCTGAGGAGCCACTGATCTCCTCCTGCAGGGCGTTCCTCAAGCCGATCCGCGTGCGGAAGTACGCCACCTGGTGGAAGTCAGAGCCCGCTTCTTCATACACCTGTGTGCAGGGGAGGGACGGGAGACATCGTTCCAAAGACATATTATGATCTATATATCACAAACAGGTGAATTAGCATTAACCTGGACTGTAGCTGTTAGGCTTTGTCGCCCTCTCCTGACGGAGCAGGGTAATTGCAACAATGTCTGAGCTAAAATAAAGATTCAGTCTTCTTCAAATTAACTTCAGTCTGTGTTATTCTTCCCGACCACAGGGTCTACATTTGTCAGTAGAAGAGAACATGTGGTGCTATATAGCACCATTTGACTAATGTGCTATATAGCAACAAATGAGGCTTCTCTATGAGCCTCATTTTCATAAAATGTTACTTCCAATCTGTATTTTAGAACATGTTAACCCATTTTAGGCCCGAAGCTGATTCTAAAATGGGTTAACATGTTCTACAATACAGATTGGAAGTAACATTTTATGAATTAAAATAAGTCCCGTACTGTAGGGACAGGCAGGGGACAATGCACACCTGGTGTTTACTATCTGTCCAGGGATAGGTTGACAGCATAATTAAATCTCACAGCTGAAACATTTTGGCAGGCCAAGTCCTAATCTGCAATTTGTTAAACAGCGTGAAAAGGAGCCACCCACACACTAGGGCTGTGTTTCATAAACAAGCTAAATATGTAAAATAATTACAATGTTTTGGTAGCCATACAGCCAGCCAGTTGAAGAAAATTGCAGATAGAGGCTTTAACCTTTAGCTTTAATGAAATCTCCAAGATCATCTGGGTTTTCTGGAAGATTGAACATGTGTTCTGTCGTTTGACCACTTCAAGTACCTAAGCTGCAATGCAGCCTGTGTCGCGGGTTCGAATCCCGATGACCTTTGCTGCGAGCCACTCCCCATCTATCTCCCCATTTCATGTCAGTCTATTGTCCTATAAAATAAAGGCATAAAAGACCCAAAATACTTCTTTAAAAAAATAACAAAAATAACTAATAAACAAAAATAGGCTATCTTAATAAGCTTACAACGCATCACTGACTTCAATTCAAATGAATGAGAGCTTTAATGCATGTGACTATCTGTCCCACAGGGCCAGGTTGACAGTATGTAAGTACCTGGTGTTTGACTATCAGTCCCATAGGGCCAGGTTGACGGTATGTATGTACCTGGTGTTTGACTATCTGTCCCACAGGGCCAGGTTGACAGTATGTATGTACCTGGTGTTTGACTATCTGTCCCACAGGGCCAGGTTGACAGTGTGTATGTACCTGGTGTTTGACTATCTGTCCCAGGGCCAGGTTGAGGTCCACTTGGCATTTCCCAAACAGCTTGAGGTAGCTGCTGCTACCGGGCTGAGCCTTGCACTGGATCCGGTTGGACAGCTCCAGTTCTATGAGGCCCGTCTCAAAGCGCACCGCCCGCATGGATGGAGTGGTGGCCGTCATCTGGATGCCCTGTGAGTGGGACAAAAAACATTACATTTCCATTGATATATAAAAGAACAAAAACAAACAAACAAATACAATAAAAATCCACTTCCTTGGCAAGTTGGCATGGAACATGTATCGTCATCGCAATATCAACATGCACAATATACAATCCAGGTATAAATTATGTTTTTGTTGGATTAGAAGAAAATGTTTTAAGCGGAGCAGTGAGCCAGGTGCAATGTTTTCAGTAAAACCAGGTTGTTGGAATGGAACTATAATCAATGTATTTCTTCTTATTATTTTCAGTGTATGCATACAATAGGTTTTCTATATTATCAGCAAACCAAAGGCAGAAAGCCATTCAAACTGTATACTTCAATATTTGCTTACTTATCGCGAGTTATATCGACATTGCAATACTCAACAATGTTATCGCATGTTGCATGATTTCCTAATATTGTGCAGCCTTAGAAGGGACAGCATTAATGAGTAGTTAATTAATCATTACATTAACGTTACGTATGTTAATTCTTGCCAGTTAATAGAACTCTAAGTGTGTAAACACTGACCCGTCCTGAAGTTGACTGTGTGTAACTGGGATATGAGTCAGCATTGTGTAAACATAACCACTTGTGCTAGAGGAACGGGAGCAAAAATGGCGTACCTTGAACATGAGACTGAGTGAATAGAGCAGGATTTTGGGTTTGTCTGCATCGGTTGAGATGTCGTGTTCGTTCCACAGCGGGATGGGCTGCTCTCCTCCTGCAAAAACACACCATGTGTCAACATTGTTACCTCCAATAAACAATTCCTACACAACCCACATCAAACACATTTCAAGCTCATATCTCAGTATTTACACTGGAAGACTCCATATGTGTAGAACTATTATGGATGAAAGCTACACAGTGGCCACATTAACCATTTATGAAACATGAAAACTCATGGCCAGGTTTACACATTTACAAATTGGTCTTTATTGGTTGCTCTCTAGCAAAAAAAACGAAAACAAAAAAGAAAAAGAAAAAAGAACAGATCTGATGAGAGCGAGTTATGATTTGATAATGATGTATTGAGTTATATTATTATTGATTGTACAACACTTAGGTCAGCGGTTGTTTTTAAATGTCCATTCTCACATCCAGATGTTTTGCAGTGTTTACATTATGATTTGATGCCCTTGAGACAATCCAACAAAGTTTTTTAAAGAATTAGCATTTTGTTTCAAAGGCAGCTACCTTTTAGAATCATATCATCTTTTATCTTATATCTCACAACAAGCATGGTAACTAAAAATATAACGATAATTAAATGAGTGTCCACAGACACACTGAAGAACAATAAAGTTCTGTAAACAGTGGCCCGGTAATGCCAGCTACTGTAGCCTACCAGCTAGCGTTAGCTGTTCATAATCCTCTCCTGATCTCCGTTGATAACAAAACTTTCATAGGGTGAGTGTGATGTCCATTGCAGATGTCAATGTTTCTATCGTTCATAAAATCACTCTGAAAGTGATCCAAACGATATGGTTTAAACGACTATCGTTACAGTTGTGGTGTGGACGATTTTTCAAACAACAGATTTATAGTTATCGTGCTTGTTGTGAACGTCACTTTAGGGCCCGCGTGGCAGAGTTTACACGTCATGAGAACATGTGAGCGGATCGTGCAGTAACTGTAGCGTATATATACACACTCACTCTGTATAAGATGTGTGCTGAAACACACAGGAACAAAAATCAAACATGTTGCGTACCTGACACCTTCTGGATGACTTCATTCACCTCCTTCATGAAGACCTTCTGCAGGAACACCAGGTGGTTCAGCAGGTCTGTGGTCAGGTTGTGTTCAAAGGAGCCGATCTGCACGGCGGACAGAGGTCAACAGTCATCATGTCTCAGATATGTGATGCACGTTGATTTCACCCATTTAGACCGGGGAAAGAATTGGTGTAGTTTTTCGAGTTCTTTGGCTATTTTTTTAAAATTGTGATATTTTTTTTAAAGCAAACATTTGTAACTTAAATCTTTGCTTCTGGGGATTCTACAAATGTCTTCTAAATCTTGCTATAGTATCAGTGGTGCTCAAACTTTTTCATGTCAAGGACCACCCAAAATGATGTATTTGGCCGCGGACCTCCATTTCAAAATATTTAGTTCCAGGGACCCCCATGAAGAAAAGATTGAGTTACAAATGTTCCCTTTAAAAAATATTTGCACAAATGTTCATTTAAAAAAAAAAAAGCAGATCTACAAGCTCGTAGCTCGGTGCAGCGCTATGAGCTTGTAGATCAGCCATTTTCAAATGGTCGAAATGTATATAGGGCTGAAGTGGTTAATGTATGTTTTGTAATGATAATCCAAAATCTACAAAGTAACTAGTAACTCGTAACTAGTAACTACGTTTTCAAATAATTGTAGTGGAGTAAAAGCACAATATTTGCCTCTGAAAAGTAGTGGAGTAGAAGTAAAAGTACTGAAAATTGGAAATACTCCAGTCAAGTAAAAAATACCTCAGAATTGTACTTAAGTACAGTGCTTGAGTAAAATGTACTTAAGTTACTTTACACCACCGCTAGTGTCCCAGCAGCAGTTGTTACCTCAGCCACACAGCGCAGGTAGTTGCCCTGCAGGTAGTTGCCCTGCTTGGCTGGGAAGTCGTCGGGGGCCCAGACCTGGTCCGAGTGGCTGTCGTGGTCCTCCATGATGTACTCCCCTGACATGGTGACCGGCGGCAGGTTGAGGCTGGCCGAAGGCGGCATGGTGGACATGTCCACGGGGGACACCTTGGACTGGAAGCACAGCTTGTGGTTGGGAAGCTCAAAGGTGAAGCTGGTCTGTGCGCCTGGAGGGAGGAGAGGGACGTCGGAGACATCAGAAAGATGCTCAACGCTTTAAATCCGGGAACGCGTCTGTGTCACTTCAGGTTTATATGGCTATTCAAAAATAGCAGATATACAGTACAAGCTTGTAGTGCGGCACAGAGTGCCACGCTACGAGCTTGTAGATCTGCTATTTTTTTTAAAGAAATTGTGTGCAAATCTTTGAAACAATGTTTTTTACAAATGTTCAAAATCTCACAATAACCCACTCTGAGGTGTCTTTGTATGGTCTTGTGCACTTGGGTCCTACTTCTAAATATTTATGTATGCAGAATATGTATATACAGTATGTTATGCTGGCATACTTTTACGGTTTAGCTGAAAAACATTCATTGTTGCCCACAACAAACAGAAACTAATGAGTGCTGGTTATCCGTTTGTTTTGTTATTTGTCACAACCGTGCCACCGGCGAGAGCTGTGCATGAGAGCTGTGCATGAGAGCTGTGCATGAGAGCTCTGCATGCTTTTACTCTTGAACTTGATAAAAGGAGGTGCAGTTGGGTAGCCTACATTTACTCTTTGTTTCAACATGTCTACATTTTAGAAATCAGATTAATTAAATTAATGTAGGCAATGTTCTTCATAAAATTCATGAAGTGTAACAGTTTGTAGTTATAGCGGAGAGACATATTACAGGTTTTTAATTTGATTTTTTAAAGATTTTTATAAACCTTTATTTAGAGAGGGATAGGGAAAGTAGGCTGACAGGAAATGGGGAGAGAGATGGGGGGTGACACGCAGTAAAGGTCGTCGGTAACGGGAGTCAAACCCACGACACGCTGTCAGGCTAGCATTGCAGCCTAGGGTGCCTGGACCGTCACGCTACGGCCCAGGCCGACACATTACAGGTTGAGAAAACGAAAGCAACAAGTGAGCTGTGTGTTCAGTCATGCACAACTGACCCGGCCCCGCATTAAGTCACATTATGACCAGTCTGGCTTTTCTATACAAATTAGCCAGTTAAACCCTATCTATTTAGTTGACTGAAGTCCACCTGGGCTCTATACTACTGGGCCCACTTATGTTTTTGCTCTTCACTAAATATCTATGCGTGGTGAGATAGAAAAAAATATTGTTTAGAGAATGTTCGCCCAAGACGCTAGGGTTCAAGTATTAAGTGAGCTCTGTTCACACACACACACACACACACACCCACCAGTCATGCCGTGGCTCTTCATGCGGCCCATCTTGTACTCGGCCTTCAGCGAGGGCAGCAGAGCGGCTCCGATGGTGATGCCGTCCATCATGGCGCTGAACTTGAGGACGATGGGCTTCTTCTCCAGGCCCTCGGGGAGCTGAGGGAACTCGTTGGCCTCTACGGGCGTCTGGTTGATGCTGGCGGCCTTGTCAGAGGGCTGCGGGGTGGGCGTGTCCTCCCTGGTGGCCGTGGGACTGAGCGGAAAAGGAGGCCAGACAGAAAACGTCAGAGAAATGAACGGTCTGCCCCGAATATCTCTTGTAGGTGTAATTATCAATTATTTTCTTAGATTATTATATTGATTACTTTTACGATTAATCGAATATATATTTTTTCATCAACAAATTGACAGAAAAATCAAATCGATTTTACAATCTATCTATTCGACTGATGAGTCTGATTAGCCAGTTAAGCCCTATGTTATACTGCGCCACGCACAAATACAGAAAATAGCCTTTATTTTTACAACAAAAAAAATTAAAAAAGGGAAATTTCAATGTTTTCCACCAAAATTGATCAACATTGTCAAAAATTATCACAAATGTGACCAGTTGTGAGGTTGTAGATCTGCTATTTTCGCAATTCATCATTGTATA
Source organism: Gymnoscopelus braueri (assembly GCF_963280865.1). Taxonomy (NCBI): domain Eukaryota; kingdom Metazoa; phylum Chordata; class Actinopteri; order Myctophiformes; family Myctophidae; genus Gymnoscopelus; species Gymnoscopelus braueri. The sequence goes on along the minus strand of NC_137621.1, from coordinate 50,438,277 downwards.
TCGGCTATTTGTTTCTGTTTCTGAACATTCTTGAAAATGACTGGATAAAGTCACCTCATGACATGCCCACAATAGCGATGCCACTTTGAAAGTGGTCAATTAAGGTTGAATTACTTGAGTGCATGTAAAATGAAACACAGCGTTCAAATCATTTCAAAGACGATAACAATAAAAGTGAACCCACATGTTGGAGGGTTGCCGGATCAGGTCGGCGATCTGTTTGGAGAGCTGGTGAGAGCTGCGGACCATCATGCTGTGCAGCGTGGCGGGGTGCTGTGGGATGTTGATCATGACGGCGCCCACTTTGAAGACGGCGGCGTTGTTGGTCTTCAGGCCGCGCTGGGCGCTGTACAGCGCCTGGGACTTGGCGATGTTGCACTTCACCACCGTCCTGGAAACGGGCAGAGTGAGCAAAACGACCACCGATGACATCACGGCTCCATGTGGACGTGGAAACAGTAGAGCCCGACACATGGATGGATTTGGTCAATGTATTTTTTTGACCGGTGGTTCTCAACCTTGTTGGGATCAGGGCACCACTTTAAAAGCTTTTGCGGCCCACCCATCCAACCACTTAACCCTACACATTATGTGGTCGGATGGATGGGCCACGTGCATTTTCAGAGCATGATTATTAGAATGATGAATCAATCGTGTTCTAAATATTTTAATATCAGTGTCATTTGCCAATTATTCTGGGCCCACTTGCAATACCCTCGCGGGCCACCAGTGGGCCCCGGCCCACAGGTTGAGAACCAGTGTTATAGAAAACAGCGGTATCAGCAATTGTGAAACCGATGCGTTCCGATTTCTTACCATTTAGAAATGTCAAAAAAAAAAAGCAAATCTTCAAACTGTGAGCTTGCAGATCTGCTATGTGTGGACATTTTTAATGGGGATTACCGGTAAGTGGTTAAATAAGTTCAGTTCATGTGTATTTAATATTTACTTGTACATTGTATACAGTTAAATATTCTACTCATATGTCAAAGTGTAATGTTATTCTTGTGTCTACCAAAAAGTTACCAGTACATTTATTTGTCATTTATTTGCTTATGTTAAATGTTCCCAATAGAAACTTTAATCAAATGAAATTAGAACATTAGCATTTGTTTCAAAATATGTTCAAAATATCAGTAATCGGTATTCTGGTTGGTTATTGGACACAAGATGATGTCATGGGTCGGGCTCTACATGGATGGATGGTGCCACAGACATGTACCATTTACACACATAGTGACATAACTGACCTTTGTGGAATGACGTTGACAACAATACGGTCACACATGATGTGGTGTATCATACTGTATGGTGACAATACGGTCACACATGATGTGGTGTATCATACTGTATGGTGACAATACGGTCACACATGATGTGGTGTATCATACTGTATGGTGACAACACTGTCACACATGATGCGGTGTATCATACTGTATGGTGACAATACGGTCACACATGATGTGGTGTATCATACTGTATGGTGACAATACGGTCACACATGATGTGGTGTATCATACTGTATGGTGACAATACGGTCACACATGATGTGGTGTATCATACTGTATGGTGACAACACTGTCACACATGATGTGGTGTATCATACTGTATGGTGACAATACGGTCACACATGATGTGGTGTATCATACTGTATGGTGACAATACGGTCACACATGATGTGGTGTATCATACTGTATGGTGACAATACGGTCACACATGATGTGGTGTATCATACTGTATGGTGACAATACGGTCACACATGATGTGGTGTATCATACTGTATGGTGACAATACGGTCACACATGATGTGCTGAATAATGATAATATATCGTTGCTGTCAGGCAGAAACCGCTTCTCTCTATATTTTAACGTTTTGTTTGTAAGTTAATGGCCTACTTGATCACACTACAGCGTCACAGAAAAGCATAAAAAGTAACAGATCTACAAGCTCAAAAAGTTTTGAGCTTGTAGATCTTTTCCACCCGACAGTGACGATACGTTGTCTTTGCAGAAAGGTTTTCAGCTGCACGTAGCAAATCGTAGCAAACTACTATCAATGCATAGAGATGAAATGGAATGGTGTTAAAAAAATCAACCTACAATACAAAAACACAATGACAATAAAGCAAAGTGGTGAGGCAGAATGTTACCATACAAATGAGTTCAATCATTTCATGTAAAAAAAAAAAAGATCTTTGTGGGGTTCTCTCTCCTGATTGGAGAAATTGGTGTCCCACCAGACAATGTATTTTCTGTTTACTAAAGAGCCGGAGACGGGGAGACCCCTGTTAGCAATGATTACTATCAAAATCTAGAGCTCTAAGTTTTTGACTAAGAACTTTGTTTTAACCAAAACATATCACTTACAGCACCTTTAAGTACAGGTAAGTTAGTGGTGTCATAAAATGTGTTAATTTGATGAAACTTAGAACCGTGTTTTAATGAACGTAGGTATACGTATAACATGTGGGGACAAACTGCTCACTTCAAAATAAATCCATAAAATGAGGCCAAAAGCACAGACAGACAAATGAGAATGAGGTCTGGTTTGGGTCTGACGTCAGTAACATTAAAACATACAGAAACTCTTGTTTGGCTGTGCTGGTAGGAGAGGTTGGGAAGTCCTCCAGTCTACGCAAGTAGTAGGAAGAGAGAAGCAGGGACAGTCAAAAACCAAACACAATTGACACAGAGGTTCAAATAGTTCCAGGACAACATCCCCCGTTTTGCAGATACCTTAAAAAAAATGTTGTTGTTTTCTTGCTACTACTCATACAGATTTTGTCCAAAACTCACCCAAATTGGTACACCTCATCTCTGTGACGCTTTGCACGCACACTCCCAGTAGGCCAAAAAAAGAACTGCCACCTCAAATATTTCAAATCTGCCTCATGGCGGTGCTATAAAAAGTCACAACACAGCCCTGGCCTGGTGGGGATCTGTTCTCCGAGTTGCACTCTTTTCTAGTTATCTAACTCACTCACTAGTAACAATAGCACAACACACTCACTAGTTACGATAGCATTACTCACTCACTAGTTACTATATCATAACTCACTCACTAGTTACGATATAACTCACTTACTAGTTACGATAGCATAACTCTCTCACTAATTATTAAAGAGCTTAATGCAGTTCAAAGTTGAATATTGAACATAAAAATCTTTTCATTGAATTGAATTAATGTATTCCTAGATCAGTGGTTCTCAAACTTTCTTTTTATTTCGAGGACCCCCATAACTAGCTGAGAGTGTACAAATGGAAAAAAATGGACCCGTACAATCTCAGAGTTACAGACATGTAAGGGTCCATTTGGAACCTCTATCAAGGAACCCTGAGGGTCCCTGGACCCCACTTTGAGAACCACTGTCCTAGATTATAATTTATTTTCGTATCGGAAAGTACTCGGTATTGACCGATACGAAATCGGCATTGGGAAGGAAGAACATAGTATCGGTACATCTTTAAAGTTTAGACTGAAGCATAGTGATATGTGTCTTGCTGAACAGACATGCAGTGTGAAGGTGAGGGGGTGACCGCTGATACATACTGGATGTCAGGTGTGATTCCCTCCAGCAGGACGATGTTGACTCCTCCTATGTGAGCTGATGCACACGTTTCTGTCATCTTCTGGTGCAGGATGTCTACGGAAGACACACATGCATGTTGTCTCATTCATTCAAAGCACACTGAGAGGAACAGCCTGAGTTTTACTCAGGTGCAGATCTAAGAGCTCACAATGCATTTTCTTTACACTAGATTATCGGACTTCCCAAACCAACACTTTCTGATATGAACAATAAGGCCATCACGCGCTTAGCACTCACAATGGAGTGACACTGACATTTGACAATGTCAAACCTTACATTGTCACCTCGAACTTATGCCATCTGGACTAAGATACAGAACTTTGAAATGGGGAAAAAAGGTTGTTTTAGTATAAGTTTTGTCCCTTCAGCCATTGCGTCATTAAACAAACTGCCTCACTGATGGGACGTTTTTTGTGTATACTGGGGACTTCATGTGTTGTCTTGGTATTATTTCTGTTGAACAGACTGTGAAGATGAATATCCCTGAGGGGACAATAAAGACATTATTATTATAATTGAGATGGATAGACGGTGAGGTTGGTTGAAAACTTGCTCACCTCACGTTCTCTGTTTATACTGTCGCTCATTGGAAACAAACAGGATTTCTATCTCATTGGGAACATCTTGTGATCTCATCTCTTACTGTTTAGGGCTGAGACAACTATATATAGCCTTTAAACAAGGACAATGTTACTGGGGTGGAGCTCTAATATAACGTTCAGATCTACACAACGTCATATTATAATTGTTTGGTTCATAGGGCATATGTCCCTGCTGAACCAATCACATTATTTATTTTTTGCAAAGAGTATCACAGACTAGTGCTGGCTCAATCAATGATGTTGTCTTAGAACTCGACAATGGTTGAGACAATTTAAAAGAAGACTTTTAAAACATGTAGGCTATCAAAATGAATGTCTGGCATGTGTCCGTGGTGATGTCCATTGAAGCCTCACCTTTCATCTTCTCCTTCAGCGTGAAGCTGCCGTGAATCTTCTTCAGCTCGGCCTCCATGGTGAGGCCTCCGATGTCGGCCTCCAAGTGCGTGCGGTTCACCATGCCGATGCCGAACACGATGAGCGTGACATGCTGCGGCTCCGAGCTCACCAGGCTCCTCCGTCTGCCGCCGGCGCCCACCGGTTTGTTGGGTGTGTTGGGCTCCTGTTCGTTCTCGAAGATCACCCTGCACAGAGGCTCCGACGGGCTACGCCCACCATCTGCACAACAAGGTTTTTTTTTTTTCAGTTATTGATATGAGAACCCACAGCATGTGAAGGCTAAACATTGTTAATTGATGCTGTCATGTATTACAAACAAAAAATGTCTGTACTTTTATGATGATATTGAACTGTTTGGTGCTACTTTATAAGTTTATGAATTGAATACCAAGGACCCCAAAGGAAACAAGACCACAAGGACTTTTTTGGACGTCCCTTTTAGACAAAGTGTGTACTTGTGCTGTTTTTACATTTCTGCCTAATAAAATCAATCAATCAAAAAAAAGACAAGAAAATTACAAGAAAGAAAGAAAGAAAGAAAGAAAGACAGACAGACAGTACCAGACAAAAAGACAGAGACAGAGACAGTGCCAGACAGACAGACAGACAGACAGACAGACAGACAGACAGACAGACAGACAGACAGACAGACAGACAGACAGAGACAGTACCAGACAGACAGACAGACAGACAGACAGACAGACAGAGTACCAGACAGAGCGTTGTTCTGGGGGGAGTGTTTCTCCAGTATGCCGGTGGGGTCAGAGATGAGTGAGTAGAAGTTGAGCAGCTTGTACATGTTCTGCCAGCACTCTGCGGATGGCTCGCTCTGCTCCGACACCGTGATGGAGTCCGAGTCGTCCATCTGGATGGCCATGTGGTCCGCCACGTCGCGAGAACCCTTCCTGGACACCTGAAACGGTCACACACGTTAGGAAGACAAGGACACATGCGGACGGACGGCACGAGACCACATCACCTCCGATTCGATCATATTCCGATTATTGCGATTCCAATACATGATTTATGTACCGTGACTGTGTGACTAATAAATAAAGTGCTTTCTAATGATCCACAATGAAAACAGAATAATTTACTTCCATTATCTTTTATTGATAATAAAAACAATTGGGAGATGTGTCACTGTCAACTGGAAGGTTATATTTGCCAACATCAACAATTGCAGAAAACCAACAAGAAAATAGTCCTTTAAAAAAATCATTTTTTGTAAAATAATACTGACTTCACAATAACAAAGGCTTCTCAATATTCTGATAACCAACCAAAATCTGGCTGCTGCTCTGCAATTAGAAATATGATGAAAAAAACAACAACAAAAAAACAACCAGGCTCCCCGCTACCCCTCTAAAAACCTCTTCAGCTTGCATTCCCAATCCCTACCTAATTCAAATCCCCCTTTTTACCTTATTTTTTTGCCCAATTTTTGTGTTGCTTACCGGTATTTTTTTTTTTTTATTATTTTGTTTTGTAAAGCCACCAAAAGCGGCTATTTTCGGAGCACGACACCCTCGCACAACCAAGTATAAAATGACTTGTTTTAGTTCTACTGGATCTCTTCTCCACTAGTCCCTCCCTACATGTTTTAATTTGTTGATGAAATTGTCAATACATTTAGTCATAGTTTTAGTCATCATAGCTTAGTCTTTGTTTAGTTATCGTCAGTGAGAAAAGGTAGTCGACGAACATTTTTGGTCAAAGTTTTAGTCAACGAAATGAACACTGATATCAGTGGGACTCTAGTGGGGAGTGTATGCTACCTTGGAGGTGCGTCTCTCGGAGCGTCCCAGAGTGCTGCGTCCTCGCTGCTCCCTCCTCCCCAGCGTGTCCATGGCCGACGGGGGTCCTCCGCCAGAGGCTCCGCCCCTCTTGCCCTTCAGGGTCTGGGTGTTGGAGGCGGGGCCGCCGCGCGGCGCTCCGTTCAGGCTGCCCCGCGAGCTGCGGCTGAAGTCCGAGGAGCGGAAGTAGCGGTAGGGGCGCACCTTGAAGGTGGGCGTGGGCGAGGCCGAGCCCGCCGTGTAGCGACTCAGCTTGATGTCCGTCTGTGTGGCCTGGAGGGAGAGGATGCACTTTTATTGATACGGATACTATTATTGGTAATTAGACTCTCCAGAAAAAATCCTTGATTATGCAGGCTAAAATCTTTGATTTTGCAATGAAATATGCAGGGATTTTATGTGATTTTATGCGATGAAATTGTGGGAAGTTGCGAAATCTGCGGAAATATGTGAAACATGCGAAAAGTTGCAAAATATGCATATTATGCAATGCGATGTGATGCGCATATTATGCAATGCACATATTATGCGATGCGATGCACCCTTTTTGAAAAAAAGTTACCCCGCATAATTATGCGCATTATCGCATTATTTTCTTGAGGGTCTACGTAATGATACACTTCTGGATACTGATAACATTACACAAAAAAAAACTATATAGCACCAAAAGCAGTTATTTGGCTCGTAATCATGTGTCTGGGTAGTTCAGACGGTAGCTTGTACATCTACTATTTTTGAAAAATATTGAAAATGTTTTGAATCATTTAGATAAATTGTTTTACATAATTCTGGGGGTCCAGCAAATCTTTTATTGTAATTGTGTGTGTCACTGCAATAAACTACCAGGTCAAACAAAAACAAAGGCATCTTTGAGTTAATAAATGCAACCGAAAAATGCTATGATCTTGATAGCATTATGATCATGATAGCGTATGACCGCTATGATCTTGCAGATCGTCTATTTTCAGATCAGACTTTATTGATTTTCGTGTCACAATACATTCTGACCCGGCTCCTTAGCAGAACCAGGGTTTTTTTTCTAGCGCCGTGCGTACCTTGATGTCATCGATCATGGTGCTGAACTGGTGGATGAGGCGGACCAGGGCCATGTCCACACGCTGGCTGATGGCCTGGCAGGCCGCCGTGAAGTCACAGTGGAAGGTGTTGTAGTGGCGGCGGTTCAGGTCGTGGAAGGACAGCGGGGCGGCGGCCGGGCCCTGGGGAGCGCTGGTGGACTTCTCCATCACCACCGCATTCAGGCTGAACGTCTCGATGAGCAGAGCCGGTTTGAACTCCAACGGAGGGAGATTCACTGTGCCTTGTCTGGAGGGAGGGGGGAGGGAGGGGGGGAGGGAGAGAGGGAGAGAGAGAGAGGAAGGGAGGGAGAGAGAGAGATAAATAGTCAGACAGACAGACAGACAGACAGAGTTGATGTGCATTTCAGTTCACTGTTGAAGGTCTATAGCAGGGGTCTTCAACAGGGGGCCGGGACCCCTAGGGGTTCCTCAGATTTACTACAGGGGGGCCGCCAAATCTTTGTGTGATATGATATATATTTTTTTTTACATTAACCACTTGAACCCTATTATCCCTATTCTGAAGAGAACTTCAGCCGAAAATAGCAAATCTACAAGCTCACAAGGCCTCGCGCTGCGAGGCGTTGTGAGCTTGTAGATCTGCTATTTTTGGTAACGAGGTTTGGTGTTGGTCTATGAAATCTATGAAAATAAAATGTTATACAGTATGTAGTGGGGGGGGGGTCCCTGCTTCATCTCTCTTTCAGCTAGGGGGTCCTTGGGCTGAAAACGATGAAGACCCCTGGTCTATAGAAACACACTATTTAAACATACAGTACAATCCATACTGTTGTGAGTTTCTACGTGTTCTTACAATTCCCATGGTGCATTGCATTGTAAGCATCGGGCTGGCGGTCCCATTTGGTCTGGTGATTTCAGTAATATAACCCCAGGTCAGCCTAATGGTCGCAGCACTTTTCTCTACTGATCAGCACTGAGTACAGGTCTTCTCACATCCACTCAGGTATTACACAGAAATAAATAAACACACCCGGACCCCAGTGACCATGATAAACCTGTACGGGTCTCGGGTACTGTCGGGTATTTCCGGTTCGGGGTGGGCCCGTGAAGACCCCTAGTCCCCGGACGGACCCCGCGTTGGGCATGTACCTGCGCGAGCGCTTGTTCTTGCGTTCCTTGGAGGTGTCGGAGTCGACGATGTCGGCGCGCAGGCACTCCAGGGTCCCAGAGAAGGAGAGGTGCTCTCCAAAGTACATCTTGTAGCTCAGAGGAGTGCTGTCCTGGGCCTGGATGCCGGTGTGGCTCAGCAGAGGCTTGAACACCACCTGGAGGGTGGAGAGAACCAACAATTCATCATTTTACAAAAGGTTCTAATCAACTATATAAACTTTGTCATATGCCAAATAGTGTAAATAACTGATCTATAAGCTCAGTCAGTCAGTCAGTCAGTCAGTCAGTCAGTCAGTCAGTCAGTCAGTCAGTCATCTCATGTCACCAGGCTTTCCACACTGAATCCACACTGGATTTTGAATTCCAAACTGACCTGTGTGATTCGGTCTAGGTCACGCCTACTCAAAGAAAAAGAAGTGGGGGAAATAATTGGTTTCTGGTAACCTCGCATCACCAGTCTTTCCACCTCGGAGGAAAGCCTGACATTCGTTATTAAATTGTCGTGTGGCCGTGTGATCCGGTAAAAAAAAAAAAAAAAGCTTCCGGCTTCCGGGTGTTGTGGGTTCCGGTTTTGCGTAATTTAGTGTCTGTCTACAAAGGTAGACAGACACTAAATAGTCTCCGGAAAGTACACTCACATTTATATTTATTTTGCATTTAAAAAATAAGCTAAACTACGCCGCATCAAGGATTTTATTAGGAAGGCCCTATTACAATGCCCTTGATCGCGGCCGGAGTGACCGGAGGGTGAGGCTTGCGGGTTCCGGCCGCCTGATGACGCGGATGACGTAGGGTTGCTTCCGCTCCCGACCGGATCATAAACCCGAAAAGGGTATTGATCCCAGGCTAGGTTTCTGGTAGTGGGTTCTGGTTGGTGCCACATTGTTTTGTTCCCCCACATGCGAATCAATTAGTTTAGTCTTGCTTGTCGCGCTTACGAGTTAGAATAAAAGATAGATATACCAAACGATTATTACACCAAAATAAACTAAACGATTATACCAAACTAGTGGTCGCCTGATGACGTGAAGTTATATCCACTCTAAACCGGATCAGACAACCGAAAAATGAGTCGATCCCAGTGTAGTCAGACAGAGACAGACAGACAGACAGACAGACAGACAGACAGACAGGCAGGCAGACAGACAGACAGACAGACAGACAGGTGACCTGAGCGTCAGCCAGCTGGACGGCAGCAGGACACTGGTTGCCCTCTTCCTCCTTGTCGGCCATCAGGTCGTCCTGACTGGTGCTGTGCTGGGAGTGCTGCGAGGGCGTCCCGTCCAGGGTGTTTTGGTCACTGGACAGCACCGTGTTGAAGTCCGACGCCGACGCGATGGTGGGCAGGGTGCACGTACCTCCTGAGAGACACAGATTGATTGGTTGATTGATTGATTGATTGAAGGCTTTATTAGCCCTTTAAAAGGGATAATTCACCCCCAAAACGACTTTTTTTTTATCGATTAGTCACCCCATGGAGGCTTGAATTCATGGTCTCCATGGGGTTTTGGGTGAACTATCCCTTTAAGACCGGGAACGCATCTGTGTCACTTTTAGATTTGAGATATAAACAGCATTATTTTATACTTTGGCTATTCAAAAATAGCAGATATACAAGCTTGTAGCGCGTGTGCAAATCTGTAAATATATATATTATTTTAAAGCAAACATTTTTAACTAAAATGTTTACTTCTGGGGGGTCCCTGGAACCAAATATTTTGAGATGGGGGGTCTGCGGCCAAATACATATAATTTTGGTGGTCCTTGACAATATGAGAACCACTGATATAGCAACATAAGTTTTTTTTTTTAACTGTTGGGATTTAGAAGACATTTGTAGAAACGGCTTCAGGTCTGAATGGAAGTGTGATAACAACACAGGTTGTTTCCATTGTGGTCCATTGAACTCAATTCATCAGTAATACATGTGGTTGCTGTAGGGTGTAAACCTTGTATGTCGGAAAACCGTTCCTTTTTATCATTATTTGAAGAAAAAACATTTTAGAAATAGTGAAAATAGCCGATCTACAAGCACACAACTTCTCACATTGTGAGGCGTTGTGAGCTTGTAGATCGGCTATTTTCACAATTTTTGTGATGCACTTCTATGATGAAGTAGGGTATTAATTTATGATAAAACATAAAAACATTGAAATATGAAGATAAAAGGTTTCTGCCCAGCAGTGACAATATAATAAATAAAAGAGAGAGAAGGGATTCTAACTACTGGGAGTAGTGCTGCAACACAATCCAACTAATCTGTGATAAAACAATAATCAATTTTATTGAAATCCTTGTTCAATAATAGCGAAAACTAGAAAAAGTGCTCCTCGGAGCACAGGTCTCCGCCAGGTCAGGTAGGTTATTGTGGGCCAACAATGTCCGGAATTTGCCAATCAGGATGGAATATGAAAAATCGGACAGAACCATCTTGATCACTTGACTATAGAGATAATGGGTACCGATTTGCATGATGATTGGACAACATTTGTAGGAGTAATACAACAAAGAAAAGTTTTGAAAAAATCGGCCTCCTGGTGGCGCTATAATAGGGCAATGTTAAAGGGTGGCATTTGTTCTTCAACTTAGTGCGAATGTGCTTGTAAAGTGTCACCTCAATCGGACGCTGTTCATGATTTGTGGCATTTTGTTCAAAACGGGCCACTTCTGCAAACTTTAGATGTCATTGTTAGCCAATCAGGATGAAATATGAAAAATCAAACAGTTCCATCTTGATCACATGACTATAGAGATCATGTGTACCAATTTGTGCATAAGTCGGCCTCTTGGTGGCGCTATAAAAGGCAAATGTGAAAAATGCAGGTCGGATGTTTTTCCTTGGCCTCTAGGGAGTGTGCGTGAAAAGTTTCACGCAGATCGGTGCAGTTATAGTTAAAAACACAAATCAGCCTTTTATAGCGCCACCATGAGGCTGATGTGAAAAATGGCAGGTGGCATTTCTTCCTCAGCCTAGTGGGAATGTGTTTGTGAAATTTCACGGAAATCACAAGCTGCGTTCATGATTTGAGGCATTTTGTTCAAAACGGACCAATCCTGCAAATTTTGGAAGGCAACCTTAGCCAATGAGGATGGAATATGGGAAATCGGACAGATCCGTGTTGATCACATGACTATAGAGATACTGTGTACCGATTTGCATGACGTTTGGATAAAATCTGTAGGAGTAATATAAAGAAATGGGTTTTGCACAAATCGGCCTCCAGGTGGCGCTATAACAGGCCCATGTGAAAAATTTGAGGTAGAGGTTCTGAATTGGCATCCAGGGAGTGTGTGTGCACAGTTTCGCAGCAACCGGGCCAACGGTGCCGGAGATTAGCTGGTAACACACGGACAGGACACACACACGGACACACGGACGGACGGACGGAAGGACGGACGGGGGGTAAAACATACTCTCTCGCCAGGCCGAAAGACAATAACAAATCGACAAGCTCACAACTTGTGACCTTGTAGATCTGCTATGTTCGCGTCACGTTTTAAGCTTGCAGATGAGGTATTTTTGCCGAATGTTTGGCTATTTTTGCTGAATGTACTATGGCACTGGTACTTCGGAAGAAACACCAACAAGGAATTTTGGGAGCAGATTGACAGAAGATTCCAACAACATGATTCAACAGATAGCCACTCATTCTGTGTGTACGGAGAGCATAGGCAGCTAGTTACCCATCGTTCTGCGATACGTGGACTAAATATAGATGACATTTTACACGTTTGGTGCATCACAGAACACATTGTGGATATATTTCATGTTGCTTTGAGAAGCAATGGCTTGTTTGCAGTTTGTTCTGTCAACAGTGTTTAACTCCCCCCCCCCCCCTTTGTTTTACATTTATTTACCCAGGGGAGGTTGCTGAGTGAGCACGAATACTCTTTTTCAGCAATGCCCTGCTTCGCACTCACACAAAACAGACACACAGAGTCAGGGAGACGAATGGACTAACAACCAACTAACTTACTGGACCAACCAGCTGACTAGTTGACCAACACAGAACTACCATGTGCTGACCTCAATGTGGTAGTGCTTGGTACTGGTACTGGTAGACAGGTGGATGATTATGATGAAGACACACCACTTTGTGTACAAAGAGAGTCATTATGATCTGTCAACATGCAGCCAAACAAACTTCTCCAAGTTGCATTTCTTCCTCGGGCTAGTGGGAATGTGCGTGCAAAAATTCACGGAAATCGCACACTGCATTCATGATTTGACGAATTTTGTTCAAAACGGAGCACTCCTGCAAACTTTGGAAGCCAATCTTAGCCAATCAGGAAGGAATATGAGAAATCGGACAGATCCGCCTTGATCACATGACTGTAGAGACTGTGTACTGATTTGTGTGATGTTTGGACAAAATCTGTAGGAGTAATATCAACAAAAAGAAAAACGCCTCCTGGTGACGCCATAACAGGCCAATCTGAAAAATTTGGGGCAGAGGTTCTGCTCTGGCGCCCAGGTAGTGTGCGTGCACAGTTTCGCTACAATCGGGCCAACGGTGCCACACGGACAGACGGACAGGGTGCAAAACTATTTAGTCTCTGCCACGCCTTCGGCCTGGCGGAGACAATGAGCAGACAAAATTGCAACTGGAACAAAAATGAAGCTGAGGCCAATAACACTGACGTAGCAGTCCAGGTACCTAGGCTCAGTGTAGCCTGATGCGTAACGATCCTGACTTCCTTTGCTTCATGTCACTCCCCATATCTCGCTCCCCATTTCCTGTCAGCCTACTGTCCTAATCAATAGGCGTTGATAGGACATTCTAATTTAGCTGATACATGGGTACTCGCTCCTGATTGGCTAAGATGTTGCAACCCACCTGAAATGTATTTTCTGTTTAATAAAGAGCTAGATAAAAAGGGAAACCACTGTATAGCAATAAAAAAATCAGAATACAGTGCTTTAACCTTTTTTTGTATCTTTATTTAGGCTTTTTTTCAGCAACGCTATGATTCACATTCACACAACAGACGCACGCACGCACGCACGCACGCACGCACGCACGCACGCACGCACGCACGCACGCACGCACGCGCACACAGAGTCTGGGAGACTAATGGACTAACAACCAACTAACTTACTGCACCAACCAAATGACTAGCTGACCACCACAGAACTAGCATGTGCTGACCTGAATGTGGGCTGTTAGCTGCTGGCAGTGCTTGGTACTGGTACTGGTTGTCTGGACAGTCCACATGCTCTGATAAACCAACATTATGAACACATGTAAACAACATCAGTGTTTCCCCTACAATTGTATTGGGGGTCCCCCCATAACTACATAAAGTACTGTAGGCAGTAGTGTAAAGTAACTAAATACTATTACTCAAGTACTGTACTTGAGTATAATTTTAAGGAATGTTTACTTTACTGGCGTATTTCCATTTTTCTATACCTTTACTTCTACTCCACTACATCTCAGAGGCAAATATTGTACTTTTACTGCACTACAATTATTTGAAAACTTTATAGTTACTAGCTACTTTGTAGATTTAGATTATTATTGCAAAACATGCATTATCCACTTCAGCCCTATTTAAACATTGGCTATTTGAAAATAGACAATCTACAAGCTCAAAAGTGAGCTTGTAGATCTGCTATTTTCAAAGGATTTTTATACATTTTAGACATTTGATAACTTGTGAAATGGGACATTCTGCATAACGAGTACTTTTACTTTTGGTACTTTGATACCACTACATTTTGATACCAATACTTTTGTACTTTTACTAGTAAATTTAGAATTCCGGACTTTTACTTACTGTAACAGAGTATTTCTACAGTGCCATATTGATATGTTTACTTAAGTAAAACATGCAAGTATTTTTTTCCACCACTGGCTATAGGTTATCTAAACTCACTTTTCATATAGAGCAGTTGTAACTAGTCTAGGTCTTTCTACTGCATTGATGTGCTTCTCCTACTCTGCTCTCTGTTTCACGAGCTCCCGCGTCCCGACATGACCAGTCTGTAGAGAGCAGTGTACAGTACTGTTTACCTGTCTGTAGACTACGGTGTTGGGAGTAGGGTTGAGATCCAGAACAGGAGGAACCCAATCCAACATTGAGGAAGCGGAATCGGTTCCATCACATTTGGAACCGTTTCCGGAACCGGTTTTCATCACACAGTCAGAGCTGGTATGTGGACTTCACGTCTGCTATACAATTACAATACCGGTGGTTCTCAAACGACTTAACTCATTGAGTGCCATTGACGTGTTTCACGTGTTTTACCGCTATGGCGCAACGTGCCAATGACGTGTTTGACGTGTTTTTGAAAAAAAAAGAAAAAGTTCAGAACCCAATATATCATTATCTGAAGATTTGCAGCTCCATCCACTCCTTGTTTAATTTATAACTGAAAAAGGCTGTATCTCGCTTCCTAAGCACTTTTTTTTTACTTTGATTTTAAATCTCTGGCACTGGGACAACATAGCCAGAAATAATTCTGGCACTCTGTGAGTTAATTTCAAGGACCACCATAACTCTTAGATTACATTTGGAACCCCTATACTCTTATAGGCACCGTTAAAGGGAACCGTTAAGGAATCGGACCGTTCAGAAGGATCCGGAATCATTCAAATCCTAAAGGATCCCTAACCCTAGTTGGGAGCAGTGTCGTTCGGCAATTTTCACAATATTTATCTGTGGAACCGAGTCAAACTAAATGTAATGCCTACAATTACAAGGGCTTATCAGGGTGGGGGGGTCCCCAGTTCAAATATGATGATTTTGGGGGGGTCGCGACCTGAAAAGGTTGGGAACCCTTGCAGTACAGTAGTGTTTACCTGTCTGCAGACTGTTGTGCTGGGAGCGGTGTACAGGGGAGTCCTGGGTTCCGGCTCTGTTGCCGACGGCGTGGGACATCCAGTTGTAGAAGCTGACCGACGAGGGGCCCGACACGCCCAGCAGGGGGTGCTCTGTCAGCATGTCTGTCCCCAGGCTGTTCCCTAAGGAGCAAACACCAAGTGGTTAGAACTGTTAGAATTATTTTCCAGCTGTATTTTGGGTTTGTAATGTTTATGTTTATGACGACACTGGCGTCAAACAGGCATTAGCAGGCAGGGGCGGACTGGGACCAAAATTCAGCCGTGGAATTTTGGTCCGAACCAGCCCACCACTCCCCGGACCGTTTTGTCAACGGGGGGGGACACGTTTTGTCAACTGGCCAGTCCGCCCCTGTTAGCAGGGGTTTGCGGGTACCAAGGTTATTATAGTTTTACTTTTTACGTTATGACTTTATGCTTTCAATTTCAGTTCGTTTTAATTCGTTTTTAAAGCAGGTCTGCTAGGTTAGATTTGTTTTTATTTTGTGAAAATGCTTAGTTTTTGTTTAATTTTTATTCGTTTTCATTGTTTTACTGTAATATGGGATAGACAGGGGCAAGATTCAAAAAGCTCATAAACATAGTTATGCAAGCTCACAGGGCGTTACGTCACAATGTGACGTGTTGTGAGCTTATAGATTGGCTATTTTCCCTATTTCCGAAGTAAGGACATAATCTCAATGATTTTAGTTAGTTTGAGTTAGTTTTGTAAACACAGAATACAGTCTTGCTTTAATTTTTATTTCAAATGACTTAAATGTTTTGCCAATACTTTTCTTAACACTTGTGGTGCCAGAGGTTTATTAAAATATTATATGTTGAGTGCCAGGATGTTTAACCATTTTTGAACCTTTTTCAAGTAGTCACAAAATATTTTCAGTGATCACCGTCCTCACGGTGATCCCCTCATTACACACATACAGGTCTCGTACAATCGGGGGAAAAAAATTAAAAACATTCGGTAATCCGTTCCATAGTTGCAGCCAGTTGAAAATAGTTAAATTAACATTGTAAAAAAAAAAAGTACACAGGAGCCGAGATACAGGTTTTTGAAGTCATAAGTTAACCAGGAAGTGGATTGGAGTCTAAATCTTCGAACAATGATATATCCTGGTGCTGTGAAGGAAAAAACGTATATATACGGTTTTGGCACCCGACGTCAGTTTTTGAAAAAACGTATATATACGGTTTTGGCACCCAATGTGTTAAGTATAATAACCCCGGTGGGTACCTGTGCGAGTCAGAGAGGTGCTCTTGGCCACGGTGGAGGCAGGGGGCTCGTTGTTCCTCTGGGGGGCGCTGTCCAGCAGGCTGCGCAGGCTGCCCGTCAGGTTGCTGAGGAGACTCTCTTTGCGGGGGCTGTCCTTGGCGGGGGGCATCCCTGCTCGGCTGACGTGGGCCGGGGAGTCAGCAGCTGTGTCCCCGCTGGTGTAACTCAATGACTGGTACGGATGAGAGCCCTGAGAGAGAGAGACAAACCAAATAATAATAATAATAATCCTCCTTTTTTTTTATTTTTATTATCCCACGATTTTGTAACCCTTTTTTTCACCCGGTGGCAATTTTCTAAGTGATCCTGGGCGCTACACTCCCCCCACCAGCCTAGGGAGCCCAGGGCCGAGCTCATTCCTCCTTCAATGCATGAGAGCCAACTGACTTTCTTGTCACCTGAGAGGGGGGAGTTTCCCTGGTTGGACGTAGTGCGTGGAAGGAACACGTTATTCCAACCAGTTCCCTTCCCCTCCATCAGGCACCCCGACTGTCATGGGGGAGGCGGGAGCGACCAGGATTACTACATGTTTTTGTGAGGGTATTAACTACCCTAGGAGACACGGGGAGAACATGCAAACTCCACACAGAGTAGGCCCTTTCGCCAACCCCACCTAGGGTATGGGCACTGATGACGCGGAGGAGAAGACACGGAGGAGAAGCCCCCAGTGCCCTCAGCGTCCCCTGCGGGAATCGAACCCAGGACCTTCTTGCTGTGAGGTGACAGCGCTACAGACTGCGCCACCATTAACTGATTCTGCTGGGGACCCCCCTCAAGGACCCCTGGGTGTCCTGGACCCCACTTTGAGAACCATTGGTCTACTCTAAGACAGCTCAACATCATAATCAATCATAATAGTAGGCTTATTGTAGTCGTGTTGATGTGACTATCAATAAAGGCATCGATAGGACTGTTGATAGTGCATTGATAGTGATTACTGTTGCTGCTAGTAAGTATTTGTCTGCTATAGAATATACATGTGTTCTTTTTACAGCTACAGGGCTATGGATACTGTTGAAGGCTTATTATTATTATATTCTTACCTTATCTTAGTTTTTCAAATTATTATTATTGTCACCTCACAACATTGCATGTTGCTTCTTGTACCTGTAGAGTAGTGACAATAAAATCTTGATACTCTTGATTCTTAAACCTTATGTCACCACCTGAACGTGCCTCCATGTTGAACGTACATGCGTGTTCCCGTCTCCCGACCATGAATGCACGTCTATTCAAAAGCATGGAGTCATGTAGGCAGGCAGGCTGGCTGGATGGCTAACTAAAATGTGTAAAACTAAACTCCGGATTAAACTTCCATAGATTATAGAAGGTCAGATAGTTAGCTATACCAATAGTCATCGCAACCAAAATTATGTGTACAGCTCTCCATTGTAGGTAAAGGCTGAATGACACCAGCGTGTTTCTGAAGGTGTGTTCAGCCAGCAGTAGGTCTCTGTGTCAAACACACTGATGTTGTTGTCCTGGTGCCCTTCATCATCCCCAATACAAACATTTTTGTCCCGATGATGGTGGCAGAGCGACGTGATGAACCGGGCACTGGAGTGCCTCCGGTGTTAATTAAAGACCAGTGGTTTTCATTAAAAAAATATAACTAGTGCCATCCTTTCTAGAGCCCGCCTATGGTCTCAAAACTAAATCAGGTAATTTACGCACACACACGCACAGGCACACACACGCACACGGATGCCTCAGTGATACATACACGCACACAGACCGTTTCTGTATCCGCTGAGCCTCTTTAGATCTTCGTCTACCTCACTGCGCCATTTAGCGGTCGTGACACATATATTACAACAATCCTGCGTTATTCTGCATGCTGTGTAACATTCTAGCGTTCTGCTGGTGGCCCAGAATTCAGTGGACATTTCAGCAACTGCAGAATCCTGAGCGAGTCTACTTAAACCCTATACTTACGGCATTAACAAACCGTTGAAAACCAATCCTTACACGGTCCCAATATGAAGGACTACCTTCAATCTACTACTACTAATCTTTGCATTGGTTCTGTGATGCTGTTATTATAATTGTTTTCCTGCTGATCGGCTATTTTTGCCGAAAGTTCACCCCAGAAGCGGTTAAGAAGTACTAGCAGCAGAAGGTGGAGTGGTACCTTTATTTTGAGGGCGTACTCGCTGTGTGTGTGGGACTTGGACAGTTTCCTCATTATCTCCACTCCGCTCACAGGACCCGTGTTGGCTTCTTTGGGTGGAGGTCGACTGCAGGCTCCCTCCAGTAGCATGGTATGCTCACTCACTGTGGCTTCATACAAGAACACAAAACTGTTAAGACACAATCCATGCTATGTTCACTCACTGTGGCTTCATACAAGAACAACCAGTGAAAGTTACCTTTCGTTGGAATATGTGGTTGAACACGAGCTGATGCTCTATGCACCTTAATCTCATGTACAACTCGCTGATATTCTTCTTGCACCTTAAAAGGGACAGTTCACCCCCAGTATTACTTTCTTTTCTACCGATAAGTCACCCCAGGGAGACTTGAATTCATGGAGACACAAAGAGTCTCCTTTGTGTCTCCTACCGGAACTGCTGCCTACCGGTCCGCTGGTCATCAGATTATTGGCTTAGGAATGCGACAAAAACAAAAAATATCCATGAATTCAAGTATCCCTGGGGTGACAAATCGATAGAAAAAAAGATTTTTTTGCGGGTGAACTATCCCTTTAACACATTGACTGCCAATCGCGTAGATCTACGCGAACCTATTTAAAGCCGCCACGTGCCAATCGCGTAGATCTACACGAAGTGGTGTTTTGTTTTTTTTTTGGAAAAAAAGTTCACATTGCACTTTTTTCAATTTTCGATACACTTCCGTTTCCGGTAGCACCACCGGAAACGGAATTATCCGGGTTCCGTTTTTTCTGATCGTATCCGCTTCCTGTCTAGAACGAAACCTAAAAGTCGATTATCTCGGTTGTTGCTTTTCTCATCGCTGATCACTGTTTAGCATTCACCGCTGTAGCTTCAAGATGGCGGATCGCAAAGCGAAGCGGTCTTCACTGCTCGTTCAGGTTCAGGTTCAGGTTTCAGGTTTATTTGTTTTGTCATATGTATAAATACAAGTATAAATACAATGAAATTTGTTTTGCTCAGAGCATTCTCAGTCATTATATACACATAAACAACATCTATAGTGCAAAGAAAAGACAAACACAAAATACAAAATAAAGTGCAAGTGAATGACCATACAGTGCAAAACAAGGTCAGCTGTTCAACAGCCTGACTGCCTGAGGGAAGAAACTGTTACTGAGACGGGTGGTGCGAGAATAGATGCTCTGGTAGCGTTTTTTGGAAGGAAGTAGTCTAAACAGGGTATTTGCGGGGTGGCTGGTGTCTTTAATGATGTTGTGGGCTTTTTTCATACAGCGAGTGGTGTAGATGTTGTGGAGACTGGGTAGTTCTGTGCTGCCGATGATTTTAGCTGCTGTTTTAATGGTCCTCTGCAACCTGTTGCAATCCTGAGCGGTCGTGTTACCGTACCACACTGTGATACAGCCAGTTAAGACACTTTCAATTATGCAACGATAAAAGTTCACTAGTCCTTTTGTACTTAAGCCAAATTTTTTAAGGCGCCTCAGAAAGTACAGTCGCTGCTGCGCCTTCTTGAGGATGTACTCGGTGTTGAATGACCATGTGAATGTGTCTGTGATGTGTATGCCCAGGAATTTAAAGTTATCAACTATGTCGACAGATGACCCTTTGATGGAAATGGGGGTGTGGATACCTTTGGACTTCCTAAAGTCTACAATGATTTCTTTGGTCTTATTGGTGTTAAGTGAGAGGTTGTTGTTATCGCACCATAGAGTTAGATCTTCTATCTCCCTCCTATAGGCCCTCTCATCACCGTTGGTTATTAAACCGATCACTGTGGTATCATCCGCAAATTTAATTATGCTGTTATTCTCACATCTGGCGACACAATCGAACGTAAACAAACTGTATAACAGAGGACTGAGGCAGCAGCCTTGGGGCGCACCGGTTCTGGTGAGAATTGTGGATGAGCATCTCTCTCCTATGCGTACACACTGGGGCCTGCCTGTCAGAAAATCAAATAGCCAATTACAGATGGAGCTGCCCACACCAAGGCCACTGAGTTTCAACACTAATTTAGATGGTACAATAGTGTTGAATGCGGAACTATAGTCTATGAACAGTAGTCTGACATATGAGTTTTTCTTTTCAAGGTGTACCAGGGCAGTGTGTAAAGCAAGAGAGATTGCGTCGTCCACAGATCTATTTGAACAATAAGCAAACTGAAATGGATCAATGCTAGCAGGAATGATGCTCTTGATATAACAAATGACCATTTTCTCCAGACATTTCATGAGAACAGAAGTCAAAGCAACAGGTCGATAATCGTTGAGACAGGTAACAGGTTTTTTCTTGGCAATGGGCACAATTACTGTTTTTTTAAAACACAATGGCACCACACACAATGACAGGGACAGGTTAAATATGTCAGTATAGACCCATGACAGCTGGTCATAGCATGTTTTAAGGACACGAGAGGCTACTCCATCTGGCCCTGCAGCTTTATGAGCATTAACTTTCTTGAACGCTTTACTCACAATCCTCTGCGTCACCTGTAGGTCCACCACCTCAGGTGGGATCTGCGCCGTTGTAACTGGGTCCATGTTGTGAGCCTCGAAGCGGGCAAAAAAGTTATTCAGCTCGTCCGGTAGGGACGCGGAGGTGTCAGTAATTGAGCCTGACTTGGGTTTATAGCCCGTAACTGCCTGCAGTCCGCTCCACATTCGCCGCGAGTCACAGCCGCTGTAGTTGTGTTCCAATTTGTCCATGTACTGTCCCTTTGCAGCTTTGATAGCCCCTCTCAGTTCGTACCTGGATCGTTTGTAGCGTTCGTCGTCCCCGGATTTGAAGGCGATGGTGCGCTCCCTCAGTTTAATGCGTACATCATTGTTCATCCAAGGCTTCTGGTTGGGATAGGAGCGAACGGAACGTACTGGGATGCAGTTATCCACACAGAACTTGACGTAGCCGGTGACAGTATCAGCATATTCATCCAAACTCGTGGCAGAGTCCTTGAAAATGGTCCAATCTGTCGCATCAAGGCAGCCCTGGAGTTTGGTAACGTGTTCTGTGGACCAGCACTGTACCGGTCTCACTGTGGGCTGCTCACACTTCACTTTCTGCTTAAAGGCAGGGAGTAGAAGCACGGCCAGGTGGTCGGATTTCCCAAAGTGAGGACGCGGTAGCGCTCTGTAAGCAGCCTTGATAGTGGAGTAACAATGATCAAGAGTCTTTTTACCTCTGGTTGGGCATTTGACATGTTGATAATACTTTGGTAGCACAGTTTTCATGTTACAGTGATTAAAGTCCCCCGCCACAATTGATATGGCCTCCGGGTGCATGGTCTCCTGTTTGCTAATAACGCCATACAGCTCATCCAACGCCTCGGCTGCCTTGACTTCTGGCGGAATGTAAACAGCCGTTAGCAATACACAGGGGAACTCCCTGGGGAGATAGAATGGTCTGCACCTTACGGTGAGATGTTCTAGCACTGGCGAGCAGTACTGTGAGGTAATAACCACGTCGGTGCACCAAGTGTCATTAATGAGGAAACAAACACCACCTCCCTTTGACTTGCCCGTGACCGTCCTGGAACGGTCTGTGCGGAACACAGAAAACCCCTCCGGTTGTATCGCCCTGTCGGGTGTATTAGGGCTCAACCACGACTCCGTGAAGCAGAACACACAGCAGTTCTTTATGTCCCGTTGTGAACGTAAACGGCTGTGGAGGTCATCCAGCTTGTTCTCGTCGAGAGACTGAACGTTGGCGAGCAGCAAACTGGGGATCGGGGGTCTGGTCGGTCGCCCTCGTAACCTCACTAGGACGCCTCCTCTCTTCCCCCGTCTGTGTTTGTTGCTGCTCCGTGGCGGGGTATCCGCGTTGCCAGCGTTGTTGTTGTAAAGTTCTCTCGGTAAATACCGCGGCTTCCAATCGCTAGGAACATCCATCCTTATGTCCAGTAATGTCTTGCGGTCATAAACAACAGTGCACGACGTACTTCGTCTCACACAGATCCCCTGTGTGTTTAGAACCAAATGAACGCGCACTTTTAACGGATTTAGCGAGGTCTGTGGCGACATGAAAAAAACAAAAAAACAACAATAAAATGCTGGCACTGGTGAGTACATTATGATATTAAACTCTGACATGGGATGTGTTAATGTCTACATCATATACCTTCTGATATGCTCATGTACCTTATTACAGTATGTCTAACATTATAATAATAATAATAATAATAAACTTTATTTGTATAGCACCTTTCATGACATGAAATGCAGCTCAAAGTGCTTTACAGAGCAAGGATACAATTACAGTTAGAACCAATTTAACAATAAAGCAAACAAAAATAAAATAAAATAAAATAAAAGCAGTAAAATGCAGTAAAATGCAGTGGCCCTCGCCACTACACAACTACAACACAAATGGATATAACTTAAATGTAGTGGCCACTGTCCTCTACAACACAGCTAAAGAAATATCCACACTTCACACAATTGCCAATATTACATGTGTACCTTGTGTACCTTAGTAATATATCTTCACACAATTGTCAATATTACACCTTAGTAATATATTTTCACTTAGTAATATTACACCTTAGTAATATATTTTCACCATGTTTACCACGTGTGGACTAGCCCAGGGGATCTGCTAACTTATCACATCCAAACCACACACCGTACACCCCTGAGAATGATATCGGGGTTATACAAGATATATAGAATAAACATAGACAAAAGGATCTGCCCTGGAGGGTCCACAACGTGTCGACGTGCCCCAGAGGATAATTCACTAAATCCTCCGGATGGAGTTATCAGACTAAAAATAAAATAAAATAAAATAAAAGCAGTAAAATGCAGTGGCCCTCGCCACAACACAACTACAACACACACAATTGCCAATATTACATGTGTACCTTGTGTACCTTAGTAATATATCTTCACACAATTGTCAATATTACACCTTAGTAATATATTTTCACTTAGTAATATTACACCTTAGTTACACCTTATGTACATATTGTACCGGATATGCTATGTGTAAATAATGTAGATAACCTTTATTTTAGATTTTTCTTTCTTTCCCCCCTTGCTTTGATTGTGACTAGAGACAGGTGTGTGGAGACTAGTTTGGAGCCTAATCAGCTGCAACTCTTCAGCCTCTACAGTTATACCGTATACACTCTACCCTGCTCTTCATTCCTTGTCAGACCATAGTAATGTACTGAGCTTTTTTAACCCAGAAACTGCCCAATTCCAGTCCTGTTTGCCTGCTCTGTTTTTGCTGGTTCCCTGGACCTTGCCTTGCCTGCCCAGCCAGCGTAAACCTTGGTCTCGAGTTTTGGCCTGATATGTTTGATGTTTACCTTACTTTAAAACATTGTGTTGTTCTGCTTGGCTGGTATTAAAGACTCAGATTTCTGACTTATTCTTGCCTCTGTGTTTTGAATCTGCACTTGGGTTCAACTAGATCAGGGGTGGGCACTGGGCATCTTTGATGATGGAGAGGGCCACTATATAGACTGAAGTAATTAAAGCGGGTCATGTTTGCATGTTTGGAATTGTAACAGCTGAAATCAATAATATATCAGTATTCTGATATTAACCTGTGGGCCGCATTAAGTGAAGGTGGAGGCCGCATGTGGCCCCCGGGCCGCCAGTAGCCCATGTATGAACTAGATCAGGGGTTTTCAACTGATTTTGACCCAGGGACCACCATCCTGACTAAGAGCAACCTGGGGACCACCACTATTGTGCGTGGTGGGTCCATCATAGACCCACCCCACACAATAGTGGTGGGGGGTTCATGCACCACAGGGAGCTGGAGAAAATAGCTATAATATCAATATAATATCTAATAAAATACAGTGATTTTGTTTGAATATGATGGAATATGATTAAGGATTACTGTGATTATGGTAAGCTCACATTTCATATCACACATACAATACAGTAACAACTTTTTTTAATGCATAGCCAGGGACCACCTGCAATACCTCCGCGGACCACCGGTTGAAAACCCCTGAACTAGATTATTAAGCGTTTCTAATATTGTATTCCTGTTCACGCATTTCCTACATTGCATTTTCAAAAAAAGGAGCAGCCAGCCAAGAACATACTGAGCTGAACGGACTCCACCGACCAACAAGACTGCAGTTTCCCACCTGCGTCAAATTCGAACTCGGCCCCGTCGGCACTGGTGTCACTCTGCAGGGCGGCTCCGTTGTCCAGGCCCAGCATGAAGACCTCGGCCAGGCTCTGCTGCGGCGGCGGGGCCTCCTTGGGCTTGGGCAGCTGGTTGGGTCTCATCAGGCCGATGGCCTTGAAGCCCTGCGTCACCACGATGAACTTCATCCACTGCCGGGCCAGGGCCACCAGGCCTTTCTTTAGAGTCACCAGAGCTGGGAGGCCGTCGTTCTGGAGTGACATGACGACTGCTGTTATGCCCGATTCCTAACTCAAGACTAGCTTAAAAGAATGTCTGTCCTTAAAATACAATTGGAATTCGTAGAACACCTGATTCCTAACTCTAGGACACAAATTATAAAAAACAGTATAAGTAAACGAAAATTGCAGATCTACAAGCTCCCAATGTGTCTTGATGCAATGCGTTGTGAATCAAAATCAAAATTATTTGTATCCTGATTCAGAGCCTGTAGATCGGCGATTTTCAAATAGCCTAAGTATAAGATAGAGTTTTGCAATCATCTAAATGTGCAAAGTAACTAGTAACTAAATAATTGTGATTATCTCAAATAAATGTGATCAGGCCTAATTGAGCTAACGAACCATGGTGGCTCCCTCTATAACAGAGTAGTCACCAGAAGGGATGTAACATATAAAGCAGTGATATACAGTACTGATACATTACCATGGTGGCTTCCTCTATAACAGAGTAGTCCGCTTGCTGCAGGTATCGATGCAGGATGTTACACAGCATGCAGGACGGGTTCTCGTGGAGGTAGCGAGCTCGCTTGGTCACACGGTTGTACTTGCTCCGAATGGGAATGTGGATGCTCTTTTTCTGTTTGGGAAACACGCAAACATATTAATGTCGTTATGGTTTTTGTCATTGTTGACATGCTGTTACAATGGCTTCCATTATAGAGCAGAATGTATAGATTTGAGTGTATGTGCACGACAAAAAGTATTCATCCAGACCATAGTACTGCAACTTTATGAATAACGTTAATGAATTTAACTTAAGCTAGTAGATTAGCTCTAGGAAAAACAACATATATCCTATTGAAAATCTATATACACACAACACAATTATAAGGGTTCTATTATGTTTCAGGCTCTGAACTTTGTTGTTTTCTTTTTAAGAACTGCAGAAAACATTAAACACGTTCTTAATAAAGTTAATTAAAGATTATCCTTAAGAAGATGTTCATGAATGTAACCCAAGAACTTAAAGCTGAAGTTTACTTTGTTGCACACCGGTGTCATTCGCCGAAAATAGTCAATCAACAAGTTCACAACATGTCACAACACGTTGTGAACCTGTACACTGGTTGCTTTCGGCACACAACACTGAAGTACAACGGCGTATAAAT
Source organism: Gymnoscopelus braueri (assembly GCF_963280865.1). Lineage (NCBI taxonomy): Eukaryota > Metazoa > Chordata > Actinopteri > Myctophiformes > Myctophidae > Gymnoscopelus > Gymnoscopelus braueri. The sequence goes on along the minus strand of NC_137621.1, from coordinate 50,411,941 downwards.
TCCACTATATTGTATGTGAGCATGTGTGTATTGTACAACTGTGTGTGCTGTATGCTGACCTCGAGGGCTTCGGTCATGATGCAGCCCATGACGGCACACACTCGCAGTGTTCCCTCCATGTCCAGTTTCCTCAGTGAAGACTTGAGCTGGTCGATGGGGACCAGCCATGCTCCGATGGCAGGGGTGGCTGTACTCAACAGGTTCAGCTGCCTGGTAGAGACACCGTCACAATTCATTCATTCACTGAATCAATAAAGCTCCATCTCAGTTTTTTTCAATTACTTTTTTCGTTTATTTTATTTTATAAAAACAATATTTCATTTTCCAATAAATAAATGAATGGAGAAAAAATAATGAATGAAAACAAGTTACACACTCGCATATGCAGTAATTTCATTTACGTTTCGGCCCTTCGACCTTCCTCAGAATCAACAAAGGAGGTTTTCAATTAATCTATCATGGTTCAAATGGAGTTTGAAGTTTCAATGGGTTTATATAGGAAGGGGGCGTGTCTGATAGAATGACTATCTAAATATTTAATCAAGAAACTTGTCTGGTAGTTTAAGTGGTGGTTATACCTGGAGATGCCCTGGGAGGCAGAGCGTACGTTGGTAGTTAAGTGGTAGTTTACATGGTAGTTTAGTGGTGGTTAAACCTACCTGGAGATGCCCTGGGAGGCAGAGCGTACGTTGGTAGTTAAGTGGTAGTTTACATGGTAGTTTAGTGGTGGTTAAACCTACCTGGAGATGCCCTTGGAGGCAGAGCGTACGTTGGTAGTTAAGTGGTAGTTTACATGGTAGTTTAGTGGTGGTTAAACCTACCTGGAGATGCCCTGGGAGGCAGAGCGGATGTTGGTGGGAGCAGCGAAGCTGAACCAGATCTCTCTGATGGTCAGCTTCATGCTGCTGGAGTCTGGAGGCGGAGGCATCAGGGGGAGGTCCTTCTTCAGTTCATCTGACTCCACCCCCTCATCCTGGACAACACACATACACCCAATACATCATCACATTCTAGAGACAGACTGATATCGTTCAATCGTTGCTGTTTTATTTTATTATCATATTATTTTAATTGTGTGACGCGGTGTAGATCGGCTGTGCAACACTCTTGTATGATGAAATATAGGGCATTCATTTACAAAACATGGAGATACAAGGTGTCTGCCCCTATATCAGCCATTTTTGGACTTTTCTGACAACATCGGTATTGGCAATTATGTAGCCGATGTGACACGACTTTTAACCTTTTAATAATTCTCAAAAAGATCAGATCTAAAAGCTCACAATGTGTCACAGTGCGATGTTTTGTGAACTTGTAGATCTAATAAGTTAAGTGTTCTCAAATATAAACTTTAATCAAATCCAAGTTTGATTTCAAGGTTTTTTACAAAATGCCGGTCCAAACATTGGAAGTCGGTGGTCTAGGAGTCTCAAAAATCTTGATCGGCATTGGACCCAAATATCGGGCTCTAGTTCTTACCTACATTATAGCTCAGGTTGGATAAGCTACAACAATTGCAAATAAATGTGGAATCTGTGTGTGTGTGTGTCTGTCCGTCTTGTCTGTGTGTTTCCTGCATATTTTGGCATACACCATAATAATAATACTTTATTATTATTGTTATTATAAAAATGTATAAGCTGTAAAATATAGTATTTTATAGTTTTGTCTGAGAAATAATTAATTTAATTTAATTGATAATATTAGTCAGTCATAATTTGTCTGGAATGTCATTTTGTAAAAATAAAAATGAATAAAATAATGGTGAACACAGCATGGTGAATCACAAAGGAAACATGAGTTGAGTGAAATGGTTATAATCCCTAGTAAAGAGACAGAGGTTCATTGTACCTGGTCATCAGAGTCGGAGTGGTCATTGAGGTCGGAGGCGGGGCTTGTGGGGTCATGTGGCAGGTTGTCATCGGACATGTCGGTGCTGTAGCCGCTGCCGGTCTGGGAGCCGGTGGAGCCGTTGGACTTGGACATGCCTGTCTTCCCACAGGGGTCAGAGCGTCCCATCACACCCATCGCACTGTACAGGATGGCTCCAGACTGACGGCCACCTGCGGACCACAGCACACACTTTTAAACTCATGCCGTCTAATGAAATTAATTCAAGGACCCCAGTCCGCAAGGACTTTTTTGGTCGGACCTTTTAGACAAAAGTATTATAAATGTAACTGTGTTGTTTTACATTCTTTTGCCTAATAACTTTTAGGCAAAATCAATCAATCAATCAACTCAGTGGTTCTCAACCTGTGGGTTGGGACCCGCAGGGGGATTTTTGGGGGGTCCCCAGATGACAGTAAAAAGTATGTGTACTATTAATGGTCAAGTAAAATGCCATGATTGTGAAGGCCTAGTGTCAACATGGTGTAGGCGTGTCATGGGGTGGTCCCTTACCTTTGACGGTGAGGTTCTCGATGCCGCACTCAAACATGATCCAGCCCCATTTCTCTATGGAGGCGGCAGAGCGGGCCAGCTCTGCTGCCATGGCGGCCTGACACTCCGTCTCATCCACCATGGAGAACTCCTCCATGTCCTCGAGGCTGAAGAGTACCTTGGACTTCTCAAAAGGGATGGCTGTGATGGCACACGTCCCGATGTCTGGAGAGGCAAGGATGATACAAGTTGTCACTGTCTGGTGGAAAACTTGTTATAATATGTCCAAAACCGTTTAAAAATATATATATTTTAAAAAACATTTTAAAATAGTGAAAATAGCAGATCTGCAAGCTCACAACGCATCGCAAATCTTTACGAAATAACCTAAAAAAGTTTAAATACGGAGATATGATGCAGACCTCTTTGTTACTTTGATCTATATGCTGTCTTTCCTATCTGCTAAAAAATAATAAAGAGATTTGTAAAACAAAATATGGAGATGTGAGGATTTATGCCGGACAGCAACAAAATACAGTTCATTATTATTATTATTAGCAATAAAATAAACCAATGCTATGTTCATAGAATTCTCTGTGCTCCAAACAGGAAAATCCTCAGTGTTAATTCAACTCAGGATTTTACTTTGGAACGTTGCAAGATTGTTATTATAATGGCGTGCTCCATGCCTTATGAGCGTGTAGATGTTGATTGGCTATTTGTAGAGCAAAATACAGTAGTGTTAATTTTGTCGACTAAAACTATGACGAAAATTTTTCGTTGACTACCTTTTCTCCCTTTCGTTTTTATTTGCTGACAAAATATATTGACACTGTTAGAAGCAGTAGAATTGGACAAGTCATTTTATGCTTGGTTGCGCGTGGGTGTCGCGCTCCCTAAATAGAGGATCTAAGCACACAGCGCGTCGCAGCACGACATGCTGTGAGCTTGTAGATCAGCTATTCTCGCCACGCAGCTAAGTATAAATCAGTCATTACAACGCCATCACAGCCTGCTATTGATACCAATACTTTTGTACTTTTACTCAAGTACATTTTGAATTGCGGACTTCTACTTGTAACAGAGTACTTCTACATTGCAGTATTGATACTTTTACTTAATTAAAAACATTTGAGTACTTTTTCCACCACTGATATTTAGTCATAGTTTTAGTCATCATAGCTTAGTTTTTGTTTTGTTTTCCTCAGTGGAAAAAAGGTAGTCGAAGGTCATTTTTCGTCATGTTCCTTTTTGGATCATGACGTGTGGGTGCGGGTGAGGCGGTGGGGGAACCCACCGGTGGAGTCCAGTCCTCGGAGCTGGCTGTGGATCCTGTGGATGTTGAGCCGCGCGGCGATCTCCTTGCCCTTCTCAATGCCGGCGTTGGAGCGCAGCGAGCCCGAAGACTGCGGCTGCATCTTGGTGGCTGAGGCGTATTTCTCCAACATGGCCGACTGCTGGCCGTGCTCGGCGCTGTTGGGGTTCTCCTCTACGATGCCCCTGAGACACCATAAATGACACAGGTCTCACTCTGGTGCTACAGATGTTCAGTGGGTTTTTTGGATCATAATTGATCCTCGCGTCTAGAATGCGATGCGAGAGTGTGGTCTAGCCAACACCAACTCGGGACCCCCCAGCACACACAAACATTTTCAGAAATAGCCTACCGTATGTACAAGCCCACAACACATTGTGTAGTGAAATTGTAGATCTGCTATCTTTGAAAACTTTTAAAAGGGTAAAATAAATCGGGACACTTCGGCTGCATAACTGTCGACACCATCAAATATTGGACGATGCATCGGCCAAAACGATATGTACTATGTATCTGCCAGGTTTTCCTTTCATCCACAGAAAGGTGCTGAGCTCAAAAAGGGATTGGGTTGAAGTGTTACCTGTTCATTCTGAACTGAGTAGCGATCCTGTCAAAGCACAACGCCACCAGAGACACGTGAGTGACAGACTTGCCGGAGGACGATGGAGAGCCCTCCTCCACCGACGCTTGGAGCAGACACAAGTTCACCTGCAATAAAGCACCACAAAACCTCATTAATAACTCCTATACTGAACCGTCTCCCTCTCAGCTTTCCTACGCTGTCTCCCTCTCAGCTTTCCTACAGTCTGTCTCTCCTACACTGTCTCCCTCTCAGCTTTCCTACTGTCTGTCTCTCCTACACTGTCTCCCTCTCAGCTTTCCTACTGTCTGTCTCTCCTACACTGTCTCCCTCTCAGCTTTCCTACTGTCTGTCTCTCCTACACTGTCTCCCTCTCAGCTTTCCTACTGTCTGTCTCTCCTACACTGTCTCCCTCTCAGCTTTCCTACAGTCTGTCTCTTCTACGCTCTCTCCCTCTCAGCTTTCCTACTGTCTCTCTTCTACGCTGTCTCCCTCCCAGCTTTCCTACAGTCTGACTCTCCTACACTGTCTCCCTCTCAGCTTTCCTACTGTCTGTCTCTTCTACGCTGTCTCCCTCCCAGCTTTCCTACAGTCTGACTCTCCTACACTGTCTCCCTCTCAGCTTTCCTACTGTCTGTCTCTTCTACGCTGTCTCCCTCCCAGCTTTCCTACAGTCTGACTCTCCTACGCTGTCTGTCTCTCAGCTTTCCTACAGTCTGTCTCTCCTACGCTGTCTCCCTTCCAGCTTTCCTACAGTCTGTCTCTCCTATGTTGTCTCCCTCTCAACTGTCCTACTGTCTGTCTCTCTTACGCTGTCTCTCTACCAGCTTTCCTACAGTCTGTCTCTCCTACACTGTATCCCTCTCAGCTTTCCTACTGCCTGTCTCTACTATACTGTCTCCCTCTCAGCTTTCATACTGTATGTCTCTCCTGCACTGTCTCTCTCTCAGCTTTCCTACTGTCTATGTCTCTTACACTGTCTCCCTCTCAGCTTTTATATTGTCTGTCTCTCCTGCACCGTCGCCCTCTCAGCTTTCCTACTGTCTGTCCCCCCTACACTGTCTCCCTCTCAGCTTTTCTACTCTCTGTCTCTCATACACTGTCTCCCTCTCTGATTTTCTACTCTCTGTCTCTACTATACTGTCTCCCTCTCAGCTTTCCTACTCTCTGTCTCTACTATACTGTCTCCCTCTCAGCTTTCCTACTGTCTGTCCCCCCTACACTGTCTCCCTCTCAGCTTTTCTACTCTCTGTCTCTCATACACTGTCTCCCTCACAGCTGTCCTATTGTCTGTCCCTCCTACACTGTCTTCCTATCCGTCTCTCTCCCTCTAAGCTGTCCTACTGTCTGTCTCTCATACATTGTCTCTCTCAGTGGTCCCCAACTAAATGACTGGTAACTCTGAAGGTCCTTACACACCGGCGAATGTGGCGAATATACGCAAAATTCGGACTCGTTCCGAATAATTAAAAGACGCTTTTTCGCTTCGCTTTTCCGCGCCATGTACGCTTGCATTGACTTTATAAGGTTTTTAAAAAAAGCGTATTATTCGCACGAAAAAATCGCCCCGGTGTGTAAGGACCTTGAGAGTGTACAAATGGAACCAAATGGACTTGTTCCATTTGTACACTCTTAGTTATGAGGGTCCTTAGCCTAATGCATAGTAAACTGGGGGTCCTGGAAATGAAAAGGTTTGAGAGCCACAGAATACTTTGCTGTACAGTGAATAGTGAAAATAGCAGATCTACAAGCTTATAGACCTGCTATTTCCCAAACGTGTAGCCTATAATGGCATTGCCAGAACAGAGAGGTCAGTTTGGAATGGTGGTTAATGCAGCAGACCTCATTTATTCTGGCGCGCGATGGTGCGACGGTGACCGACAAACTCGCAACGAGTCGCGGATGCGGAAGTGTTGTGAGCTTGGAGGTCGGCTATTCTCACCTTGGGGATGGAAACGTTAGCTTGGAGGCCTTTGATCTTGACGTTATCGGTTTTGGCAGACAGGTCAGTCTGGCCGTGGGCCGTGTGGAGAGACCCTGCAGGGGGAGCCTCTGTCTTAGACAGCTTGTGCTCCTGCTTGGCTGCTTGACTCTGTGTGAGGGGAGGGGTATGACACAGGAATTATTACATATATAGGATAAACAAAAAAATATAATAAATGCAGTAGTTATATGATTTGAAAGGTGTATTATATTTTAATTTGTTTTGTAAATGTGAAGCTTGCAAGCAACAGAGATGTTTCTGTTTTGTTTGGTTTAGTTTTTTTATAAAACTATTTCCCCTTACACTGTTGAAAGATAAAACTGACAATAATTATGTCAACATCTCTGTATGTATCTATTTATTTATGTTCATTTTATTTATTTTTTTATTTTATTTTTATCCCGAGATTTTTGTAACCAATTCTTTTCACCCGGTGCCAATTTCCTAAGTGATCCTGGGCGCTACACCAGCCCTACACCAACAATGTTCATTGTTAATGCAATTAAAACCTCATACTATTGTCGGATTCAGTATTAGAGCCCAACCGATGCCAGATTGTTTGGTCCAATGTTGATCCCAATTTAGGATAGTCCTAGACCGCCAATTACCCATGTTTTGACCAATAGTATGCAACAAAGTACAAAATCTATTCTAATCAATTTGAAGAAAAAAACAATAGCCTATCTGCAAACTCACTCATCATGCTGTCGGGCAGAAACCTTCATACAAGAGTGTCGCACATAAGTAGTGAAAACTGCAGATCACAAGCTAATAACAGGTCGCGCTGTGACGCGTTGTGAGCTTTTAACGGCTATTTTCACTTGGAAAATAAATGGTTTTAGACATACAATGTTACCACCCGACAGCGAAAATATGAACCTGGTGAAGGCTGAAAGGTGGGAAAATACAGATCAATGTTAGAGCATTATTTAATCATTAACAGTCTATGTTAAATACCACAGAGCAGAGCTAAAGACTCTCTCTCTGTGTGTGTGTGTGTGTGTGTGTGTGTGTGTGTGTGTGTGTGTGTGTGTGTGTGTGTGTGTTTCTTACAGACTCGGTGACGGTGGACTTGCTGATCTGGTAGGCTTCGTTGAGGACCTTGTTGTGAAGGTCGTCCAGAATGGCGGCAGGATGGCGAATGCTGGCAAAGTGAACCATGGACTCTATGTACCTGAAAGCAACCAAGCACACTGCTGGTAACACTGCATACTGCATATTGTAATCATCATTATAAACACAAAATCATGCACACACACACACAGCCTTAACCCATTAAGACCGGGAACGCATCTGTGTCATTTTAGATTTATTTGGCTATTCAGAAATAGCAGATATACAAGCTCATAGCGCGGCACCGAGTGTCTAAATCCTAACAGTGTTTTTATTTTAAACTTATGTTGCTATAATCGGGGGTTTTCAAACGTTTTCATGTCAAGGACCCCCAAAATGATTTGTATTTGGCCGCGGACCCCCATCTCAAAATATGATGATATGATAAGATTTGAGTTACAAATGATGCTTTGAAAATATATATATTTAAAGATTTGCACACATTTTCCACAGTTTAAAAAAAATGCAGATCTACAAGCTCATAGTGCGGCACTCGTGCCACGCTATGAGCTTGTATATCTGCTATTTCAACCCGATCTCCAGAGGAAACGTTCTCTTTGAACGTTTTTGAAATTCCGTGAATAGACACGGAAAAACCCGAAATTCCGTGCATAGCCGCCTCGCATCTCCCCCATTGTGACTAAACCATTTCGGAGGCGCGCAGTCTCAAGGGAATTGTCGCCACGTAAGGGGCCACCGAGCGAGCTAAAGCGAGCGAGTTGCCGTCCCGAACGTACTTGTCCACAGTGACAGAATAACAAGGACAGTGCTGTACCTGTCGAGGGCCTCGGCTACGAGGGGCGTGAGCACCATGTTGATGGCTCCCTTCACCTCCACAATGGCGGTAGTCCTGGTCTGGGCCAGAGGCTGCTCCAAAGTCCAGTCCTCTGTGCTGGTGTCCTCGTCTGTGTTCTCCATGGCCTTCTTGTCCAGAGGGGTGTAGGGGGTGCTGCACAGGACACCACACACACGCACACACGCACACACACACGTCACCTTATGTTTGATCACGTTCCGAAGATGACAAGGTGCAGTAAGTGATTGATTTGATTTGATTGATATTTGATGTTAAATAGGTATATATTGTAATGACTGCTATAGGGTGTTTGTTCAGTAACAGGGGTCTCCCCGTCTCTCGAGCTCTTTAATAAACATAAAATGCATGTTTAAGGTATTTAGGAAACTCACACAAGATACAGATTAAACAAGTGCAATTGGAAGTGATGACACAAAGAAATGACTACAATTGAAGCTACCGTCTACTGTTTGCATGAAATTGGCAAACCACCAGAAAATGTATTTTCTGTTTGTTAGCTTTTAACTCATTCCCTGCCAAGAACGTAAAAAACGTAATTATTTCCAATTACCAATTCTGCCAAGAATGTAAAAAACGTCATTTTGAAAAAACTTTGATTTTATAAAGATCTCACCGTCCTTCATCTCTCGTAGTGATACATTTCACCCGGATACGGAATGACGTCAATCGAAGATTGACGTCATTTCCGATCATAAGGGATGTAGCGAGGTCTGTGGCGAGGTGAAAAAGTAAGTGAGGCGTCCGTTCACGTTACGATACATGGTGTTTTTACGCTGGGCTGCAGGAAGGCGGAATGCTTGTTGTCTGAGTGGCGTGCACATATGTATAGGCTGTGTGTTTACAAACGATTGGACTTGCGATCGTAATGAATAAAATACTAAATTGCTGGCAGTGGGCAAATACAGACAGAAATAAGTCTGGCAGTGAACGAGTTAACAACACACTTTTAGTTTTAACAAAAAAGCACCATTAATGCTGCAAGCAAATACTGATCATCATTTTAATTTTTTTTGTCCAATTTGTATGCACATAAATCAGGTTATTGGCTATGGATGGAATAAAGGATGATGCTGAGAATAATACAAGTATTTTAAAAGCATAATAATGAATAAATAATATATATATATATATATATATATATATATATATATATATATATATATACACACACACACACACACACACACACACACACACACACACACACACACACATATTTTACCATTCTGTTTGGTAGAGTATATTAATAACATAACTAACACACCACAGTTGTGTTAGTTATATTGTAGTTGGTCTACCAGCTCTTCTATAGTGAGACATTTATTATATTCTGTGGTCAGGTAGGACACCTACTGGTTGACAAGGTATTGCATCAAAATCAAAACAATTTAGCTTACAGCTAAAAATAACTGCCCAAGCTAAAATTATAGCTTGTAAATCTGTTCTTTTTTGGGAGACGATGCAATCTGTGGTATAGAGTGAAGTTGCAGGACTCTCTTCGGATAATCCTGATCAGCGTTGGTTTGCTTCAATGTTGACATCATCTTGATGTAGTGCTTGTTGTCACTTGACTTAATATGCTGAGATGATCAGGTAAGTCAAGTTAATTGACCTGAATATGTAACGCTACGCCGTTCTGTATAGGTTACGATCGTAAATAGACGGAGCCCGAGTTACTGAGAGAGAGAGAGTGAGTGGCCCATAATCTTGTCTTCCACTGTAAATGGAGAATATTCACTTAATATTAAACATTTATTGCCAAAACCATCTTACAGTTGATTTTGAATTTGTTTCTGTAAGCTTAGTGGTCAGAGATAACAGCAAGAAAAAGAATACCGCTGAATTAACGTGAACGCATCGCGGCGAGATCAAAGAGACATTTAACTCTTTCAATGGGTCTGGATGAAACCGCCTCCTGTGTAACTGGACATGAAGCGCCTGTACTGGTAGCGCAAAATAATGTAGCCTAATTTTAGTTCATAAAGACATATCGTTCATATCATCCATCACAAAAATATATATATATTAGAATTATTTAAGTACAAATTCAGCAACGTCTTGTCGATCGGCAGTTTTCACCAAACGCTTTCCCCATAATGACAGAAAACACACTAGTATAGAACCCTGCGAGACTCCGGTCAACCATATGGGCTTTAACACTTGCATGACTAAGCTATCAATATGACCGATTGAGAATTTAAAGTGGATTATCTTCTCTCATGAAGCTCTGAGAAAGTTCCCCTTTCATGACTTTTCCTAAATATTTGTTTCAAATCATCTCCGTTTTTTTTTTCTTCTGAAACGTATTATAAATATGAAATATATACCATATATACCATCCCAGCCGTTATATTTCGGCTAAATTGACCGCTCTCCCCCTCTCTCCCCCAGGCAAGAGCAGTTGACACCTCTAGACCCCCCGCAGAGCGGCCCGTAGACGAGCTGTGCAGCGAGTCTATGCAAGTCTATGTTGCCATGTCTGCTTATTATAAGCGACTTTGGGCTTGTTTTTCACGTCTTTCTATTATTATTATTATTATTATAATTATATATATATAATTACATTATAATGGTAATAATAATATAGCTGCCCACGTGTTTTGTGCACAGTTTGCACACTGGGTTGTTTACAAGTTACTATAGTTCTCTTGCTGCTACTAGATTTATAGCAGCATTACTTGACGGTCATATTATGACAGTCATGACGAAACTTCAACCTGTTTTTTGCACTTTCTCCATTTACAGCCCGTATATCTACATAAAAGTTCGGATTTCAAATATAAAGTTCTTATTCCGTGGCCATGGATGTTACAATTTACTTCGGTTGGGTATAAGTACCCGTAACTTCTGTATTGTTCAATAAAAAGCATTTTAATCCGATTGGCGATCATTTGCTCATAGAGTTATAGTGTATCAGAGTGCAATTACACCTCCCAACCGATAGGGTCACGTAGTTGAAAGCATGGAGAAAATACGGAGAAAATGGCCACCGATCGGATTAAAATGTTTTTTTTTGGACAGTACGGAGATTATGGGTACTTATGGGTTACCCGAACAGAATTGTAACATCCCTGGCCATGAGATAAGCACTTTATATTTGAAATATGAACGTTTATGTAGATGTACGAGTTGTAAATGGAGAAATGCAAACACCAGGTGTACGTTCTGCCATGACGCTTGGCGGCGAGCTAACAATGCTAGCTCCTAGCCTCGTTACTCCACTGTTGTTTTGGCCACATCTTCAGTGAAATACTTCCATACGAACGTCGAGCGGCCTGTTGTTTAGCTGGGGCTGCCCTCACCTACTGTAGCTGCTGTGTTCGCTACAATGTTATATTGTTTATACAACTAGATTCTGTCCCGAAAAAGTGTAGTGAGATTATTTTTATTTACTCCACTGCGCCCTCTACAGATCTGGACAATTTGAACTTACCATTAACCAAATCTGTAGAGGGCACTGTGGAGTAAATACAAATAATTTCCGTCTCGCGGACATATTTTATTTTCTGCCCAAAAAGTGTATTTTACAGAGTAGGTGGGGTGCTGAGAGGCTTCCCACCTCCGAGAATAGACTTTCAACAACACAAAACAGCCTTTGTTTCGGTGAGTAGCGAAATGGTTTTGTTTATTTTCACTACTCTTGAGGGAACTTGAGGGAACTGACTAACGCTCTGGACCAGGGCTAGCCGCTTCCCACCGTGGTGAAGTTAGTTTCAGGTTGAATATTCACCCAGTGGATATTACTCCAGTAAAGTAAAATACCTCAAAATTGTACTTAAGTACAGTAATTGAGTAAATGTACTTAGTAACTTTACACCACCACAGAGAGGAGCGAAACTGATGGGTGGGGATTAGGCTTGTAACCGGAGAACAATGGGCCAACGACCAACCAAAAAAGTTATTTAGCTAGTTTCTACTGTTTTTCAACTCGCGAGTTGATGCCCGAAACACCAGGCCTGCTCACATATAGGAGTCAGACAGAAATACACACTAGCCTACTGCTTCATGTCTCACTGTTTTCAGGGCACAACGTATGCAGTAACATTTTCATAGACCTGCCTGCTTATTTCTCTCTCAAAATTTGGCAACCCATTTCACTGTCTGTTTCACTGAAGAGTTTAATGTCACATTAAACTCTTCAGTGAAACAGACAGTGAAATGGGTTGCCAAATTTTGGCAAAATCTACGCTACAGATTGCGCTGTTTTATACGCTTTTTTTAAATAAAGATTTTACATACAGAATCTGCAGTTACCATTACATTTTATAATACTATTTTATATATATATATATACTACATTACTATTTTATAATGTTTCTGCCTGCAGCAGAGTGCAATTGAGATGTTAATGGCTATTTAGAAGACAATGGAACCCCCCACTGTTTGGGGGAGAAAGTGTGAACTAGTCTGGAGCCCAGAGGGGAGACAGTGGCCAATAGGATAGCCTGATTTGGGGATCAAAATGATCGTTTTTCAGGCTTGGTGGAGGAGTATGAAACTTCAGTCATGCGAGTGTTAAGTGGTTAAAGATGTTTGCTTACCTGTTAGGGTCTCCCATGAGCTGAATGCCTCTGTCCAGGAGAGAGCTGGCTGTGAGGCCATGCTTCACCACCTGCAATCACAAACCACACTAATGTTAACACATGAATATCAAATCATGGTTTAATGCTCGATTCTTATTATATGTACTTAATAACAGACTGTTTAATCAAAGACTCAAGAGCACCTGGCTCATATCAATCTACGCTGCTTGATTGTGTGCGGTATCCAACATGGCAGCCATGTAAACAAACACACAATGTCATTTACAGCCAAGCATTGTTCTCAACAATGTTTTCAAAAACATTTGAAGCGAGAAATAGACAATGCAGTAACCAACTATTGATTCTATTTTATCGACACTTCCCGTTGTTTTTCGAGGCGACCGTGTTGCGATGATGCGCCTGTCATAAATTAATGGAATACTTTCATTACCGTAAGCAATGAAATCCTTTGTTTAGTTACTTTTGGGTCAATTTATTCATTTCTTTATTAGGTAGGTGTGTAATATGTGGGATGTGTCGGGGTCTAATCACCCGTTCTGGGTTTATTTCTCAATAATGACCAGCTGTACTGAAACAGAAAGCTCTACATCAGAGGTCTTCAACAGGGGGTCCGCGACGCCTAGGGGGTCCGTGGAGGTACTGCAGGGGGTCCGCGAAATTGTTGTTTGATTAAACAATATTTTTGTTTGAAAAAAAAATGTATACTTTTTTTTTTTTTTTTTTCAAAAATGTCAAATTGTCTTTAAACATAACATTAATCCGTAGCATACAGATAAACGGAGGCAAAATGCACAATAACATACATGGTATGTTTATACATATTTTGTAGAGATTTTTTTTTCATAATATTTTTATTTTGCACACCTACTGGGGCAGGTGCGTAGGAGCAGGCAATATAAAACACAATTTTATACATAAATATACAATATATGTGGTAGCCCCCCCTACCGTACGAGGTAGGGGGTCCCTGCTCCATCTCCCCATCAGTTTGGGGGTCCCTGGCCTGAAAAGGTTGAAGACCCCTGCTCTACATTGATTATCCCTTGCTTATCATAGGCTTCTCCAATTAGACACACTGTACACTGAACCACTTTGAACCTGGCTATTATGGGCATGTCATTTGGGCACATCAAAAACTAAATCTAGGACAGTGGTTCTCAAAGTGAGGTTCAGGGACTCTCAGGGTTCCTTGAGGGGGTTCCAAATGGACCCATACAGGAGGAGCAGACAGAGTTAGGATGTTGACTTCACGTTTAAATCATCTCACCTTAAAGGTGGGAACAGACAGCTGGTCAAAGGAGGTGGAGCTCTCCTCGCTGGTGGGCGTGTCCAGATCCAGGGGGCGATGCAGAGAGGACTTAGAGGTCCTCTTATTGGTCGGCTGCTTCACAGACCAGTTAGAAACCTAAGTGAACCAAAGTTGTCTTAGTTGGACACGACAAAATATAAGGCACACTGTGGGATATTGTTGATAGTCACCTGTATGAAGGTTTCAGTTGAAATGACAAATGCAAGCGGTGTCGGAGTCATTGTATAAGAGTGATGACTAGTTTAGACCCTCCATTCTATGCCAAATACTAGGTTTGTATGAAGGCGAAACATTTTATATGTAAAATGAAACAAAACAGTGTTTGGTTAATGAGGGGGCCTAATGAGGGGGCCCTCTCTGTCATAATCTTTGCAAATCACACTATCAATGTAGTCACTGGAAAGGGTAGGCCAGGGCAGTGGGTGCCCTATGCAATGTGTGTAGCAGACACGAGCTAGCACCTGGTAGTGTGTGAGCTAGTTTCTAGTAAGTAGTTTGTACCTGGTAGTATGTGAGGTATTCGTTTCTAGCCGGTAGTAGGTAGTGCCTGGTAGTGTGTGAAGTAGGTGTGGTAGTTTCTAGTAGGTATTTAGTACCTGGTAGTGGGCGAGGTAGTTGTGGTAGTTTCTAAAAGGTAGTTAGTACCTGGTAGTGTATTTATTGAAATTTATTTATTTATTGAAATTTATTGAAAAATATCTGGCACAGGATGCAATCCTCTACGCCAGACTCAACACAATATAAATATTTATTTTCAAATTGCGACATTCACAATTCACAATATACTACCCTTCAACCCACCCCACCCCACAACCCACATACAATCCCCCAATATACATACGGTACACGCATAATTTCATTTTTACATTAAAAAATGTTAAAATATGTTTTTTAACCAGTCTATGAAGTTACAAGCCAGCCCTATAATTGTACAGAAAGTCTTTTGATGACCAGAATTTGTCAAGTCTATTCTTGAAGGTATTGACTGAAGGAGCCTGGACCACTTCCTCAGGAAGTTTGTTCCATGTTCTTACAGCTCGAAGTGTAAAGAAATTCTTTCTCTTTTCAGAGTTACAGTGTAGTGGTAGCAATTTTAGGGAATTCCCTCTCAGCTCGTACCTATTGTCCCAGAAGTGGACAACAGGCTCGGCTGTGAAGTCATATATCTGGTGAACAAGTTTATAGACCTCAATCATATCTCCTCTGTGTCTCCTATATACTAACGTTGGTAACTGTAAATGTCTTAACCTTTCTTCATATGACATTTCTTTCAGACCTGGAATTAATTTAGTAGCCCTTCTCTGAACCTTCTCAATTTTCTCTATATATTTGATTTTATAAGGACACCAGACTAAGATTGCAAATTCAAGATGAGATCTCACCAAGGATTTGTATAATGGTATAAATAATTATTTACGTAAGTTTAAAAAAGTTCTTCTGATTATCGCCAACATGGAATTTGCTTTTTTTACTTTTTCAGAGATGTGCGTTTGAAATTCTAATGAATTGTCAACGACAACTCCTACAGTATGTCCTTTTCTTCCTCTATTTGATGAATCACCAAATCTCCAACTGTATAGTTGGCCAAGTTGGCACTTGTTTTCCCAATGTGTAATTGTTTACATTTGTCTGGATTTAATTTCAATAGCCGCCTATCACACCAATTGCTAGTATTTTGGAGATCTGCTTGAAGTTGAGCTATGTCCGTGTCCTTGGTAATAATTCTAAATATTTTCGTGTCATCCGCAAAAAGGTAGGCATCAGATTGTATCACACTTGGTAAATCAATTATGTAAATAACAAAAAGCACAGGGCCTAATACGGATCCCTGTGGGACTCCAGAGGTCACTGCCTTCCAATCTGAAGTGGCTCCATTAACCACCACCTGCTGTTTCCTATTACTAAGAAAATCTTGTATCCAACTGATAACTCTGTCATCTATGCAGTAGGACCTTAATTTTGATATTAGTCTCTTATGGGGAACTTTATCAAAAGCTTTTTGGAAGTTCATATATATGCAATCAACTGACTCTCCTCTATCTAAAGCTGCTGACCATTTATCAAGAACCGTGAGAAGTTGTAGTGTAGTCGATCTTCCAGATATAAAACCATACTGTTTATTACTTAAGAGCTTATTGGACTTCATATGATCTACAATGTATGCCCTAATTAATTTTT
The DNA here is from genome assembly GCF_963280865.1 of Gymnoscopelus braueri. Lineage (NCBI taxonomy): Eukaryota > Metazoa > Chordata > Actinopteri > Myctophiformes > Myctophidae > Gymnoscopelus > Gymnoscopelus braueri. Next base: position 50,395,719 of record NC_137621.1, on the reverse strand, counting down.
CCATTGTTTTACATAACACAGATGTCAGACTAACAGGTCTATAATTCCCTGCTATTGCCTTACTTCCTTTCTTGAAAATTGCACTGATTTGTGCCTCTTTCCAACCACAAGGTACAGTCGCTTCCTCCAAAGTGTTATTAAATAGCATTGTTACTGGTTCAGCAATCACACTAGCTAGTTCCTTTACAATCCTAGGATGTATTGCATCAGGCCCTGGAGATTTGTAAATGTTCATGCTCTGTAGCAGTTTTTTTGTGTCCTCAGTGGTTATTATAAGACGTTCTGTATACTGAACTTCCACTCTTGGCAGTATGAGGTAGTTGTGGTAGTTTCTAGAAGGTAGTTTGTACCTGGTAGTGGGCGAGGTAGCTGTGGTAGCAGGCCATGACGTGGGGCTGTCGAGTGACCGGTCCCGGCTCAGCCGTCTTCTCCGCCTCCACGGAGCTCTCCTCCTCCATGGCCAGCGCCGACACAAAGCTGGCCTGGGACGTGTGGCTGGGCAGGGGCTGGGGGGGCAGCGGGGGCAGCATGGGGGGCAGAGGCAGCAGCCGAGGCTCCGTGATCAGCTCTCCGTTCAGCATGTAGGTCAGCGGACCCTCCACACTGTGGTATATGGAGCTCCGACTGTAGGAGAGGGACAGATACAACCATTAACCACGTCAACCATGGCATTTTGAAAATTTTTACCATGTGAAATGTGTGGGGTTACCTTCCCGTGTGGCACAAACTGGCCTTTGAAACAGCACCTTAACTCATTCAGTGCCACTGGACGTCTAAGACGTCCGTTTTAACATAAGCCCTGAGTGCCACTGGACGTCTAAGACGTCCCAAAAAAAAGATATCATGATTTGAAAATATTCTGCTCCATGCACTCAGAGCCAAACTGCCATAAATAAGCCGGGCACTGAATGAGTTAAGAAACACTACCTGCTGATATGTGTTCTTTCTTACTGTAATGTTTTTAAATAATATGTACACACCTGCTTATGATAATAACATTCTGAATATGTATGTTTTTAATATACTATATATATATGCTTTCAGATACTCTATCTCTATGTATAGTACAATAATAGCTGTATCTTAATACTCTATTACAGTTATTGTACATACTGATAGACCAGTATATAATCAAATGTAACAGGTGTATAGAAATGCTTGTGTAATCATCATCTTGTGTGCAGGTCACATCCTTGAATGTTGCACTTAGCCAACATTCAGTTCAATAAATGTTAACAAAAATAAAATTTTAACTGGAGACAGACTGCCATATGCCCTTTCGAGCACTGACCTGTAGTTTGTGATATGTGATAGGGTTGTGTCAAAATTGTACTTAAGTACAGTACTTGAGTGCATGTACTTAGTTACTTTACACCACTGGTTGTGTCTGCTTTGAGCACTGACCTGTACAGTACTTCTCCATGTGATAGGGTTGTTTGAGCACTGACCTGTAGTTCTATATGTGATAGGGTTGTGTCCAGTGGTGGAAAAAGTACTCAGATATTTTACGTAAGTAAGAGTATCAATACTGCAATATAGAAATACTCCGTTACAAGTAAGTCCGGAATTCAAAATGTACTTGCGTAAAAGTACAAACATATTGGTATAAAAATTTACTTAAAGGACAACTTCATTTTTTTACAACCAAGGTTTATGTTTTAGCTTGTAATTAAAGTAAAAAGTAAAAAAGATGAGTGTTAAACATTTTTCATTTACTGCCTTCTATAGTTTTAGCAATTTTCGTGATATTTTTTCCAGTGGGCGGGGGCATTCGTGCAGGTGGCTAAATATGATTTTTTTACACAATAAAAAAGTCCTGTGGTCTTTGATGGCCAGATGTGAGGGGGCTAGAAGAGCTACTGTAAATAATAATAAAGAAATCGCCGGGTTATTGTGTAAAAAAAGACATATTTAGCCACCTGCCCAAATGCCCCCGCCCACTGTAAAAAAGATCGTGAAAATTGCTAAAACTATAGAAAGCAGTAAATGATTTTTTTTAACACTCATCTTTTATTTACTTTAATTACAAGCTAAAACATAAACCTTGGTTGTAAAAAAACAAAGTTGTCCTTTAAAGTACCAAAAGTAAAAGTACTAAACTGTTTGAAAATAGCAGATCTACAAGCTCACAACTCGTCGCAATGTGACACGTTGTGAGCTTGTAGATCGGCTATGTTCAAATAGCCTAGGTATAAAATAGGGCTAAAGTGGTTAATGTATGTTTTATAATATAATAATTGCAAAATAACTAAAGTTTTCAAATAATTGTAGTGGAGTAAATGTGCAATATTTGCCTCTGAGATGCAGCGGAGTAGAAGTAAAAGTACTGAAAATCGGAAATACTCCAGTAAAGCAAAAAATACCTCAAAATCGAGTACATATACTCACTACAGTTACTTTACACCACTGACCTGTAGTTCTCCATGTGGTAGGGCTGCGTCTGCGGCTGCTGCATCTGCTGCCGCCTCTTCTTCTTGCGCCCCGGGTATGTGCCGGGGCCCTCGTCGGCGCTGCTGATGGGCTCGAAGTCCTCGGTGGCGGAGAAGTAGGCCTCGCTGTCGGCCACCGACATGCTGGAGTCGGCCGAGCGGTACTGGTGGAAGGTGTTTGAGTCGGCCGACGGTGTGAAGGGGAAGGAGCCGTAGCTGCGGCGCTGCCGCTGCGGCGAGTCCAGCACGTTCTCGTCACTGCGCGACACCTAGAGTTCATTTAGACAGCAGATTTTGATTTAGTTTAGTTATAGTCTGTTTGAATAAAATCTTGTTTAGTTTTAGTCATATTTTAGTCATCTGAAAAGTTTTAATTTTAGTCTAGTTTTAGTCGACTAAATATCATAATATTTTAGTCGACTAAATCTACAATTGATGTCGCTCGGGTGGCGCAGTGGTAAATTCACTGCCCACCACCACAGAGGTGGTGGTGGGCAGCTCACAACGTGACACGTTGTGAGCTTGCATGTACCCTTGTATGTCAGTCATTTCTCTGTATATGTTCCGTGTTATATATCTGCAGTGTGAAAAAATGGGTATAAAATAATTGGCTACTCTAAATTAAAACAAATACAAATAAATCTACAATTGATTTTGACAAAAGAAATGGCGGGCCATGATGGCGTCGTAATGGCTGATTTTACACTTGGTTGCATGCTGAAAAAATCTACAAGCTCACAACGCATTGTGAGCTTGTAGATCTGCAATTTTCAGAGTGCACCCCGAGCGCACCACTAGTCCCTCCCTATCATTTTAGTCTAGTTTCTATTTTTTTACGAAATTGTCAATATATTTAGTCTTAGTTTTAGCCATCACATCTTAGTTTTAACTTAGTTTCCGTCAATGAAAAAAGGTAGTCGACGAACATTTTCCGTCACAGTTTTAGTAGACGAAATTAACACTATTATTATTTATGATTTGCTATTTACCATTTATCATTTTCAATTTACTATTTACCATTTAGCAGACGCTCTTATCTGGAGCGACTTACAAGTGCAAGATCAGAATAAGAGTAAACATGAACTCTAGTCAATAAACAACACAGTAAATAAATAGTCACATATAGTATAGGGCAGAGAGAATACTGTAGGGCCTCAAAGAGACTAAGATACCAGGTAAACAATGAACCTAGCATCTGTCTGAACAACATGATATCTATATAACATTCTGTACATTCTTATCATTTTGTGGTCGAGAAAAAACTACAAAATCTAGCAAACAAACAAACAAACAAGCACCTCGCTGCTGAACTGCACGCCCACAGACAGCGTGGGCGGGGGCTTGTTGTCCGTGAACACGGCGGCCGACAGGCTCTTGGTGCTGCCCAGGCGGCCGGAGTGCACCGACGACTGGCGCTTCAGGGGGGAGCGCAGGGGCGAGCGCAGGGACGAGCGCTCCAGGGTGCTGCTGGGAGACACCGGAGAGCCCTCTGGGACCTCGCCAAGGGTGCTGCAGGACACACACGGGTTAAAAAACACACACACACTCACGTCATTAGGGACTCCCTCTTTCTTTGGTGTTTCGCCCGGGTGGGGGGCGTGGTTTTGAGGGTATGGTTAAGGCAGTGGTCGCAACCCTTTTTTTTACTTCTTATGTAAAATATATATATATATATATATATATATATATTTCAAAAGATTTTCAATACATTTTTTCGGTTTGCTTCACAATTATTCATTCAAAAATCTATATTCAATTAAAAAATACATATTAAAAAAACTTTAGAACTAGTAAAAATAGCAGATCTACAAGCTAACAACGCGTTGCATCGAGCTTGTAGATCGGCTATTTTCACTAGCTTGGGTCCCAGGAAGACATCAAATTTCCCTTTTGGGTCAGGACCAATAATAATAATATTATAATATATAATATGAATTCATATTTTACAGATGAGGGTCCGTGGCCGAATACATACATTTGGGGTCTTTGACATGATAAAGTTTGAGACCTTTTGAGTACGTAAGCGTGTTTGAACGTCACTCACTCGGCGGTGCTCTTCCCGTTCATGTGGAAGACGCGCTCCTCTGTGCTGGGCGAGGGGCTGTCCCTCTCTCCCGCCAGCAGGGGCAGCGCAGCGCTGGACGAGCTGTTCTCCTCAGAGGAGGAGGCGGAGCTGTGGGACCTCTGGGGCACCTGGAGACTCAGGTGGTGCTGCTGCTGTTGTTGTTGTTGTTGTTGTTGTTGTTGTTGTTGTTGTAGTAGTAGTAGTTGTTGTTGTTGGCTTCTGCGTTCAGGCAGCTCAGGAGGAGGACCTGGGGAGTGGGTGTCCCTCTTCACAGCTACTCCATGACCTTAACATTCAAAACACACATATTATTGTCGCCACTAGCACCGATTCCTAAACGATGAACACAATATGTAAAATTAGGATGCTTTAGTAATATTGGTCCTGCTGTTCTACATACTGCCAACCATGTGAAGAAATCACAGATTCAGGCTTTAACCGTTGCTTTTATATTAAATATCCGAGACGATTAAGATATTATGGAAGATGCTTCTGAACATAATTGCTAGTTTGACCACTTCAAATGCTCTAATCTTAAAATGACCAAAAATAGCCTTTCTACAAGCTCTCAATGCGTCGCATTGAGAGGTACTTTAAGTACATTTTTATACTTTTGTACTTTTACTCAAGTACATCTTTAATTCCGGACTTTTACTTGTAACAGAGTATTTCTATATTGCAGTATTGATACTTTTACTCAAGTAAAATATCTGAGAACTTTTTCCACCACTGCGCTGTAGTTTGATCGGGCGTCAAACTACATAAGTACCGTAAATTTCGGACTATAAGCCGCGACTTTTTTCCCATTTTTTGACCCTGCGGCTTATATAACGGTGCGGCTTATCTATGGATTTTTACAGCTAACGGCCACTAGGGGACCTCCTAAATCTATGGATTTTACACCCGCGGCTTATAGTCCAGTGCGGCTTATATATGTTCCAAACATTCAATTTAGCTGCTGCGGCTTATAGTCAGGTGCGGCTTATAGTGCGAAAATTACGGTAAGTATATAAGTAGGGCGTTAATTTGACGAAAAAAAACACAAAAAAGTCGAATATGGAGATAAGAGATTTCTGCCCAACATCAACGATATATTTGCAGTACAGTATGTAGTGTGCAGTGTGCGGTGCGTACCGTCCATCAGTTTGGGTGTTTCCTTAGTGATGATCCACTCTCCAGGGTGCAACAGACTCTGGCCGTAGCACATGTCCGACTCGGCGCTGGAGCTGGAGAAGGCGGAGGAGGACGAGGGCGTCATCTCCTCCAGGCGGAAGAAGTCCAGGCCCGCGTTGATGCCCCCGAAAAACCTGCACCCTCCCAGGCAGCCGCAGCGGTTCCGGCCGCGCTTGGTCCTAGTGCTGGGCTCGTCCGGCCACAGGAACCACAGCCTGCGAGGCAAACATGATGATGATGATGATGATGATGATGATGTGGAAAATGTCTCCTTAGATCTTTTTTTTTTAATTATCTGGGCCCTATTTTTAGATAAATTGGACGAGCAAACGAAGGGTGGGTGGGAGTAATTTTTTTGGGAATTAGTCCATTGATCTATAGAACTGGTCAAAAAGAAATACTAAAGAATAGTTTGAATTACCTGCTTGCCCTTCCCGATGCAAAACGTATGGAGGGGAAAGCCGGTAATTTTGTTTCGGCATGTCTGCTTCATGTCCTTAGAATCAGAAGTAAACGTGGAGAAGCACTACCAGAAAACTCTCAACTCTCATTTCAAATAAATCAAAGCTATTCTATTTGCCACTGCCTTTTACTTTTACTCTTTTCTTTTCTTCACTGTAGTTTTTTTTATGTAAACTCTACTTTTATAATTGTATTCAAATGTGTTTATTTTGCACTGTGTTCTCTGTGTCTTAATGTTTTATGTAAAAGCACTTTTGAATTGTGTTGTTGTTGAAATGCAATACGTATACAAATACACTTGCCTTGCATTTAAGTGACACCTATACAGTTTAATGGCATTACAAACAGTCCTGGTTCAAGCTAAAAGGTATTCAATTACTACTAACCGGTCACATGCTGCTAGTTCTGTTTGGTAACAATCATCATTACCAGATACTTGCGCGGCACTCGGTGTCGGGCTATGAGCTTGTAGATCTGCTATTTTTGAATAGCCAAATAAATCTAAAATGACAGAGATGCGTCCCCGGATTGCATGGGTTAAAGGGATATTTAACTTTCAAAAAAAAATTGGGTAATTGTATCGTCTATTCAGGCTTTTGTAAACACCCCGGACAGTTTTTAAGTTTCTTGATTCAGTATTTAGATATTTAGATATTTGTTATTCATTTTATCAGACACGCCCCTTTCCTATACAAACCCATTGTAACTTCAAACTCCATTTTAACCATGTTAGATTAATCGGAACCACCCGTCATTGGTTCTGGCTCACAAAATCCTGAGTAGAAGATAAAACAACCCAATTTTTTCAAAAAAAGTGAAATATGCTTTTAAAGGGGAAATCCACCCATTTTCAATATTTAACTATGTCATTAATATAGCATAAAGGAGTTGTGTGGAAATAAGAAAAAATTAAAAAAAAAATTAACATTGCAAAAAAATTTAACATTGCAAAAAAATTAACATTGCAAATTACACCATGATGAGTCATCACAGTGTAATTTGCAATGTTAATTTTTTTGCAATGTTAAATTTTTTTGCAATGTTAATTTTTTTTTTAATTTTTTCTTATTTCCACACAACTCCTTTATGCTATATTAATGACATAGTTAAATATTGAAAATGGGTGGATTTCCCCTTTAAGTGCTTAATCAGAGAAATCGATAAAAATACAAATAAATGCGCCTCGACTATTCAATTAATCAACAAAGTAATCAACAGAATAATCACTACAAAAATAATGCATAGTTGCATCCCCAAACCATAAAGGCCGCCCGGCTGGTGCTTATACCTCTTGGTGTGGGCGTCGTGGAGCTCCAGGAACTGTCTCTGGACCTCACACTTGGCAGGATGGTCGGCTGCCAGGGCGATGTCAGCCGTGATGAGGTTGAAGTTGACGGAGCCGGCCTCCAGCCAGAAGGACCGACGCAGCACAGGAGGGTGGGCCGCCCCCACACCTAAAGATAACACAACATAAGATAACATGAGAGCTTTATTGACCACGCACACAGGGGAAATGTAGTCGCCAAAGGCAGCACAGCAGTTAGATACAGCTACAGGGCACGACAAAGTACTGTAGATACAGCAGGGTAAAAGACATCACACCCAAAAAGATACACCATCAGTAATGAACAAAATAAACAACACTATAGACTAGGGCTGGACAGTTAACCAAATAGAATTTGAAACCGATATTTAGAGCCAATAACCGAATCAAACAATTGAGAAGCAAGGTTTTTTGTTTCTGTTCTTGGGTTAGGATCAGGGTCAGGGTTCGACACAAACTAAATTCATTAGTCTATTAAGCACTTAACCCTGTACTACTTCATTGTACCATGGTGGCTTGTACAAATAGTGAAAGTAGCAGATCTACAAGATCTTTTTTTAACCCATTTAGACCTGAAGCCGATTTTTTTAAACACCTCCTAAAGTTTTCGGAAAGACTAAACAAAATAATTATAATAAATAATAAATCATGTTACTATATACATAGCAACATATCGGTTTGCCAGGTCTAAATGGGTTTAATAATCGTTCATTAACTACAATCATGGCAAAGGTTTGAAATAATCGTGATGTTGATTTGAAGTCATATCGCCCGGCTCTACTACAGGTATACACCCTCAACAGTGCTTGCACAGTGCAGGACAAAAGGAATGCAAGAGAACGTACAGTACAATAAGCATGTCCATTCCATACTGTACCTAATCATATTTGGAATGTATCAATATCACTTCAATTTAACCACTTAGACCCTCTATACTTGATAAAACGGACCCGAGTTGCACTGTACTTGGTGCGTTCTTTTTCGATCTACACCAGATATCTTTGCCAAAAATAGCAGATCTACAAGCTTGTAGATCCACAAGCTTGTATATCTATTTTTGGCGAATGTAGCCCCCAGAATAGGGATGGGTTATAGGTTATTTTCAATCTGTCCTAATAGAAACGGATATCTCTCAAGTCTTCCTCGTGACATACTGTATCTTAGGGGGATAAGATTTACATAATACGAAAACATAATATGACCAAAATGTAAGGTGCTGTTAAGTAACAATGTAATTCAGGGTGCCGTGGATGAAAAAGTTATTTACAGTGGTGCCCTGATCTATAGCGACTTTTCATATAGAGTCTATTGAAGCTAGTCTAGGTCTTTAATTAAAGGAGTAGTTCACTCAAAACATGACTTATTTTCTATCAATTACACAACCTACTGTATGAAGCATTGAATTCATGGAGATTTCTTTTTTTTTTGTCGCATTCCTAAGCCATTAATTTGATGACCGGCGGTCTTTCCGGTAAGAGACTCAAAGGCAGCTTTCCATAGTCTCCTACCGGATACATTAGCATCTTTCCAAAGCAAAGATGTAAATATTTTAACTATTGCTGTCTTATGGAAACAATAGGCATACTTGGGAGAGTTGCTAACAGTTTGTAGAAGTACATTTAGTCAAGTATGAGTATTTCCAATTTTCTATACTTTTACTTCTACTCCACTACATCTCAGAGGCAAATATTGTACTTTTTACTCCACTACAATTATTAGAAAAGTTTAGTTTAGTTACTAATTACACTGTAGATTTGGATTATTATTACAAAACATGCATTAGCCACTTCAGCGCTATTCATACTTAGGCTATTTGAAAATAGCAGATCTACAAGCTCACAACGCGTCGTGAGCTTGTAGATCTGCTATTTTCAAAGCATTTTTATACATTTGGAAATTTGAAAATGGGACATTCTGCAAAATGAGTACTTTTACTTTCAGTATTAAGTATATTTTAAATGTTAATGTGAATACTTTTGTACTGTCACTCAAGTAAATGTTGAATACCGGACTTTTATTTGTAACAGAGTATTTCTACATTGTGGTATTGGAACTTTTACTTATTAAGCACAAACTGTGAGTACTTCTTCCACCACAGTATACATCTATAAAACTAATTATAAAAAGGCAGCAAACCCATAGGGGGAAACACTGACTGACCTAAACCCTGTTGCTGCTGTGAAGCCTGGTTTTGGGGAGGCCTGTTGGTCCACTCACTCTGCTGCTGATGCTGTTCCATGTACTGGCGGATGTTGACGTCCTGCACCACGGCACTGATGCCCTCGCCCACCGCCTGGTTGTGCAGGTTGCAGTTGGCCAGGCGGATGGCCCCCATCTTGGAAAGGAGAGGATGCATAGAGGACTGATTTGTTTGCGGCTGATGCCATGACGACACATTGAGGTTAGAAAACTCGCTCCATATTTGGGCATAGCTGCCAATTTGAATATAGGATAGATGATCATCTACAAGCTCACAACATGTCGCAATGTGACGCGTTGTGAGCGTGGAGATCTGCTATTTTCAAAATGTATCGTTTTATTTATTTATAGGTTTCAATGTCCAATATTGTTTTGCTCACAACTAAATGTTTTTTGTTCAAATGACTGATGATTACTATCACTTTACTCTACTGTGATAGTAATCATTGCTATAGAGTGTGTGTTCAGTAACAGGAGTCTCCCGTCTCTCCAGCTCTTTAATAAACAGAAAATACATTTTCAGGTGGGTTGCCAATCAGGAGAGATTACCCATTTATTTGTTTCAAATTGGCAGTGATCCAGTTCCAATTTCGTCTGCTCAATTCTTTGTGTCATGACTACCAATTTCACTTGATTATCCTGTATCCTGTGTGAGTTCTCTCTCCTTATTGGACAGAATTGGTATCCCGGGCTGAAAATGTATTTTCTGTTTACCAAAGAGCTGGTGAGATAGGGAGACTCCTGTTACTGAACAGTCTATAGCAATGACTACTATCACAATATAGAACTATATGTAACACTTATATTAACACATTAAGACCGTGAACGCATCTGTGTAACCACTTTAACCATTATTTTATACTTTGGCTATTTAAATAGCAGATATACAAGCTACATTTCTGCATATCATTGCATTTATATAGTATTTTTTATAGCACACATTTTTAACTCTTTTTTTAAAATCTTTGCAACTGGGGGGGTCCCTGGAACAACATATTTTGAAATGGGGGTCCGCGACCAAATGCATATCATTTTGGGGGTCCTTGACATGAAAAAGAGAACCACTGATTATAGCAACATACGTTTTATCAAAAAACTGTTAGGATTTAGAAGACATTTGTAGAATCCACCAGAAGCAAAGATTTGAGTTAAACATGTTCACTTTAAAAAATATATATTCAAAGATTTGCAAAAATGTTCATGATTTTTTCTAAAAGTAGGACATTTACGAGCTCATAGCGCGGCACTCGGTGCCACTCTATGAGCTTGTATATCTGCTATTTTTGAATAGCCAAAGAAATCTTAAAATGACACAGATGCGTTTCCGGTCTTTATGGGTTACAAAAATATCACTGATGCTTTCATGGTCCAGTAAAGTGTCATGATGGCGACAGGGGCCTAGATGAGGTGTGTGTGTGTGGTATACCTTGACGCTGGCAGCACAGCCGTGCTCAGCGATGAACAGGTCCACTCCGTCCATGGCCAGACGGGTCATGGTGTACTTCAGCTCCTCTGACGTTCGGCACGGCCCCGGCAGGCAGCTCAGCTGGAATCAAACACAGTGGCGTTGGACAGCAGGACTTCCCAAGGTCTTATCTCAAGATGCATGGAGCAAAACGTCCATATTCCATATTGTATTCGAAGGTGTTCACTCTCAGGCCACATTTACACGGCAACAATAAGAACAGAAAACGTCAAAGTGCCGTTCCGTTCTGCACGTTTTATTTTGAGTTTACACAGAGACTCAACAGTGATTGAAAACGATGCAGTGTGCATGCCAGGTGGCTAGGTGGCGGTGACGCACTGCCAGATAGACATGTCACGCATGCGTAGAACAACTTCTGTTCTAGTTCTTAACATAGCTGTTTGCTTGGTTGCCATGTCTTTTTTAAGCAACTTTGGGCTTGTTTCTAAAGTGTAGTTGCTTATTTGGGCTTGTTTCCTAATGTTGTTTAAACCAGTGGTTCATCTTCATGTCAAATTATGTATTTGTCCACAAACCCCCCTTCTGAAAATAGTTTGTGCCAGGGACCCCCATACAAGATTTGAGTTGTTAAAATGTTTCAAAAATGTTCCAAAATTACCTATTTTTATTTTCTCAAGATTATTATTATAATTTTTTAAATAGCCGATCTGCAAGCTCACAATGTGGCGCATCGCACCGCGTTGTGAGCTTGTAGTTCGGCTATTTTCAAATAGCCGTAGCCTAGTCACTTCTTTTGGGCTTGTTTTCATAGAACTGGTTGCTTATTTCTATCGCAGAATCTGGCAGTGCTGGTAAACACCATTCAAAGATTTCCACTCTGGAAGGTGGTTTCACTTTATTGCGTTTTCAACCGCCAATAACACCGTTGTCGTCTAAACGGACGGCACATCTGATATTTTATTTTGCCGTTTTCTCTAGAGACCTCTGTCGTCTAAACGGGGCCTCAGATACCATTTCCAGCAACTAAAGGACATCGTCACTTTGTTTTAACTTCGTTTTTAGTGTCTACGGCCGAACTTAGCATATCAGCAAGCTCACACCGCGGTAGTACGACAAATAAATTCATCAGTCATATTCATCAGTGTTACAATCTGGTGCATTGGGGTGTGTGTGGCGTGTGTGTGTACCTTGGCGTCACAGAGGCGTCGGTCCTTGCCGTGCTGACAGATGACAGAGGGTTTGGGCTGCTCCAACTGGAACTCTCTGGACACTACATGGAACAGGTAGGTCTCTCCCCACTCGATCAGACTGGCAATCTGTCAATACACACACACTTTCCTCACTGGTTCGCTCTCCTCACTTTTTCATGTCAAGGACACTCATCTGAAAACATGTTGTGCCAGGAGGGACCCCCATATTCACACGGCGGCCATGTTTCTATGAAGTCAATGAAAGTAGCCACCCCGGGTGGCGGCACTTTCAATGTTAAATTCCAATATGGCCGCCGTGTGAATATGGTCTATACAAGATATGTGCTGTTAAAATATATTTTTGGGGATTTATTTTTTAAATAGCAGATCTATAAGCTTGCAGTGGTGTAAAGTAACTAAGTACACTGTACTCAAGTACAATTTTGAGGTATTTTTACTTTACTGGAGCATTTCCAGTTTTCAGTACTTCTACTTCTACTCCACTACATCTCAGAGGCAATATTGTACTTTTACTACACTACAATTATTTTAAAACTTTAGTTACTAGTTACTTTGTAATTATCAATTATTGTATTATAAAACATATTAGCCCTATTTTATACCGATCTACAAGCTTACAATGCGTCGCATTGCGACGCGTTGTGAGCTTGTAGATCTGCTATTTTCAAATATTTTAGTACTTTTACTTTTGGTACTTTAAGTACATTTTGACACCAATACTTTTGTACTTTTACTCAAGTAAGTTTTGAATTCCGGTATTTCTATATTGCAGTATTGATAGTTTTACTTAAGTAAAATATCTGAGTACGGTACTTTTTCCACCACTGTAAGCTTGTGAACAAATGTGTTGCTACTTTTGAATTAGAATCCTGAAAAATAACAGTTTTGGACATATGAGGTTCCCCCCCCCCCCCCCCCCCCCCCGACAGTGACGATATACATACAGTACAATAAGTGCAACACACACACACACACACACACACACACACACACACACACACACACACCTGTGGGAGAGTGACCCTGCCGTTGAGCGCCCCGGTCTGCATGTCTATGAGCCAGGCGTACTCCAGCGTGTCGCTGCCCTGCGGAAGGCCCTGGGCGGAGAACATGGCATGAGCCCTCATCTGGAGCCCCGACAGACTGACGTGGCCGTCCCGCAGCACTGCGTCCGCTGTGGGCCTCTGTGGCGAGACACAAAGAACACATGCCGTTTATACACTGCACCTTTTCAGAAGATCTAAAGACAAACGTTTTGAACTCGAGACCTTGTTTTTAACTCGAGATCCTGGCGAGATCCAAACTTAAAAAGACAATCATTATTACTTAACACATTCACTGCCAGGCACTATGCAGTGCATACCACTTTCTTTAGCTGCTGCCAGGGTTTTTTCGATTTTTCCAACCTTTTTAAGTAGTCACAGAATATTTATCTCCAGTATGATCGATCCCCTGATGGTTGCTAATCACGGAGGGTTTCACTGTGCTTCCGTAAAAAAAAAAAAAAAAGTAATCGCTTGTTAATACGCCGTTGAAAATAGCATGTCTCGCCAAAAAGACATAGTAAAACATTGGCAGGGAACGTGATCACAACAAAAAAAGGCTAGGCACCTTTCATGTTAAAGGATTTATAAAAGTAAAATTTTCTCGGCTTTCTGTTGTTTTTATACTTGTTTTTCAATAAACAAGCCACATTCAAACGACCATAGCTCTGGAATGGAGGATCGCGACCCCCTCTACTACGACACCCCCGTGCGTGTAATGAGCCGATCTCCGTGAGGACGGAGGTCACAGAGAATATTCCATGATTTTTCAACGGTACAGTGAAATCGCTGTTTTCGCTGGCAAGGGGACGATAGACAATGTTTTAACTCTGGCAGTCAATGAGTTAAAAATCCTAAAGGAACCCGACCCCATCAGTATGTGTGTTTTAGCAGTGAGTCACCTGGTAGTTGTCGCTGATGAAGACGTGCATGGGGGACAGCAGGAACTGAAGGACCGTCTCCTTGTAGCCCTTCTTCATCTCGAAACACAGCCGCTCCAGAAACCCAGACGGGCCCTCGGGTCCCTCAGTGCCACAGTGCTGGGGGGCCACACGAGCACACACACACAGATTTGGATTACTATGCTATACTACACCGTTGGTTCTCAAAGTGGGGTCCGGGGACCCCCAGGGGTCCTTGGGGGGGTTCCAGGGGGTCCCCAGCAAAATGTGTTAATATAGCATCACAATAATTTTGACCACTTTAACCTTTTATACTTTGGCTATTCATAAATAGCAGATCTACAAGCTCATAGCGCGGCACCGAGTGCCGCGCTATGAGCTTGTAGATCTGCTATTTTTGAAAAATCGTGAAAAATGGGTGGAAACCTTTGAATATACTACTAGACTATACAAGAATATTTCAGAACGGCATTGAAAATAGCTGAAAATAACACGGAAAACAGCCAGAAAACAACTGTTCTTCGGTGCGTGACATTTCCGTGCAACTAAGGATAAAGCAGGGAAATTTAAAACCCCAAACCTAACCTCTGAATGTTTAATCCTAACCCCAACAATCTGGCCGGCCACACAGAGCACTATAACTATAACAATAACTATATCTATATCGTTCACCATTGTATCTTTTTTATAGTTGGTGTGAACGCTGCCATCCACATAACTTAGAACGATTTTTTTAAAACTATACATTTATAGTTATTGTTATAGTGCTTAGTGTGAACGGCCCTTAACTCTAAAAATGTTACCATAAATTAAGCATTTCGCTCTCTTGAAGTCCAGGTAAATTGTCCTCACAATGTCTATTGCTAACATTCTACTATACTTCTGGGGACATTTGGCCCTAACAAGTATAGTAATACAAGTAAACACACATATTCGTATGACTGTATAGTTTTTTTGCTTTGTTTTTCGTTTAGTTTTTTATCAAATCATGCTGTCAGAAGAGGAGAAAAGGTCCCTCTTTTATTTATTTGTATTTGTATTTTATAAGAGTATAGTAGCCTAATCAGCAGCTGAGCAAAATTGTATAACATGTATTTTTCTTTATTATTCATCTTTGTTGGCTTTATTGTTAGTTAGAACATGCGTAAAACAACCAATTGTTTTTATTTATGAGGCAATAGCTAAATAAGAGCCATAATCCGATTAATCGTTTTGATAATTGCCAGATTAATCGATAATGAAAATAATCGTAGTGCAGGCAGCACTATCCTCAAGTCAAATCCCATTGATTCCTTCGTCTTCGCCTCTCTTCCTCGCCAGAAGCGGGGCTAAGGGCCTCGTCAGTTTTAGTTCCCTATAATAGCCCACCTTGGAGACTAGAGCAGTGGTTCTCAAACTGTGGATCAGGACCCCAAGGGTCCTGACCCCTTGGCGGGGTCGATGAATCCCTTATTGGTCAACATTGTTTTCTCACTCAACAGTAAACAAACCAACATGTAGTATAAGTGTATACAGGGTATCCGCACATGTGATCATTTGAAGACTTTTGAGACCTTTTTAACACATTAACTGCCAATCGCGTAGATCTAAGCGAACCTATTTAAAGCCGCCACGTGCCAATCGTGTAGACCTACGCAAAGTGGTGTTTTTTTTTTGTTTTTTTTTTAAGTTCACATTGCACTTTTTTTCTCTTTCGATACGACACATTTCATTGTAGCACCACCGGAAACGGAATTATCCGGGATCCGGTTTTGCCGATCCCATCGGCCTCCATTCTAAAGGGGACACTAAAACGCCATTTTCTCGTTTGTAGTTTTTCTCGTCGCTGATCGCTGTTTAACATTGTTGTAACCGTTGTAACTACAAGATGGCGGCTGGGTTTTTGAAGGGGATTTCACTGGGCGACGCAGTCGGATCGCCGCTGTGTTTACAAACAGTTTTATGCTAGATCTAAAGGGATTTAACGAGGTCTGTGGCGACGTGAATAAAACAAAAAAACAACAATAAAACGCTGGCACTGGTGAGTACATTATGAGATTAAACTCTGGCGTGGAATGTGTTAATACCTCTAAAATAATAAAATACAAACAAAACAAATAAGACTATTAGTGTGTCAAAAGTAATGACAACAAACTATGCTATAAAAAACTGCCTAACATTGGCCAAATAGTCAAATATGACCTAAGAAATAGGCATTAATGTAGTTGCGAGGTGTTATGAGCATGTAGATCAGCTATTTTCACAATATGTATCTGTGGAACCGAGTCAAACAAAATGCAGCGCCTCAACTCTACTCAACTACAATTTCAAGTGCTTGTCAGGGTGGGGGGTCCCAAGTTCAAATATGATTATCTGGGAGGGGGGGGGGGGCACGGCCTGAAAAGAATCACTGACTGGACTAGAGGATGGCACTGGCATTTGGCTTTATTAAACATAAAGTTTGTTTGTTTAATTTTTCACTTCATAATTTTTCACTTCATACAAGTGAGGTGATGGCATGAGTTAAAGTGAGCCTCACCATGGGAAAGCGTCCATGGACCTTGTAGAGGTTGATGAGGACAGTGATGTCCCAGGGCCGGAGGTCCAGGGGGTGGACACCGGTGCCTCTCTGCTCCCCGCTCTCCTCCATGCCCAGGGGAGACCAGCCGATGCCGGAGGAGGTGGAGGTGGAGAGCACGGGGCTGGACACCACTGCCTCCTCGAAGTCTGTGTACATGTCATCCTCTCCAAAGTAGTTCTCCTGGAGAGAGAGACAGAGAGAGAGAGAGAGAGAGAGGGAGGGATGTGCAGTGAGGTTAGGTGGAGGTCTGATGGGTGCAAATGGATCCATTTGTACACTCTCAGAGTTGCAGACCTGTAAGGAACCAGTGAGGTATATATAGAACATTTCTATGTTGGTAATGGTGTTAAGCAAGGGGGGATTTTATCTCCTCTATTATTTAATTTATACATGGATGGGCTGTCTAGGAAACTGAACCAGTGTAAAACTGGATGTGTCATAGGTGACTCTGTAGTCAACCACCTTATGTATGCAGATGATTTAATTATCTTTTCCCCGTACAGTGCAGGCTTACAACAGCTTCTCAGGGTTTTCTCCCAGTATGGCATTGATTTTAATATTAAATATAATGCCAAGAAGAGTAGCATCATGATTGTGCGAAGTAAAGATGATAAAAAGGCAGTATTTCCTAATTTTATTCTCAGTAGCAACATACTACTTGTGTGCAGTGAGATTAAGTACCTAGGACACTGTATATCCGATGATCTCTCTGATGACAAAGACATCCATAGACAAAGATGCAAATTGTATGCCCAGGCAAACATACTAATGCGGAAATTTCACAAATGCTCTGTACATGTCAAGGTATCACTCTTTAAAGCATTCTGTACACCATTGTATACGGCTCACTTATGGAGTAACTACAAAGCTAGCAGCATGCGAAAACTAAAAGTAGCATATAATGATGCTCTACGGTTGCTGGTGAGGGTACCAAGATGGCACAGTGCCAGCCAGCTGTTTGTAAACCTGGGGGTACCTACCTGTCAAGCCCTGTTAAGAAATTTAATGTACAAATTCATATGTCGTCTTGAAAAGTCTGACAATCATGTTATTAAGATTTTAATTAACCCTGTCAAAAGTTCTACTCGGTACTCTTCCACGATATGGAGACATTGGCGTAACAGCCTCTACGGACTTTGAAAAGCTGTAGTTGGACTGTTTTTATGTGTTTTTTTATTTCTCTTTATTATTTTATTGCTTTTACTGTGTGATTGTCATGTTTTGCTATATGGACCCTGAGTCTGAAATAAAGATTGAATTGAAATATAGGAATAGTCAAAGGGAACCGTTAACTCTTTGCCTGCGGCTTCTGCTAAGGCTCAGCCTGCCGTCGACAAGAAAGACGAGATTTTGTGTTTTCCATCCGGTTGGCGCTGACCGTATGAATGATGTTTTCACTGCCTGATGACGACAGACCCCAAAATTACGTAATTTAAAAAATATTTAATTCATTTACTTCCTGTTTATTTCCTATAGGGAAATCGCTATATCTCCGTTCCTCTTGCTTTACAGCAAAAACAAGCTGCTTTCAAACGGCCACAGCTGTGCAATGGATTACCCCATGCGAATACATTTTTTCCCCCTCTACAACGACAACCCTGTGCGTGTAATGAGGCGATGTCCGAGAGGACGGAGGTCACAGAGAATATTTTATGATTTTTCAAAGGTACAGTCAAATCGCTCTTTTTCGCTGGCAGCAGTGGCACACTATTACTCTGGCAGTTAAAGAGTTCAGGAATGGGGCCGTTAAGAGGGAATTATAAAAATCCTACCTAACTGTAAGAGCTCCCCCAATTTAATAACAAGACTATTTATCATTTTAATAGCAATTATTTGAGCAATTTTTTTTTACCCCTTCACAATAACAATTGCATCTAAACTGATGACAATAACCGTTGTGGGATTGGTTGCCTTTTTGTTTAGGCAGTGGGTGCTCAGCTATAAATAAGACTAGATTCAGTGGAAAAAGCGGCTCTCCAAAATAAAGGATGCAAGACTGGCTCAGATAATCATTCTTGTTTATTGGAACGCTTGATGCGTTTCGGCCTCAGCCTTCCTCAGAGCAGATTTATTTTAAATCTGCAGACATTTCGGTGTTATCTGAAAATACAAATTATCTCAGTTAAGAGTTCTCAACGGGCCTGAAAATTAAGGCCCGGCCCTAACTGGGCCCTACTGGGCCGGCCCGAGTCTCGGCCCGGCGTCCTTACCGTTAGGCCGCTAGGGGCAGTTGAAATGTATATTTTTGGGGGTAATAGATTAATTTTTTTCACGGAACCCGACTAATTAGCATAGCTTTTGGGCCCGGCCCGAAAACGTCGGGTCGGGTTCAGGCAGAATTTGAGAAATCTAATCTCAGTACCTTGATGGAGAAGAGTGCTCGGAGCAGGGGTCCGTACAGGATGACCTGGGAGTCGGGGGTCATCTCCATCTCCACGTGCAGCCGGTCGGGGGGCAGTTCCGACGGGTTGCTGGGCTTCCGCCCGGCGGCCCCCGAGGTGGAGGAGGAGGTGGTGTAAGGAGGCGGAGCGCTGTGGCCCACAGACGCATGCTCTGGAGGCCGCAGGGCAGACAGCATGGACTCCTCCATCTCTGACACTAGAGAGACACACACACAGTTCAATACATTAAGACCTGAGGCCGATTCTACAAAATGCCTTCGAAAATCTGTAGTTCTCAAACTTTTTCCACGCCATTTTTGAGAACCACTGTTCTAAACCACTGTTCTAAATCCTAAGAGTTTTCTTACAAACTTATGTTGCTATAACTATAGCTATAATCTAAAATGACACGGATGCTTTCCCGGTTTTACAGAAAAAAGGACAGGGCCAAGTATACCCCGGTCAATGAAGTACAGGGTTTAAGTGGTTAAACAGTAGTTGTTAGTGTGTCTAACAGTTTGAGTATGACATGAGGTGGAGCTTACAGGAGTGTTTGAGCTGCTCGTCCGCTTTCTGGGGGTAGATGGGATGCCAGGTGTAGTCGATGGTCAGCAGAAAGTTAGGAACGCTCCAGCAGTCCACCCAGCCCGCCCTGACGGACCAAACACACACACATATACACACACACACACACACACACACACACACACACACACCATCATAAGCTTACATCACAACACCTGAACGGAAGGCTTCGATCGCAAACATTGTTGTCAAAGAAATTGGTTTCATTGTTTGTGAATTTGATCACAGAAGCAAGGAAGCAGAGTCCCATTTATTTATTTAGCAAAATAAGCCTTTTATCAAAGGTTCAAATTGAACAACATACATCATGTTTGGCATCAAAAACTATGAAGGTTGACGGTTCATGTAACATGATAACCTTGCTTAGTGCCACTAAAAGCACATTACCGTTATAATAATAATAAAATAATGTATTAAAAACAATAGTAATAGTAATAATAATTAGTAGTAATTAGGGGTGTGCCGATATATCGTCCTGCGATATATCACAATACGTTTTCGTGACGATATGTATCGTTGTGGCGTTTTTTGAAAATCATTTTTTTTTTTAAGTATTTGTTTCCATATATTTTCATAATAAAAAAGTGCCATATATCGTATCGATATCGTGAGCCCAATATCATGTATCGTTTCATATTGTGAAATTAGAGTATCTGCACACCCCTACTAGTAATAGTACTACACTACTACTACTACTTTTTTGGGCTTGGTTCAGAAGAACTCACTCTGCGTGGGTGATGTTCCTCCATCGGGGCTTTGTGGCCTTGGGTGGCGGAGCCCCCAGGGTCTCTCCAGGCATGTCGGGGGGCAGCTTAACGTTCTGGTAGTCTTTGGCCAGCGTGAGGAGAGGGTAGCGGCTGGGGTGGCACTCTGGCAGGGACAGACGCATGTCCGTGTCCTCCGCCTGCGGACGCATGCCACACAGGGTTAATTTTGTCCAGTCAAAACTATGAGGAAAAACGTCCGTCGACTACCTTTTTTCACTGACTGAAAGCTAAATAAAATCTAAGCTATGATGTCTGACTAAATATATTGACAATTTTCAACAAATAAAAACTAGATGAAAATGTTGGGGAGGGACTAGTGGAGAAGAGATCCAGTAGAGAACTAGGACATTTTAGTCGACTAAATCAACTGTAGATTTAGTTGACTAAAATCTTATGATACTTAGTCAACTAAAACTAACACGTTTCAGATGACTAAAATACATACTTTTATTCAAAAGACTATGATTAAAACTAAATCAAAATTTGCTGTCAAAATTCACACTGATGCCACAGACACAATATATCAACTACAGCTGCAACTATTCATTTTCTTTGCACTTATTCTATCGATTACTTTTCGGATAAATCGAACAACCGAGATGTACATTTTTTTTTATAATTTGTTTTATTTTTGGTTATATGACTCACTCTCAGACAGAAGCATGTGTTGCAGGTTGTGGGGACGAAGTCGTTGAAAGCCAAGGTGAAGTCTATGTTGAGCGTCTCACCACAAGCAGCCAGGTACACTGGAATATAAGACACATAGAACACCACACATCATCAAAGTGACGAGTTGTAAGCTTGTAGATCAGCTATGTCCGCTATGTTATTTCTTATTTTATTTATATTTTATAACTATAAAATTATTAAATACGTCATTAATTTCTTTGTATATTTAAATTATAAATCATATATGCATTTTTTTATTACGAAGCCTAAAAGGCAAACAGAAATGAATTTTGTATCCAAAATGTTCCAATGTTACATGCCAAAAACACAATAAAATCGTTTTTAATCGCAATTATTTGTATGACGACAATTAATCGTCAACTTAATAAGTTGCAAGGTTGCCAGCCCTATTGTTTCCATGTTGTCCTCAGTGCAGTGTGTTGTGCCACTCACCGTTCTCCTGCTGCTTGGTGGAGCAGTCGATCCAGTTGTGCTGGTTGGCTGCCCAGATCATCTCAAACTGGTGGAAGAGGATGTTGAACTTCCAGGAGTAGGGCACAAAGGAGTAGATGTCCGGGGCACTGTCACTGGCCCAGTCCTGGATCATGTCTGCAAACAGCACACAGACACTTAAACCCTATTTTCATCATAATCCACAGAAGACATGCTGGATTCTATGGAATCCAACTGACTGAAATCAGTCGTGGCGACTGACAACTTTAATCCATGCGATCTAGATCTTGTAGATCTGTTTATTAATTATTTTATTTTTAAAGAAATTGCCAAAAATTGCCTCATTGAAATAGGGACACCAGGACGAATTAAGGCACATAGTGCTGAAAATGCAATCCAGATCGCAACAACAAAAGAAAAATATACGGTATATAGATGTCAGTTTAATGATTTCAAATATGCAAGGTTCAGCTGTCAGTTTAGTTTGGTTTCACTGTGTGGTGGACACAGAACATGCTCCTTAAATGGATACCGACTTTTTGTTGTTTTATGCCATTTGGAACGAGGTCGCTTTTTCACAGTGAATAAAAGCATCACCTATACAAATAGGGAAATACGGTAAGGTAGGTGAGGCACATTTATTTATAAAGCGCCTTTCAAAAGAAATTTTACAAGGTGCTGTACAATAAATAAGCTAAAAATTAAAACAAGAACATCACATTGAAATAGAGCAACAATAAAAATAAGTTACAAACGGAGCAGCAAAATAGTACATAGAAATCAACAATATATAGAAATAAACAATATTACAAACCAAAATGTTTGGGAAACAAATGAGTTTTAGTAGCTTTTTAAAGGCAGTGACTCAGCATTTTTTAAGGTCAGTGGTAAGTCCTTCCAGAGAGTAGGTGCTACCACTTCAAAAGCTCTATCACCTTTGTTTTCAGCCTGGTTTTAGAGACATTGAGATGGCCTTTGCCTAAAGACCTAACAAATACTTCCCGGTGATCAGATCATTTATTCGTCACACTTCCGCTGTGTAAAGGTGACTCTCCACCAAACAGACTACTTAAGACTACAACAGACTGGCAGTCTGTTGGCAAAATATGGAATTTAGTTCAGCACAAACTGTCGGCCGATGCACATTGTTGTGCAAATGCGTTAGAGCTGGCAGGCTGGCCTGCCTGTGTTGGCAGGTCTGCTTATTATAAGCGACTTTGGGCTTGTTTTCCTGCATAGTTGCTGGTTGATTACCCCCCTCTCACCCCCTCTTCACTACCCCACGGCTCTATCAGTCGGCCCAACGACCGAACCTGCTCGGTTTGTCATTGACGCTATCGACGATAGGTTGTCGGCAAGAGACGCTTTCCAACGCAGAGTCGGCCCAAAATCGGTGCAGTGGAGAGCTGCCTTAAAGACCTTACACGGCAACAGCTTGAAAAATAGACAATCTGATGCAGGAACCTGCATCAGCCAATATTGTCACATTTCACATTATTCATTTGGTGATCAGATCGAGTAGCCTCGCGTGGCCAGACAATATCACACGACACACTGCGTGGATATTAGTCTGGTCCTTATCAACGATAGATTTTTTTCCAAGGGGCGGTTACAAAAAGATCCAAACGGACTCTATTGGTTAGACCTAAACCAATCAGAGCAGTGCTTCCTTGTTCACGAACTAATCAGAGCAGTGCTTCCTTGTACGTCATTGCTCCAAATAAGGTGATAAGCCCGCCCACATTTGGATACTGGGCCCTGGTTAGCTCCACACCACTGCGGAGGGAGAGAAGTGGAATCTCTATGGAGGGGGGCCAGACCTAATCTGCCGAGGGCTAAAGTGCGATGCGATTTTGCAAAGGCAGATTCGGCTGGAACCAGGCTACAGATCGAGCATAGTCCCATCCCTATTGTGTGGTAGTTGCTGGTACCTGAGAAGAAGTTCTTCTGGGCGTAGATGAAGTGGTATGTGGCTTTGTACACCTCAATCTCACACTGCCACGACTGAGGCATGTTCCACACCCTGGGATAGCTGGCGATCACATGGAACTGAAAGCACACAAATATGCATCCATGCCGTCACAGTTTCCCTCAATGTTATATAAGGCACTGTTCCTCAACCTGTGGCCCGTTACCCCACTGGTGGGCCGCAAACGATATTGCAAGTGGGCCCCCAAAATAATTGGCAAAACACCACGATTGTAATGATACTGTAACATTGATATTAAAAAGTGAAACCAATGTATAAGAACTTACGGTATACTAAACTAGTTCTATTGATCCAAGGTGGAACACAATCGATTGATTGATCATTTTAACCCATTAAAAGATTTTTAACTCAAATCTTTGCTTCTAGGTGGATTCTACAAATGTCTTCTAAATCCTAAAGGCGGTTACACACCGGCGAATATGCGAATATACGCAAAATTCGGACTCGTTCCGAATAATTAAAAGACGCTTTTTTCGCTCCGTGAAACTGGTGTGGAAGCTTGCATTGACTTTATAAGGTTTTAAAACTAAACTTATTATTCGCATGAAAAAAATCGCCCCGGTGTGTAAGGACCTTAACAGTTAAAAAAAAAAAAAAAAAAACGCATGTTGCTATAATCAGTGGTTCTCACACTTCTTCATGTCAAGGACCACCAAAAATGATATGTATTTGGCCGTGGACCCCCGTCTCAAAATATTTTGTTCCAGGGACCCCTCCACAGAAGAAAAGATTTGAATTAAAAGTGTGTATATATATATATATATATATATATATATATATATATATATATATATATATATATTCAAAGATTTGCACACATTTTCACAATTTTTTTTCTTCAAAAATAGTAGATCTACAAGCTCGTAGTGCGGCACTTGGTGCCGCGCTATGAGCTTGTAGATCTGTTATTTTTGAATAGCCAAAGAAATCGAAAAATTACACACAGATGCGTTCCCGGTCTTAATGGGTTAAATAAACACGCTCTGAGAGTGACAGTCAGTGTGCGTGCGTGCGTGCGTGCGTGCGTGCGTGCGTGCGTGCGTGCGTGCGTGCGTGCGTGCGTGCGTGCGTGCGTGCGTGCGTGAGTACATACAGCCAACATCTCAGCCTCCAGTAGGGTTCTGTACAGCATGCTACTGGTAGTGTCCACATGAAGCAGTTGTCCTTTAATGGTTGGAGAATAACCTGCAGGACAGGAATGGAACACAGCAGATCAGAACACACCTGTTCGTTCACCTTCTTATCGTCGATGTCGGGTGGAAACCTTGTACAGTATGTCCAAAACTGTTACTGTAACTGTAAAAAAAAAATAACCTGTGTTCTTGAAGTTATTATTTAGTCACAAGCTCTTGTTGATGCGTTTCACTGGTTAATTATAGCGGAAATGCCGATGTTTTTGCTACTTTAACGTGACACTGTTGTGCGTTCATTTATTAAAATAAAGACATACAAAGTTTAAATATGAAGATATGAAGTTTCTGCCTGACTGCAACAACATGACACAAATAAAATAAAAAAGCCAGACGAATATTTTTGCATGACAACCTTGTATGACGATGTTGTCTGAAGTGGTTATTCTGAATATTTGTATTTTGGGGCATTTATGTTTTTAATTTTCTTTTCTATATATGAACGAAATGTTCTCACATATTAAAAAGTACAAGACAATTAAAAACACACTTCTAATTATTATATTACTTAAAAAGTAGTTGATAGAATAATTGCTGAATAAATAAATAATTAGCAGCGTACCGCTCTGTCCTACAGTCATTGGGATGTTGACCTCCAGGTAGGAACCTGCCCCAACATTCACATGGATGGCATTGGTTTCCTAGAGACAGAGACAGAGAGACAAATGGACAGAGAGACAGAGAGACAGAGAGATAGAGAGACAGAGAGACAGAGAGACAGAGAGACAGAGAGACAGAGAGACAGAGAGACAGAGAGACAGAATAAGGGAGTGAGTGAGAAGGAAATGGAGATATGGTGTCAGGTAATTGAGGAGAGAGAGAGAGATAAAGAAAAGACAGTATAGGCCTAGATCTGTTCATACAATGTGTGCAGACACACACACGTTCTACACATGCGACTGTCATAATTATTACTTAATCGCATTTATTTGAGATAGTCACAATTATTTAGCATAAGAAATTGAGCGAGGGACAACGGGAGAAGGGACAGAGTGAGATAGAGCGAGGGACAACGGGAGAAGGGACAGAGTGAGATAGAGCGAGGGACAACGGGAGGAGGGACGGACAGAGATAGAGAGAGGGACAACGGTAGGAGGGACAGAGTGAGATAGAGCGAGGGACAACGGGAGGAGGGACGGACAGAGATAGAGAGAGGGACAACGGGAGAAGGGACAGGTACCCTGTTCTTGGTGAAGAGCAGGTCGATGGTGGCGTCCGCGATGATGTTCATCCGCAGCTCAAAGGCCAGGATCTGCCTGGGTTTCCCCGGTTCAGGTACGTCCGTCACCTTCATGGACTGGAAGTCTGCCGGGAGGAAGAACTTCCACAGACAGTCCCTGAGAAACCACAATGTTGACCATGTTAAAGGAGAATTACGGCCAACGTTATTCTCACCTTTATTGTGACATTATGATATCCTAGGACGAGTGGTACAGTACAGAAATGGGCGCCGGAAGTATCGTGAAAACTCGGCTTACGCTCGAGCGCATTCAAGAATAACAAGTTGCATAATGTTCTCTCACTGTAAACATCAGATCTCTCCAGGAAAAAAAAAAAAAAAAGCTATTAAAATACGCGATTTAAAGCAAGACCTATAGGCATAGGTTTTTAACTGTGGCGGATCCGTTATGGAGTCATGGAATGTCTGTACTGTACCACTAGTCCTAGGATATCATAACGTCATAATAAAGGTAAGAATAATGTTGGCCGTAATTCTCCTTTAACAATGTCGCTGTGCTGCGCTGGCTTTTCGTGGCTATAACCATGACGCCGTATTTCCTAGTGCAGTCGTTCTCAAACTATTCTAGATGTGAGGGCCGCGTAGCGGCTTGTGGTTAACCCATTTAATCCGGGAACGCATCTCTGTCATTTTAGATTTCTTTGGCTATTCAAAAATAGCAGATCTACAAGCTCATAGTGTGGCACTTGGTGCCGCGCTATGAGCTTGTAGATCTGCTATTTTTGAATAGCCAAAGAAATCTGAAAATGACAGAGATGCGTTCCAGAATTGAGCAGGTTAGATGAACGGTGAGGATGTCAACAGGGTGGGTGCGTGCGTACCTCTGCCGGTCGGCCCAGGGTCCGTAGTTGAAGTCGGTTCCTTTCCCACAGACGATGTCCAGACCCCAGCAGGGGGGCAGGTCCTGAAGCTTGTCCCCCTCACTGCAGGGCTCTACCTCCCCACTGTCCTGCTCCTCTGGCACCAAGCCTGTCCACACACGCACACACACACACACACACATTACTCTTCCTGTGGATGTATCTTACTGTACTTCTATTGCCCTGAAGTGTCTGTATCTTAAACTGCTGCGTTGTCTCTGGCGCTTGAATTTCTGTCTGTCTGTCTGTCTGTCTGTCTATCACAGTAGAGCAGTGATTCCTATGAGGATATTGCAAGCGGACCTCCGACTAATTGGCAAAACATTAAGATTTTAATGACAAAATCATAACCTCAATATATTAAAGAAGTTGAAAAATCTTAAAGAAAAAATAATTGCATTGTGATACACATAGGACCTTAAAGTATACTACGTTAGTTCCACTGATCCAAGCCTGGAACACAATCCATTGGGTGGGCCTCGAACACTTTTCAGATGTACAAGTGGTTCCCTGATGGAGAGAAGGGTTGAGAGCCACTGGCTGTAAGTCCAGCAGAGCGTGTGCATACCTGGTTCATCCTGGTAGTAGTAGATATCCACATCGTTGGACTGCATGACCACAAAGCCCTCCCCCATCAGTCTGGGAGGCCTACGGGAAAGAAGCAACATCCACACACTGTATTACACTGTGCTAGGATGATGTGAGCGTCACTGAAAATCACTGGAGCTGAGAAAGCAAGAGAGGAAACTGGAGAATTCCAATATGAGAATGTGTTATTGCATTTACTTCTGGCTTGCACTTGTATTAACCCATTTAGGGCAGAAAACTTAGGTCTAGAAGGCGTTATTAGAATCCGTACACACGGAGGTCCGCACACCGGGAGAGTTTATTTGTGTGTGATTAATTCACATTAATTTAAACTACTCGTCAAAAACAGGAATGGAAAACATGCCCAAAAAAGGTAGCACATCCCAAATTTCTAATTCCACATTTTCCACCTTTTTATTGGCACACACCATCAAACGTACGCTTATAAGAATTTAAACTACTGTTTGTGTCCGGACCGTTTTTGAGAATCCAAACGAGGAGTGCCGAAAACGGTCCGGACCGTTTTTGACCCAATTTTATTTTTATACGTGGGGCGCTCTAACGAAACTTTGGGATCATCCAAGGAGTTTCTGAGAAGGAGAGGCCGGATGTGGATCCATGTCAAAAATCCTTCCGGTCGGCCTTTCCAATGTTATCTCCTTGACTAAAAGCTTAATATCTCCATTTCTTTTTAACGTGGTGGAAGCGAGCCGTTTTCGATCGGCGATCACTCTGCAATGGAGGATCGCGTTAGAAATATTATTGTTCCAGGCGTTAGTCGGGACCCTCCGCCGTCTCGCACGCACGCCTTGTTTACATGCACTTCCGCGTCGGGGCTTCTACAGCACGAAACGTATCAAGGCTGGAAGAATAGCCGGCACTGAACGTATAATATTTGAATAAACCTCTGGCACCCAATGTGTTAAGAGTACAAGCACACTGAGCGTGATTCTGGTGAGAAGAAATGAGAAAAGAAAAAAAAATTGAAGCAATTTTCATCGCAAATAAAATTATCAACCTGTATGAATGGAGGTATCACCAAAATAAAAAGTCTGATGTGAAATTGTCGCGACACATTTTCGTTTTGTTTAATCGCTTCGCTCCTGGTGTGCAATAGTATTTAGTAGTAGTATTTGTATTATCATTTTTCGGACAGATCGAGCCCTACCCAACCCGACCAAATAGTCAACTGCTGTGAGGTCAGGCTAAAAATTATAGAACTCTAATCTGGCGTGATCTCCATGAGTCAAATCAGCTTCATTTGACCATATGAACTTTTAGCATCCTTATTCTGAGGCAAACATTTGATGTAAATAGCCGATCTACAAGCTCAAAACGCGCTGCAACTAGAAGCGTTGTGAGCTTGAAGATTGGCTATTTCCGCTAAAGATATTTTAGTCTAGAGTAAACGGGAGGAGTCCTAGTATAGAATGTAGAGCATCAGTTCAAAAATAGAAGATCTACAAGCTCATAGCACGGCACGAGTGCACGAGTGTGTTTTTTGGTCTTACTCGTCGTTTTGCATGCCCACGTAGCGTGGGCTGGGGACCAGCATGACACGCACGTTCTCCAGGGTGCCTTTGAGGATGTGCATGAACTGGTCCAGGTGGCTGGACGGAGGCTTGGTGGCGTATGTCAGGAAGGCGTCCTCGAAGTTCACACACATCGTCTGGGGCAGGTGGTGGTTCCCGAACGCCAAGCGACCCTGTGGACACGCGCACACGTTAACCTCTTTAAGACCGGGAACGCATATGTGTGTCATTATAAGATTTCTTTGGCTATTCAAAAATAGCAAATCTACAAGCTCATAGAGTGCCGCGCTATGAGCTTGTAGATCTGCTATTTTTGAAAAATCGTGAAAATCTGTGAAAATCTGAATATATATATTTTTAAAGCGAACATTTTTAACTCTGTTACAACTTCTGGGGGTCCCTGGAACAAAATATTTTGAGATGGGGGTCCACGGCCAATTACATATATTTGGCCGTGGACCCCACGTATAGCAACATATGTTTTTAAGGATTTAGAAGACATTTGTAGAATCCCCAAAAGCAAAGATTTAAGTTTAAAATGTTTGCTTTAAAAATATAAATATTCAAAGACCCACGATTTTCCAGGATAAAAAAAAAAAAAAATTGAATAGCCCAAAGAAATCTAAAAATGACAGAGATGCATTCCCGGTTTGAATGGGTTAATGGCAGTAAAATTATACCAAATATCAGGCTGATGGTTGTCTTTTGTACAGGGTCGGCTGAGGATATAGCAGATTTGTTTTTCCCTGCATATGTTTTTGCGTAAAAATGTTTCAAAATAGTTTTTTTTTCTTTTATTATTATGCACATTAAATAAAGTGTTAATACGAACGTGTTAAATATACGGTGTAACACACTTTTTTCACATCCATAAATGCATAAAACATTTTAAGCACTGCTCTTAAATAGTCATCACTTCCGATTTCACTTGTTTAATCTGTATCCTGTATTAGTTCTTTATCCTGATTGGATTAAATTGGTATTCTGACCTGAAAATGCATTTCTGTTTAATAAAGAGCTGGAGAGATGGGGAGATTCCTGTTACTGAACAAACACTCTGGTAGGGTAAGCACTTACCCTACCACCTTTAATATAACATGGATATATTGTCCAGGCATACACAGAGGCCCAGCCTGGCCTGGCACAGATAATCAACTAGTGATATCCCAGTTTGTTCCACCAGGGGGAGCCGCAGGGTCACCTCACTTACCGTGCTGATGTTGACTTTGATGACAGGGATGAGGGAACGCCAGGATGACGAAGGGTCTGGAATCTCTGATTTGATGTTCACACTGCACAAGGAACAATCATGTATTTCTATTAATATTACATCATTATATTCATTTTCAAAAGTAGCAAAAATAGCATAGTAGATCGGCTATTTTCCCTATGTGCCTCGGCAGCAAACGTTTGAAAACCAATGGTCTTAGGTGAGCGGCTAAGGAAACAGAATTCAATTCCTGGCCCCGGCTATGTGTCGACGTGTCCATAAGCAAGACATGAAAAGGGGTATTTCACTTTAAGACACTTCTAGGGTAATTTTAATGTCTAGTCAGGCTTTTGAGGGCACCCCAGACAGTTTTTAAGTTGCTTGATTCAATATTTCGATATTTGATATTCATTTTATCAGACACGTCCCTCTTCTATCCACAAGTTTCCTAGGGCATTATGGGCATCACTTCCTGTCGATTTGATCAGGCATCAGGGATCAAATTGACAGGAAGTGATGCCCATAATGCCCTAGGAAACTTGTGGATACAAACCCATTGTAACTTCAAACTCCATGTTAACCATGTTAGACTCATTGAAAACACACGTCCCTGCTTCTGGTGACTGATATTGAAATTCTAATGCATGTTTATTCAATAACTTTTTTTTTTTCTTTTGAAAATGAAAAACCTAAAAAGTACATAAATAATACATAAAAATGTAATGAATATTATCAAATATCTAAACATTGAATCAAGCCACTTAAAAACTGTCTGAGGTGCACACAAAAGCCCAACGAGACGTCTCCCCTGTCCTTTCCCGAGTTGCAAACTGGGTCCTAGTACCTGTCCAGGGTCTTGTCTCTGTCTTCGCGTCCCTTCTCCTCGTCCTTCTTAGGGGAGGTCATGGTGGGCTCCAGGCCGAAGGTCTCCTGCAGCCGGGCGTACAGGGCCGTGCGGTTGTACACGTGGAACTCGAAGCCGTTGATGGTCACGTACAGCCTGGTCTCTGCCTTAGGGTCTGGAGGAAGAGTTATGACACATTACTGCCTCTCTCATCTCCCATTCATTAATTTTTTAAGCCAACACAAGCGGGTTAAGTGATGTGTGTTTAACCCATTATGACGGAGAACGCATCTTCCTTTTAGATTTCTTTGGCTAAAATATATATTCAAAGATTTGCAAAAAAATAATATTAAATAGCAGATCTACAAGCTCATAGCACAATTTCTTCCCCAGCTGTTCAAAACTCAGTATTTATATCCCCAAATGAACATTGCCTTTCTACTCACCGTGCTGCTTCTGTTTGGGGTTGTACATTTTCCACCATCGAAAGATGAGGAAGCCATCTTGTATCCTAGAAGATAAGAGCAAGCTTTATTGGTACAGGATGGGGAAACTGCATTGTTCATGAAACCAAGATGTATACAGCTACATCAAACTCATTAGTGCAATGGTTTTTTAAAGTGGGGTCCTTGAGGGGGCTCCAGGGGGTCCCCAGCTAAATTAGTTACTATAGCAAAATCTATTTAACCACTTTAACCCTTAATACATTTGAAAATAGCAGATCTACAAACGCATCGTAATGTGAGCTTGTAGATCGGCAAGTTATTTATTTTTTACATTTTAAAATATTCAATATTTTTGTTACATGTTAACACAAGTCTTGTATGGGGTCCCTAGCGCAAAAAAAAAATCAGATGGGGGGTCCGCAGCCAAATACAAGACCTTGACATGAAAAGGTTTGAGAACCACTGCATTAGTATTTAACATGGCCCAAATGATGAAAATGTGATGCTCGATTTATACATGGTTACGCAACCATGTACTGTATACACGTACTGTAGATCAGCTATTTTTCGAGCACGACACCGGCGTGAAACCAAGTATAAATTGTGGTTTGGAGTGACACGAAATGATGCATCGTTAACCACATTTATACTTGGACTGTCACGGTATGGAATGGTTATCACAGCAGTGAAAAGGCCATATGGTCGGTGTTTCAAGTGATATTTATTTTGGTTAAAACAAAAAGGTTATTGTTAAAAAGTTTAAGCTCTATTATGCCGATAGTAATCATTGCTCACAGCTCTCTAGTAAACGCAAAATAGATTCAAGATGGGATACCAATTTTATCCAATCAGGAGATAGAAGCCCTTTTATCAGCTTCAGTGTTCTTTATTTATTTATTTCAATTTCACTTGTTTATCCTGTATCCTGAGTTCTCTCTCGTGGTATCCTGACCTGAAAATGTATTTTCTGCCCACTAAAGAGCTGGAGAGACAGCGGGACCCCTGGTACTGAACAAACACTCTAGCAATGATTACTATCACAATATACAGTAGAGCTTAAAAAAAAGTAAATCACTTACACCACCCCGTAATAACCGGTTTTATTGGACTTGGCCCTTTAATCCTAATCCGGGAATGCATCTGTGTAACCACTTTAACCATTATTTTTATACTTTGGCTATTCAAAAAATAACAGATATACAAGCTCATAGCGCGGCACCGAGTGCCGCACTATGAGCTTGTAGATCTGCTATTTTTGAAAAATCGTGAAAATGTGTGCAAATCTTTGAATATATATATATTTTAAAAGGGAAAATGTTTTACTCAGATATTTGCTCCTGAGGGGGGGGGGGGTCCCTGCTGGAACAAAATATTTTGAGACGGGGGTCCGTGGCCAAATACATATAATTTTGGGGGTCCTTGACATGAAAAGGTTTTGTTCCAGGGACCCCCAGAAGCAAAGATTTGAGTTGCAAATGTAGTTTAAAAAAAGTATATATATTCAAAGATTAGCAAAAATGTTCACGATATATATATTTTTTTGCAGATCTAAAAGCTCATAGTGCGGCACTCGTGACACGCTATGAGCTTGTAGATCTACTATTTTTGAATAGCCAAATAAATCTAAAAGTGACAGATACTTTCCCGGTATTAATGGGTTAATGCAATCTTAGATTAGACTCTTTTTTTTCCCCCTCCCCCACAAATGTTGTCCACATCCACATGTGCCTGCTGTCTCACATGGTCTGGCTCAAAGCCCAAATGTGCCCATATATGTGACGCAACGTGTAGGCTTATAGACTAGGTGAACAGGCTGCCCCCCCCCCCTGCATATGTGACAAGTTTCATTTCTCCAGAAGCCCATGGTAGAATGATGGTTACTAAACAGTGACCGTGCTTATGATAAGCTAAAGATATTTTCAGATGGGGGGGTCTGTGGGCCAAACACATTAATTTGGGGGTCCTTGACATGAAAATGCTTGAGAAGTTTCTATTAGTAGAGATTGAAAATAACATCACACTTTATGTTTACCCACTTGCATCCCTATTCAGGGGGGGAATATTTACCAAAAATAACAGCTCACAACGTGTCACGTTGTGATGCGTTGTGAGCTTGCAGATCTGTTATTTTTGGTGAAGACACCTGTAGTAGATCACCGAATACAGTGTATAGAGGGTCTGAGTGGTTTAACTGAGGTGATATCGATGAACTCCAAATATTATCAAAGTATTCCGCGGCAGCCCTGGACTTTGTCAAAGTGCGACGCCGCACTTTGACAAAGCCTGCTGTAGATGAAGCTTACCGGATAGACATGTCTTCATTGATGAAGTAGACGTCTCTGAACATGACTTTACCAGACAGCACGGAGAAGGAGAAGGAACCTGGAGCCAACATCGCACACAATGACATGTTAATCATCAACAAACAACCACATTTAACCACATTATACTCTGGCATCCCTGTTTTGGGCATGACAGACAAGACAGACAGACAGACAGACAGACAGACAGACAGGAAACATAGTGAAAATAGCCAATATAAGCTCACAACGTGCCGCGATGGGACACGTTGTTGTGAGTTTGTAGATCGGCTATTTATTTGTATTTATTCAATAGATAATGATGCGTATAATCAGTTTGACCCATCTAAGCAATCTTATTATCCTTTCAACTTGTAAATGACAGTTTCATAGCGGCATAAAGAAAAAACAATCTAACAAACAAACACAGAAAAACAAAGACAAACATTCACACTAAACACAATCAAAACACAATGTGGCAGATTTAAATATACGTACAGGATGACTAGAAATATAAGATAACATTTTGCTGGAAGAAAGAGAAAATATCACATAACAAGAGCACCAACTCTAATGACAAAATAGGACGTAGATCATCACACAGCCAACATGGTTGCAGGATTGGCACTATGTACTGGTCATAATTTTCCTCCATTCCCCTTTAGACCTTCCAAAAATCTAAAAACATGTTTTATCAAACAACCATCTCATTCTCAAACAACCTGCATTTTTAAATGTAAGTCACTCCAAACATAGGGTTAATATTTTTTTATTTGAGCTTGTAGATCTGCTATTTTTTTCTTTTAAATGTTTGAAAATGTGTGCAAATCTTTGAATATATGTATTCTTTTAAAGCGAACATTTTTTACTCCAATCTTTGCTTCTGGGGGTCCCTGGAACAAAATATTTTGAGATAGGGGGTCAAATACATGTAATTCTGGGGGTCCTTGACAATTATGAAAAAGTTTGAGAACCACTGATATAGCAAAACACGTCGTTCAGAAAATCGTTGGGATTTAGAAGACATTTGTAGAATCGGCTTCTGGTCTTAATTGGTTAATTAAATTGGTGGATCAATGTAACGTAATCAGTAGACAACAGGACAGAGCAGCAGCTCTGCGAACAGGAAGCTGTGCAACATTCCAAAAGAGGAAGCACATTTCCTGAAACGCTGTCCTTCTTTCACACATTCAGTCTGCTTATACAACCAGTGTTCTTTTGCTGAAAATAGCAAATCTACAAGCTCACACATCTGCTATTTTTCTGCTGAATGTTCACCCCAGAATAGGGACGCTGAGGTTCAAGTGGTTCAGTGGTCTAGTGCAGTGGTTCTCAAACTTTTTCATGTCAAGGACCCCCAAATTGACACTTATTAGCCCGCGGACCGCCATTTGAAAACATATGCCAGAGACCCCCATAAGAGAAGATTCTCAAACATTTTAATTTCAAGGACCCCCAGTTTGACATGCATTAGGCTACTGACCCCCATTTAATGACATTTTTATCTCTAGGACCCCAATTTATATTGTAAAAACAGTGTTAATTCAACTCTGAGAGTGTACAAATGGACCCGTTTCAACAGTACACTAGAGTTTCAGACACGTTAGGGTCTATTTGTACACTCTCAGAGTTACAGACCCATAAGGGTCCATTTGGTTCCTTACTATCCATCATTTAGCTGGGGACCCCCTTGAACTCCCTCAAGGACCCCTGGGTGTCGCCGGAACCCACTTTTTAGAACCAATGATCTAGTGCAGTGGTTCTCAAAGCTGGGTCTTTTTGAGAACCACTGCTGGGGGTCCCCAGGCAAATACATTAATTTGAGGGTCCTTGACATGAAAGCTTCTGAGAGCAACTGGTCCAGTGAGCCCCATTTGTCACTGGGACACATAGAGACAGACAGAAAAAACAGAGGTTTCAGGACAAACTCACCGATGTGAATGTAGCCATCCTTATAGAGTCTGTTGATGATGAGGGTGAGGATGAGGCCGATGTTACGAGAGTTGTAATAAGTTA
Source organism: Gymnoscopelus braueri (assembly GCF_963280865.1). NCBI lineage: Eukaryota > Metazoa > Chordata > Actinopteri > Myctophiformes > Myctophidae > Gymnoscopelus > Gymnoscopelus braueri. The sequence continues at coordinate 50,359,854 of NC_137621.1, read as the reverse complement.
AATAAATAATCCATCCACAGGACAGAATGGTGGCTGCAAGACGAGAGAGCACAGAACCGTAGAACGCCGTCAGGACATTCAACCCGCTGGGTGGCTATTAGGTACAAAATTATTATGAAATTGCAAATTTTTTTGTTGCTTAATCGTCACAATTGTTTCCACGTTAAAAAATTGTTTTCAAACATTTCATTGTGTTTTGCAGTGGCGGAAAAAGTACTCACATTTTTGTATTAAGTATCAATTATTAAGTAACATACTGCAATGTAGAAATACTTTAAGTAAAAGTCCGGAATTCAAAATTTACCAGTAAAAGTACAAAAGTATTGGTATCAAAATATACAAAAGTACAAAAGTAGAAAGTACAGTACACTACTTAAGTAAATGTACTTTCCACCACTGGTGTTTTGGCATTGAAAGTTCGAACATAATAAATAAAAATTGCTGATTGCTATTTCTATTTGCCTTTCAGGCTTTGTAAACAAAGAAATTGCACAGGGCATATATGACAAATAGCTTATAATATATAGGCAACGGCAATTATTGAGGTCACAGAGTTCACTCACCCACGAGCAGCCAGACGAAGTTGGAGTTGTGCTTAGTGAGGAAGTCATCCAGATCCACGTAGGTGGGGAAGCTGCTCTCGTTGGTTTTGGGAGACTCCATGGCTGCTGCTGCTGGCCTTCAGTGTGGGCTCTGAAACACAGCAAAACACTCACTTTGATTGATTGCTTGAACACTGTATTTATTTATGTATTTTCTCTCCAATGTAGTAGCTATGCCAATTGATTCCTCCCCACACAAATGTGTGTGTCGTCACTGCTGTTGTATCCTGCCGGCTCGCCTGTCAGTGAGGAGCCCCCACAGGGAAGAACGAACCCCTTTTTCTCCCCGATTTAGTTGTTACGCCAATTGATTCCTATGACTCACCTACCAGTGAGGAGCCCCCAATGGGAAGATGTAGACTAGAGCCTTCATCCTATTCCTCCCGCCCAACACTCCCTGCCCCAAGCCCGTAGGAGTATGTGTAGTGACAAATATCACCCTCCCCGCCCGGCCTCCCTTCCCCGAACACGGGCCAATTGTGTTCGTATAGACGCTCGACAAAGCCGGATGCACCGCGGTGGAATCGAACCCACTGACGGATGGTGGGGCAGGCCATTTACCGCCGCACCACCCGAGCTCCTGATTAACCCATTAAGACCAGGAAGGGAATAGATCATAGTGTGGCATGAGCTATGAGTGCAGCGCTATGAGCTTGTAGATCTGCTTTTTATTTTTTTGCAAATCTTTGAATTTTTGAATTGTTTTAAAGTGAACATTTGTAAAATAATTTGTTCCAGGGACCCCCCCCAGAAGCTAAGATTTGAGTTACAAATGTTCGCTTTAAAAAATATATATTCAAAGATGCGTTCCTGACTGCGTTCCTGACCCTGACTGGGTTAAAAATACTTTGTTAGTGATTTTTAAAAGGGTAGAGAGTTACAGACAATACAACGATTAAAAATATATGCCAAGCCAAAGGCTTGTTTCCATTGTGGTCCATTAAACATTCAACAAACTGTGACTTCACTGTCACAGTGCATTCTAGGACTGGGCAATATGTCTTCAAATCTATACCACGATTATTACAACGATACAGACTTTTGCCTCGTGTCGATGAATGTACAATTATTTAACAAATACATGTGTTGAAAATAGCCGATCTACAAGCTCACAATGTGTCGCATTCACTAGAAGAAGCATAGAATGCAGATTAGTTGCTGGCAGGCTACTTAAGGAAAACAATAGCCAGCAGTTAACTGCAATTCACACTCCCGAACCCCCCTCTCTCCATACAGTATGAATGCTATTGGTCTCAGCCAGGGCAATGGAGTTCTCCTCCTGTTGTTGTCCGTGTGCGTGTCTTCATGGGAATAATTACAACTGAACATGTATGTGCACACAGCTACAATGACAGAATACTGCTGAAAAGTGAGTTTCAGAATAGTTTTTTTTCATGAAAGATCAAACATGTTCCAGAGACATCAGCGTCACGCTGACAGACACAAATGAATTGTTGTTTTTTTCCGCTGTTGAGTGTTGACATTAATTCCAGTATCCTACTTATTTCTTAGTTTCTATGATCAAGGCATTCCTTGAAAATAGTTACAAAGACTAAAACTAAATAAAGACTCAACTAAAAACAGTAAGGGCCCCATCTTGCCTTATCCCTTATGCCTAAACTTAAAAGGCTCTATCCATAAGAGGATAAGGGATAAGGCAAGATAGGGCGGCCCCACATCTTTAACTAAAACTACTTTTGTACACGTAAACCTAACTAAAATGAATCAAACACCAAACTAAAATGGAATATTTCATAACGCTGGTCAGAGCGGAGTGTGTCTGTGCGTGTTCACTCCTGCCGTCATTAAAATAGCATTCCCCAAGTTAGAAAATCAGCACTACACCTCTGTCTAAGGATAATTCCTTTTAACAGGACGTTCATGAAAGTCCTTGCGGGCTTGTTTCCAATGAGGGCCTGTGAGCAATTAGGGGTTAAGAGTCTTGCTCAGGGACAAATTTCATTTCATCGACACACATGCTGGCGTGGCCTGGAATCGTACCTGGGGCAACCAGGGCCTCTGGCTCCCTAGGCGGGCTCACTAACCACTCAGCTATGGCCGCCCCCTACATACATCAATGTAAGGGCTAAAACTGTGGGAATGGGGATTTGAAAATGCTAGGTTCCCTGCGGACGCATTGTGAGCTTGTAGATGGGCTATTATTTCAAATAATAGCCCCATGATCTACAAGCTCACAATTTGGCAAAGACATTTGGTGTAGACTGGGAAAAAAAGCGGTCCAAATGCAGAGACGACTCAGGTCTAGAGTCTAGAGGGTTTAAGTTAGTGGTTAACAATGTATGATAGTATTATAATATGTACAGTTTATGAGCTGTGAGAACTTAAGATGTGCGTCATTGATTGATTCCCAAAAATAAGGGTCAAAGTGTGTCCCCAGTTCAATAAGGGACACGTCTTCTAGTCTCCAAATGAGGGACGATTCCAAACTAGTGATAATAGCAGCTCTGAAACTCTGTTAACCCTTAAGACCGGGAACGCATCTGTGTCATTTTAGATTTCTTTGGCTATTCAAAAATAGAAGATATACAAGCTACAAGCTACAAGCTCATAGCGCCGCACTATGAGCTTGTAGATCTGCTATTTTTGAAAAATCGTGAACATTTGTGCAAATCTTTGAATATATATAGATAGATGTTTTAAAGCTAACATTTTTAACTCCGATCTGTGCTTCTGGTCCCTGGAATAACATATTTTGAGATTGGGGTCCGCGGCCAAATACATATAATTTTGGGGGTCCTTTGACATGGAAAAGTTGGAGCACCACTGATATAGCAACATAAGTTTTTTTTTCTTCTAGAATATAATATTCAAAGAAAAAAGCAAGATTTTTCCAAAAATTGGCTCATAGCACAGAGTGCTGCCCTATGAGCTTGTATATCTGCTATTTTTGAATAGACAAAAAACTCTAAAGTGACACAGATGCGTTCCCGGATTGAATGGGTTAAATAATTGTTTGACATTTCTTTTTCATTTCTGAAAATGTTTGATATTTTTTTTACTTTTAACAAAATCTTTTGGAAAAGAAAAAAAAAGTACATCTTATTTTGTAGTAAAAAAGAAAATAAATACCAACAGGATATTTTACTCCCGACCCATAAAAATGTGCCCACAAATGGCACCCGACCCAGTGCTTGGTAAACAGTCCACTACTACGCTATCTGCTGACTAGATGTCATTGCATGTCTGTGCTTGTACAGCATGCAGAGGCCAGGAACCCGCCTTTTGTTTTTCTGCAATGGCCACAGTGTGGCTGATGAATTTCAAAATGCACCGGATCCACTGTCACCATTTTATCAGTAAAATAGGGAAGTATAAAAATATAACAGCGTCTCTGAGTGACCGCTCGCTAGGTTTTTTTACCTTGTAAACCTGTGATGTGACAATAAAACTGATTCTGATTCTGATTCTGATTACCTGCTGCCAAAGTGGTTGGCTACCAGCCAGTGAAATACACCAGGGATTTGTGTAATGGCTGGTGGTAGGTAGTAAGACTGAAAAGTGTGTTTTGCATGTATGTGAACATATAACCAGTGTTGTTTTGGTCGCTACACGGGACACCACGGCGTTCCACTGGTAAATGTTCACCCCCTGGCCTAGAGATTCATGAGCCAAGTACCCAAATGGCTACTTTGCATAACAGGTTTACCAGTGGCGGTGAGCGTGCGTGTGCGTGCATGTGACGTCATTAAAATACGGTTCCCCTGAAAAATAAATCACCATTACACCACTGCATATAACCCTTGTGACTAAGAGGGGTTAGCCCATACAGGGCTCTGTTGTTTGTGCGCTACGAATGCACACACAAATCCTTATTTAATCCACCTTAAACCACATCGGGTGGAAAAGCACAAATATGTACACATATACACTGTAAGAGTCTCTCTCTCTCTCTCTCCTCCTCCCCCCCCCAGGACAAAACTATTTGACAGATTAGCATCTCAATTATAATTTGACAGCTCAGTTTACTTCTGGCTAAGAGTGATTCAGAGTCTGGAACATTTTTTTAAACCAGTGTGTGTGTGACAAGACGGATTAATTGAGATTCAGACTTGTCAAACAACCTTTGTTCCAGAAAGACAAGTTTAGGGTTAGAGTGATACCAGACTCGCAAGTCAGTCTTGTCTGATGGAGAGATTGCCAGATGCTGCACAATAGTAGTAGAATCCTCATGTTAAATTGACCATTTGTACCGGACCGGGTCCATTTGGTTCCATTTGTACACTCCCAGAGTTACATTATTACTTGTATTACTGTATTTTAGTAACCCATATAATTACAGTATGTAAAATGATGAGTTGTCCAACTAAGATTCTTACATTTTTACCAGATTTGTGCTCGATCATCAAATCACCATCATTATCAGGTGATCAATCACCTAAAAACTGATCACACACACAAAGTGCTCTCAGTTTCAATTTACAAGTGTCATGCTATATAGCTGTCAGTCACTATCAGCTGCATTGGTTTGTGGTCAGACCAGTTTCACAGCAAGAAACCAAACACACCGCACGCATTTCCCTTTGACTCATCTAGTGTTTATAATAATAATAATAATAAATGACGCTGACCTGATATTTCCCATACTTTATTTTAAATTGAATCATTATGTCTATGAGGGTTTAGTTAGTTTAGTTAGTAAATGGCTGTCTGTGTCAATAATATGTGACATATTCAACGTGTTAACAACACTAACGTAATAATTGTGTGATACATGTTAACATGCCATTCAAAATGAAAAGAGTGCAACAACAAGAGAGCTGCTGTCTCTTTCACTGTCATAGGTGTTGAGGTTCATTCACAGCTGTTGATAACATAATGTAAGATTGCTTATTATGTTGTCTTTCTGACAACTCATCACTGATGCTAGCATGTTGTTGTCTTCATCACAAGTCAACACAACACAGCACTGATGCTTGTTGTCTTTATAACAAACAACCCATCAACACATCACTGATGTTAGCTCATTATTGTGTCATCTTTATAACAAATCATCACTGATAATACCTAGTTGTTAGTCTTTATAACATAATGATGCTAGCTTGTTGATCATACTGTCTTTATAACATAAATAAATGATGCTAGCTTGTTGATCATACTGTCTTTATAACATAAATGATGCTAGCTTGTTGTTATGTTGTCTTTATAACATAAATAATGCTAGCTTGTTGTTATGTTGTCTTTATAATATAATGATGCTAGCTTGTAAATCATACTGTCTTTATAACACAAATGATGCTAGCTTGTTGTTATGTTGTCTTTATAACATAATGATGCTAGCTTGTTGTTCATACTGTCTTTATAACACAAATGATGCTAGCTTGTTGTTATGTTGTCTTTATAATATAATGATGCTAGCTTGTTGATCATACTGTCTTTATAACACAAATGATGCTAGCTTGTTGTTATGTTGTCTTTATAACATAATGATGCTAGCTTGTAGATCATACTGTCTTTATAACATAAATGATGCTAGCTTGTTGATCATGCTGTCTTTATGATGCTAGCTTGTTGATCATGTCTTTATAACATAAATGATGCTAGCTTGTTGATCATGTCTTTATAACATAAATGATGCTAGCTTGTTGATCATGCTGTCTTTATGATGCTAGCTTGTTGATCATGTCTTTATAACATAAATGATGCTAGCTTGTTGATCATGCTGTCTTTATGATGCTAGCTTGTTGATCATGTCTTTATAACATAAATGATGCTAGCTTGTTGATCATGCTGTCTTTATGATGCTAGCTTGTTGATCATGTCTTTATAATATAAATGATGCTAGCTTGTTGATCGTGCTGTCTTTATAACATAAATGATGCTAGCTTGTTGATCATACTGTCTTTATAACATAATGATGCTAGCTTGTTGATCATGCTGTCTTTATGATGCTAGCTTGTTGATCATGTCTTTATAATATAAATGATGCTAGCTTGTTGATCGTGCTGTCTTTATAACATAATGATGCTAGCTTGTTGATCATACTGTCTTTATAACATAATGATGCTAGCTTGTTGATCATACTGTCTTTATTACATAATGATGCTAGCTTGTTGATCATGCTGTCTTTATAACATAATGATGCTAGCTAGTTGTTATGTTGTCTTAATAACATGATGCTAGCTTGTTGATCATACTGTCTTGATAACAACCCATCACTGATGCTAGCTGTCTGTTAGCTTGCAGAGCTAACAGCCATCAGGCCGCGCCCCACACTGACCCACAGCCTGTGTGGTCATTGTGTTGATGAACAACCATCTCATCACATACCTGCTTACACTGTGCTGTGGCCTGAGCTCTCATGTTGCTCCGCTGTTAGAACGTTGTGTTGTGAAGCACATTAGCATGATGCTAACCGCAGCTCTCTGTGTACGTGTATGTGAATGTGAGTGTGTGTGTGTGTGTGTGTGTGTGTGGCTACTACAAGTACCAGCGTTGCCAGATTATGCAAGAGAAATAAGCAACCAGTAGGGAAACATAACCTCGCGTCACCAAACTTTCCACCACGGAGGAAAAAGAAAACAAATGTGGAGTATTTGTAATATTGTTTTGAAACATTCAAACAACACTAGCCTTAGATCAAGACTATCGTAGATGTATTTTATCGAGTCTGACTTTTACTTTCGTATCTAAGAGTCTTAGCGACCACCCCCCAGTTTGCCCTGAAATGTCACCAGTAGAGCCCGTATTTCTCTGAACACACATGCTAGATATAAGGTGCTTACCCGCTTGCCCCAACTGTTGCCTAGGTGTCCGGTGTGTTTTTGCAATGTATCAGTCCATATTTATCAATAAAGAAGTGCTTTAATCCCGTCTATGGCCGTCAAACTTCTGTCAAAAGTTCCCAATGGGTGGTAGTGAGGGGACGCATCTGGTAAAAGCTAGAATTACACTCAATGTAAACATGAAGTTAACGAGGGGGGGAATGAAGTTCGGCCACAGACAGGATTAAAATACTTTTTTATTGAAATATAAGGACTAATACATTGCAAAAATACTCCGGAAACCTAGTTAATATTTTATGAAAGCGGGAAAGCACCTTATATTTTGCATTTGTTTACATGTTTGGAGAAATATGGGCTTTACTGGTGACATTTCAGGGCAAACTGGGGAGGTGGTCGCTAAGACAAAAAAATGTCGAAATCGATAAAATACATCTACGATAGTCTTTTCATGAAAATATTTGCAAACCACTGGTTTAAATAATAATAAAAAATTATGAAGTAAGCCTAAATAAGCAACTACACTTTAGAAACAAGCCCATAAAACTGCATCCCGCAACTACCAATATTTACAAGCAACTTTACAGAAAAAGCCCAATGTCGCTTATAATAAGCCGACATGGCAACGCTGTACAGAAGTAGTAGCAGACTGACAGCCATGTGTTGCCAGATTTTGAGAGAGAAACAAGCGGCCACGTCTACGAAAACAAGCCCAAAAGAACAGACCACTTTTACCGCTTGAACCTATTTGAAAATAACCAATCTACAAGCTCACAACGCGTTGTAATATTGTAATATTTGAACTATTTTTGAAACATTTCAACTACACAAATTGGGGTCCTGGAAACAAAATATTTTCAGATGGGAGTTCGTGGACTGGACAAATACATATTAATTTGGTATCCTTGACATGAAAAAGTTTGAGGCAGGTTGTTCTCGAACGTTTTCATGTCAAGGATAAACTTTGTCGTTCACCCCAAAAAATACGTATTTTCTATCAATTACACACACCCCACGAAGCCTTGAATACATGGAAATGTTTTAGTTTTCGTCGTCGGTCAATATAGGAGACTCAGCTAGGTAGGAGACTCAGTTAGCCCTAGAATGTCTGTGATCTTACATACATTTCAAGTATTCCAAATACACAGTCATAGATCGCTCTCGGAGCCCCACTGTGTAGTGGCGATCTTGAGTGACGGACCGAATGTACCCAAACGGTCCATCACTCAAGTCGCCCCCCCTAGCTCCCTACAGAAAGTCGTCCGTGTGCAACTCGTGAAAAAGTGGAGATATTTGACTAAACACACGTTTTCTGGCAGAACTTTCAAATGGATATGAAACTAGAGGACAAAATATGACTCCAACTCTTAGGAATTAATTATTGGGTGAGTACAGACGGAGTTTAGAGCACTTTTATGGCCGCGCAGATCGCCACTACACAGTGGGGCTCCGAGAGCGATCTATGACTGTGTATTTGGAATACTTGAAATGTATGTAAGATCACAGACATTCTAGGGCTAGAGACTCAGTAGGAGACTCTTTGAGTCTCCGCCAGTCATCAAATGATTGGATTAGGAATACCACAAAAACAAAAAAATCTCCATGAATTGGAGGCTTCATGCAGGTGTGTAATTGATGGAAAATAAGTAATTTTTTGGGTGAACTACTCCTTTAAACAACATTAGGAAACAAGCCCAAATAAGCAACTACACTTTAGAAACAAGCCACAACTTCGCTTATAATAAGCAGACATGGCAACACTGACTGTCCCAGCTGCTGTAGCTAGCTGTGTTATCCGATCATAGTATCCGATATAAGAGCTCCGTTCCACTATGACTATCAGATTTAAGACATCCGGTTCTTGAGCTAGCAGATAATGGTTTCTGGTTGCTTTCAAAATAAGATCATCTTGATTAATGTTTTTTAAAAGACATACTTTAAAAAATATATATACATTAATGATGTATGTATTTTTAAATGGCTTATACTAGAGTACTTTCTAGTGGTAGCCTACGCCCTAACACGTTGTTACAGATTGAAATTGGATATTGATCCCCAAATGTGCATTTAGCACATTTTCAAGGCAGGTTGTTTCAGATTGAAATTGATGGAATGCAAGCTATTAATCCCCTTTCAAGGTGTTAATACCATTCTTTCTGCTGCCATAGAAGTGTAGCTACCAAACTGGTTAGTAATCTGTACATTATACACAAGAAAAAGTGTTGAGTTAAATGTTGTTTTACGAATTAATTTACATTTCCAATTCCAATGCCTGTATTATAATATGCAATTGTACAATTGCCGCAGATGAAGTTGTTGTAATAGTCCGTGAGCCAGGGGGGTTGGTCAGTACCATCTGAGGGGAATAATGCTCATAGTGATTTTTGTCAAGGTATGCATGTCTAGAGTTAGAAAATATGTGATAGCCTTGCACCAATGGTAGCTTTATTATGGGTGCTATCATGCATTTTATTTTATAACACTAGACGAAAATGACATGGGTCAATCTATGAAAACATACTATTAACCCCCCCCCCCCAAAAAAAAATATACAAGAGGTTTTTCAATTGGTTCTGGTATGTCTAGTTATGCTTAAGAACATACAAAAAAATCGAAGAAATTATATTTCTCGTAAAGCCATCATTTTCAAGATGGCGTCTGATAGAGTTAATCTCTTATCTTAATTATCATAATGTGTCTAGGGTCCATTAACCTGGTTAAAATGTCCTATTAATAATGGTGTTATATGGGCCTAAATCAGTCCTGTTAAATATTGCTTCTGTACTCTTATTCCCAGTCTCTGTGTCTATGCAAGCCAAGGTCAAACTAAGCTGCAGGTTTTCTGTGGCTATCTATTGCTTTGAGAACACGGTATCTAGATGCTCTTTTCTACAGCTGTCTTCCTTTAGTGTCACCAAATCATCTCTGACCAGTGACAGGTCAGAGCAGATGTCAACGTGTTGACCCAGACATGGGGACGCTGTTTTTCCAAAGATAAACTGTCACACCATCATCATCATCTTCATCATCTACCATCATCAGACGACGACGTAATCATCGCTCTCATCCAATCCGAGAAGTCCACCTTCGCCCGGAACCTCATCTATGTCACATCCTATGTTGTCATATGTTTATGTTACTGGACACTGTTAAAGCCTAGTGCTTTCTCTGTTACACTACCAGAGAGACGGACGACCGATGATGCGGACCATACCTGTGACACTGTAACCTTCCTATTCTCTCTGTCTGAATACAAGATCTTTCATTACATCCATGGCTGCCCTGTGTTCTGAGTCTGGTTTTTCCTTATTGCCTCGTTATACAAGTATCTGGTACTTTGTGTGGGTCCTAGGGAGAAAACAACTCTATTAATTGGTCCATCGAGCCAGGATATGGTTGAAGTATGGTGGACGGGGGGAACTGAGCTATTGACCGGAACTATACGGTCAGACTCTCTTCCCCAGGCAGACCATATTTTAATACGTATCAAACGAACCGGCCTTGGGTGTAAAGATTTATCACTTCTATTCAGATGAAGGTTATCTTTGAACAGTATCACAATTTTTTATTTAATTTTTTGTTTTGGACCCGGACGCGATCGCTGGACCTTTGGACTTGCCCTTTGACCCTCGACATGTCTCAAATTCCACATGGTCCAGCCATCGGGGTCGGGATCCCTGAATCATCGATTTGATGAGTATATCTTTTTATTTTATTTTACCATGGTCCAGTGATTGGGATCTCCATGTAACCTCTCCCTGTGAACCTTGATCTGATGAGTATACCTTTTTATTTATTTTTATTTTTATTGTCTTTACCGAACCATTTGTCTCATAGTTATCAGCCTGTTTTTAAATTACTGTTTAACACAGCTCCGCTAGGGAGTCAGTCAAGTAAAAATGTTTTATCACCTTATATTCCTGGAAAGACATTCCTGAATGTCTCATAAATTGTCTCTATCTAGAATACATTGGTCATTGATGTCGGTCCTTATTTCTTTTTCGGTTCTCTAAACTTCAGAATGAAGCGCAACATTCTAATGTATTTTTATCTATTTCTCGTTTTTGAAAAACTGATTTTCCGACTATCTCTGAATAATCCACAAGTATGGCCCTTTTTAGCCAACCTGTTGAATGATTGTACTGTTTATAATCCGCAAAAGTTTGTTTGTTGAAAGGTTATATCTGTTAAGGCACAGCCGATTATCAGCCTGTGTTATACCTTTGGTTTTTTTTCTATCATTGTCTCCGACCGGGGCAATGGATGAGGAAAACTATCTTTTATCTGTGACCGCGTTTTTTGACCATACAACCCCTCCATCCACCAATTATTCATCCCTAAATACTCCACTGAGAGGGACGTGTAGGGGCCTGATTTGTGTCCCCCACCAATTATGTATCCCTAAATACTCAACTGAGAGGGCTTTGTTCTAATTCATTCAACCATTAAATATAATTTAAGCCTTAATAATAAGTTTTAAATTATTTTTAATATTTTTTATTTAATTTAAACTAATAAGTAATACTGAACCCAGTCAGTATAAAATCTTTTTGATTCCAAAATTAGTTTGTTGCTGAAAGATATCTATGTTCGGTATGTCGGTATGTCTGTATGTATTAATGAACGAATGTTTTTTTTCTCTCTCTCTCTCTCTCTCTCTGTGGGTCCGCCAGTGCTGTCTTCCACGGTGTGTGTGTGTGTCCGAGCGGGCGAGGGAGCTAAGGAGTGAAAGTTTCTCTGTTTATCTTTTTCTCCCTTCTTCTATCTGTGTATGAGCGATTCCGCTATGCAGGCATGCGTGAATGTGTTTGAATGCGTTTGTCTGTCTCGCTCGTTCTCTAACGATTTTAGTCCAAATTTCATTCATTCTCCAGTCAGTTAGAACAAAGTAAAAATTTTCTTTTAAAAGTTTTGAAAGTATTTTATCATTTTACTTTAAGATTTTTTTTTGAGCTTGTAGATTTAATTCTGCACTTATCTCATTTCAATATACTCTTCAGAACAAAGATGTTTATTCCTTATCTTTTCATTGTTATAGTTTTTTATTTATTAAAATTTTTAGCACTGCCATGAGCTTAAATGGCTTTATGATACTGTTCAACCTAGAAAGGTGGTTTTGGTGTCTAAAACTAGGTTTTAGGGTTCAAGAAATATGGCTGAATCAGTGAAATTACCATCAGTTAATTATTTATTGCCAAATCAAAGATGGTGTCCATCCCACAAAATATTGCAGTTGTGTGAGGGAATCTGTGAACTTATGGTGATTCATATGGGGACCTGGGGGGGGGGGGGGGGGCGGGGGCGTTCATAGGTGTAGAATCTATTTCTACTGTTATATTTTCACTTGCTGGTCAGTCTTTGGCCTATGTGCTAAAGGTCAGGTCAAGGTCTCTCTCGCACCTTATCGTCCAACCAGGTGTCCAAGCAGGCAGCAGATATGGTCACTGGACATGTACAGTATAGGCCCTATTCACCTCACAATTGACATGGAGCCGTTTGTTGACACCTTACAGGTATGGAATCAGCCAGAAAAGCTCTATAATGTAATTGTGCATCCCGGTGGGATGCATGTTATACAGTCATTCTTCAGCTGCATTACAAAACTGATGCAAGGTTCAGCACTGGAAGTGGAAATGCATGTGGTTGCAGAACATGACAGGCAAGTTCAGTGGTCAGTCCTGAGTCAGCAGCACTCTTGAAGTAGCCTGCTGCAACCCTCCTGATTTCGTGTATAAAGGGGCGTGTGTATAGAGCCGGCGAGAGACGGCGCCTGATCCCATTGGTTCACCGATCTGTCCGTCAACCCCCGCCCCGTTAACACAACATTACGAGCGACGCCCACTGCACTCTGGTTGGTTGGGAAATGAAACACTTCCTCATACCCAGTACAGGCTATAGTTGGGCCAGGCTTTTATTTTTTAGCAAAACTAAGCAATAAAAGCCTGGAGATCGAGGCTACTCTTGAAGTGGTTTCTCTCAACTTGGCCAAAGACATTTGAACAGATACAGCAGTAGCCTACCTGGACACTGCGCATTTCCATCCTACTGGCTGACAGTGGGTAGACAACTTCTTCCTACACTTCACATCCACCAGTTTGAATGTGCAGGGAGACACATTGACATTAACTTCACCTTTTCTCTCATGAAGCACATGACTGAAGCACTTCTTCCGTGCTGGCCATGTGCAGTGTGCTTGATATCTAACCCAGTGCCTGCCGAAGATGCATGTGCTCCATGCCATAGAGGCTAAGCTAGACCTTGTCTGTCAGCACCATGATGGATTCTGGATCACTGTCTCTGCTCACCAGTCTGGGGAGCAGACTGCCATAACGATCAGGAAAGATGCTGTCATGATGCATGTGAGTGGAGTGGACTGAAGCCTTCCCCAAAATGTGCAGAAACAGTAGAGGGAGAGTTGAAGCACTGGTGTGTCTTGGTCATAAAATATTGGGGTGTATCCTCACACACAGAAAGATCACCCATATGAGATGTCATCATGAAGAGTAAGAACATTAAGCAGAAGCCGTTGAGCATGTTGTACACCTTCAGTGCTGACGATAGATACTGCATTTAGTCATGATGAGGCAGACATCACCATGATTTCCTATATCCCTGATGCAGCCATCTCTGGAAAGGGTGTGATACACATGCTCAGTGATTTAACTGATGTTCTTGTCCTGTTGGTGTATTGGGGTGTATCAGGTGGACCTACAGTGTAAAGTACAGATGGAGCATTGTGATGGGACAGTCTTATATGTATGGCAAAGGCAAGATCAGAGCACACACCACTTTGCTGGCAGGGAACTTCCCAGGCTACCTTAATGTGCTGGGTGAGGTGGGTGCCACAAGTCAATGGCCCTTCCTCCAACACCGACCAACCTGTTGCACCACATGTGGGCTCATTTACAAGTGATGTTGTGGAAAGTGGCAGACCACCAAGCTCCACCTGACAAGTCGTTTGATGTCACAAAATTTGGATGGGAGATCCAGGATATTCCTGTTCCTGTCATTGCTAAGGGTGACCCAGCACCGTCAGAGCTATGTGACATGGTGCCATATCAATTTAGGGCACAGAGAGTGAGAAGCATAGATATATATAAAGGCTAGATGGCTCAAGGGGGCGTCGCAAGCGTAGCTCAACCGCGGCCATCTTGCAACAGTCATTCATAACATTATGTCTATGGTGCATGTACTTTTGAAATAACGGTTTGGTGTTTTGTAAACACCAAAGATGTAGTTATGATACTGCATACTTATAATTATAATCATGTTTTTTTTTTATAACATTAAGTATGCAGTATCATAAATAAAAAAAATCGGATGAAAATTGAGCACGCTATGGTTATTTCAAAGTATATGCACCATAGACATAATGTTATGAATGACCGTCCCAAGATGGCCGCCATGTGGCAACGTTGTACTCCATTGGCCAGCAGCGCGGGTGAGTCATCTAGCCTTTATACAGTATATATCTATGGTGAGAAGTACATCACTGATGTATTGTAACTGCTCTGGTGAAGATGGTTACTGATGATATGTTCATGCTACAGATGAGGAGTGATGTCAATAAGGAGGATACTTGTAAGGATGAGGTAGAACAGGATGTGGGTTGGAGAATACAGATGTAGTTGCAAAAGATACATATTTGCCATTAGATTATATCATTTTACATTCAGGTTATTATGAATACCAGCTCTTGTGACATGTTAATGACACTTTTCACAAAACAAATTGAATTAAAGTTCATCAAGTTGTTTCCATTTGTTGTTCTCCCAGAGGTCAAATTTAACCTTGACCTGACATTTGACATGATTGACCTGATATTAAAAAAATAACAACAGGAATGGATTCTACACACACAAACCCTAAAAAAGAGGTATTACACAGAGATATTCTAAGACAAGCGGATTACAAGTTAAAAATTGCCAGGCGTGTGTTTAGTGGCCATTTTGGATATTTTCTTACACACTTGCACTATATTCTGTTTATTGAATTTCATAATACATTTCCTTAGAATCTATGTATGTAAACATGGTTTTAAATCTTTAGGTAATTTACAAAGGAACCCTTTGTGTTCCATCTTTCATTAAAACCGAAGTACATCTTATGTCACATATAGTCACTATGTTGTCACTGTCTGCCTGTAATAGAAAAATATTCTAGATATGCTAATTTTAACAACCTTTCTGAACAATATATAGTCTGAGCTTTATCCCAACCATTTTTCAGAGAGAGAGGGTCAATAATAAGAGAGAACCATCAGTTTGAAGTAGAATGCTTCATTCGGATTTTGAAAACTGTGTTTTGGCTTGTGGTTATAAAAGGAGTGATAACACACAGATAGCTACCACCGATGCAAGGCTATCACATTTTTCCTAGCTCTAGGGGTGTATACCTACCCAAAAATCACTATGAGAATTATTCCCCCCCAGATGGTACTGATGACCCCATATTTGGGGTCCTGGCTCACGGACTATAACCCCTCGAAACGTCTTATTTATCTGGTTGCTTATTTCTCTCATAAAACCTGGCAACACTGCTGGCCATATGGCCATGGCATTCATGGCTCCCTGAGCATCTGTGAGTTATATAAACAGCTGGTTTAAACCTTAAACCCTGTATTTTCTTTAGACTTGAGATGAAATGGTGTGGTTTGCACAAACCAGGTGTTAGAAACTCATTAATATGTGATTGCTGCAGTGGCTTAATTCACTACAATCCATGTACATGTAAACCCAATGGTTTAACTTTTTAGCTCAAGACCCAAAGGAGAAATCAGCTGTTTGCCCGGGACCAAAACTATAGTGAAAATAGCAGATCTACAAGCTCACAACGCGATTTAGGGAATTTCTTAGATTTGTTTTTAAATTGTATTCATGCAAATCTTTTTTGAAACATTTTTTAATTTGCTTTTAAAAATGTGTGATTTGTTTTTGGAGGAAATCTTTAGAAAACTTTTAAAACAATAATAATGAATGGCAAAATGTATAGGGAACAAGAAACAAAGGGATATTTACTCTTGACCCACGAAAATGGATCCTCGACCACTAATGGGTCCTAACCCACTGTTTGGGAAACAGTGCTCTAACCAATCACTGAGCATTTCACCAAGCATGCCTCCTCACAAGGGTGGTTTGAAATGGAACCACACTTTGTGTGACTGCAGTTCCATTCAACATATTTTCCAATGTGGGTCAGCTGCTGTTTGTTTTCACTCGTGAATGGATCTTCAAAATGTTTACCTTTCAAAAGTATGGTAAGATGCCTTATCTACTCTATTTAAATTTGGCTATTCAAAAATAGCAGCTGTACAAGCTCTGCGAGTTTGCACAGCTGCTATTTTTGCATTTTTTGAAAAATCGTGAAAGTGTCTGAAAATGTTTGAATAATTTTGATATTTTCAACACAAATCTTCTCTATGGGGGTCCCTGGCACAAAACATTTTCTGATGGCCGTCCGCGGCCACATATATATCAATCTGGGGGTCCTTGACACAAAAAAAATTGAGAACCATTGATTTACAAGGCACTTATTTGGCCTCAGGTCTTAATGGGTTAAAGGGATAGTTCACCCAAAAACGTGCTTTTTTTCTATCGATTAGTCATCCCATGGAGACTTAAATTCGATTTTTTTTTTTGTCGCATTCCTAAGCCAATAATTTGATGACTAGCCTTTGTGTCTCCTACCGGAACCGCAAATCAAATTATTTGCTTAGGAATGCTCAAAAACTAAAAAATATCCATGAATTCAAATCTCCATAGAAAAAAAGTCATTTTGGGGGTGAACTATCCCTTTAATGTAGATGTGACAACCATGCAGGTCATTTCTGCTCATGTTTTGGTTACTTAGGCTTGTTTTTTCTTGACCACAATGTTTTACAAAAAAAAAGAAAAACTTAGATAGCATGTTATTTAGATAGGTGCTAGGTTCAATGTCTACCTGGTATCCGATAGTTTTGGTTTATACCTGTGATCCTAGTCTACTGAGGCACTACAGACTACACTGTCTCTCTGCATTTGATGCATGTGTTTACCTTGCTTATTGTCACTCTGGATAAGAGCGTTTGCTAAATGCCTAAATTGTAAATCGTAACATAACTGAGGACAGATGTTACACTAAACAGCAAGTTACATGTTTGCGGCTCTAGATTTTATTAGGCCTACCTGTTATCACATCACATTGTAAGTGTTTATAAAACCAATTATTTCAAACCATAGGTTATGTGTTTTAGCTCCTTATATTGCAATGTATGTTGGTTTATATATGTTGTTTTAAATAGTTCTGGTGGTTTAACCACATGAACCCTAGTGTACCTATTCTAGGCAGGTCAAAATGGGCAAACATTCAGCGAACAAATTGCAGATCTACAAGCTCAAAATGCATCGCAAGTTAACACCACATGTCGTGAGACATGTATAGCTCGGCTATTTTCGGCAGAGAGATTTGGTGTGAAGGGGGAAAAACAAGCAGGCCAAGTATAGACCCCTGGGGGACTCCGACTCCGGTCAAAGCTCACCGAGGTTCAGGAGGTACAGCTGTCGGTTGGGAATTGAAAGGTTTCCGGTTTGATCCCTGGCTCCCCCTGGGTTATTCTTGAAGTGTCTTTGAGCAAAAAGTTTGAGAACCACAGGACAAGATTTTATATTTTAATATTCTAAGAGCCATTATCTCATCATGTTCATTTGTACTGATGAGGTCAATATGCTTCACATTATGGCCCGTTGTGAGCTCCTAGATCGTTGATTGTTTTCAAATAGCCAACGTATAAAATAAGGCTAAAGGTATTACATGTTGATGCTATTTTGCTGGGGACCCCATGGAAACACAAAAGATATATAGATATTTTAGCTATTTAATTTTTTATTAGAATCCTGAAAGCTAACAGTTTTGGACGTAATGAGGTTTCCCACTGAATAATGCAAAGAGCCTCCTTCAAAATTTTCCAAAATCCAAAATTTGCTCCCAGTATAGCCTTCTAGAGCAGTGGTTTTCAAAGTGGGGTCCAGGCACCCCCAGGGGCCCTTGAGAGGGTTCCAGGGGACCCCATGGGTCTAAGTCTTAGACCCTAAATAGCAGACCTACAACTTCAAGCTCACAACGTGTCACAGCGTGATGCGTTGTGAGCTTGTAGATCTGCTATTTTTGGCCAATGTTCCCCCCAGAATAGGGATTCAAGTGGTTAAACGGCAGTGGTTAAACGGCGAGTATAAAGTCATTTTCAATCTGTCCTAGTGGAAACGGATATTCTCTCCAGTTTTCCTACAGTGACATCCTTGTATCTTTATTTACATTCCGTAAAGGATGTCTCGGAGTCGGAAGGAGAGTTGCAAGAGGAAGGACCACACCCCCATAATAATGCACATGTAGTATACAGTACATTCACAAGCTGCGGTGACAGGTTCACTGAGCTGCTGTGTGTTTGTCTGCTGTGAAGACAAGAGGTGTTCAGCTCTGTTCCTCAACTCATCTGCTGCATTAAGGTAGGCTTATTTATGGTAGGATTTTGACTGGCTGTATACATTATATCACGCGCACACACACACACACACACACACACACACACACACACACACACACACACACACACACACACACACACACACACACACACACACACACACACACACACACACACACACACACACACACACACACACACACACACACACGTTTGTACTTATTATACTTGTGAAGACATCAACATTTTTGGACTGCAATCACTGAAAGTTGCTGAAATAATTGCCGAAAAATAGCAGATCTTTGTGATCGGCAATTCTTCGGTGGGTGACATTGCCAGACAATACTGTACGTATGACAAAGTGAAAAGTCTAATCCTAACCCCTAAACCTAAATACCAAATCCTAACCTCAACCTGAATCTTGCTCTAATTGTTTATTATAATCTTTAATCATATATATATATATATCTTTTACCATAAAACAACAAATTTTCTTCTTAGGACCAGGAAAATGGTCCTCACAGACGTCTATTTCTCAAATTCTACTATATTTCCTGGGGATGTTTGGTCCTTACATTTTAACTTTGTTTCACACTGAACTCAGTGTCACTAAGTGTCACATTTCAGGTTGTAAAGATTGAGTTTAGAGAGCAGAATGACTTGTTTTCTGGCTCCTGACCTATGAGGTGCTGTGAGCTTGTAGATCTGCTATTTTCGGTGAAGTGATTTGGTCCATTAGCAGACCTAGCATAGAGCCCTGGGGGACTCCAGTCAACTAACTGTGTAGGATTTACAGTAAGTTGTTAAAGAATGTCTTCATTCCACTCTGACCTCGCCTTCATGACAAGGTTATTATAGTTTTGCTTTTGCTTTTTAAATGGCTTTACATTTGTCTTACAGCTGTGAAATGTTTGATTCTGTGTAAAATGTTTTTTTTTAATATTTAATAATGAAATATTATTTAATAAATAGCCTGCCCTTTTTTGTGGTTTTCAATTAGTTTTTTTGACACAGAATCAAACGTTTTATGGTCATGATTCACCAGGAGCCTGGATGTCTTGGTTTCAGGCTTTAAACAATTTATAGAGATTAGAGATTTGGAAATCTCTATGGGAAAAAAGCTATGCCCTATAGAGGAGGCTTCGCTGAAACATCTGTTGTCAATTTGTTCTTTGCTATCATAAGTTTAAAGTTATTCTCAGTCTTTCTTGAGTGCAGTGTGTGGTAGTGGACCTCATAAGGGCTTGGTCTCCCTGATAGAGACACAAAGACCTGAGGCCGATTCTACAAATGCCTTCTAAATCAGTAGTTCTCAAAAAAAAATGTGCCAGGGACCCTCAGAAGAGAAGATTTATGTTGGTGTTTTGTCTGATCATAGTTTGTGCTTTGTAGATGGGGCAGTTTGCTGGTCGTACACAAGAGGAGGAGCCCCGGGCCAACCGAAAGTCTGGCCTCCAAAGCTACATGGACGGCGGACGGTCCACTCTGATCTCCAGCCTCTCCACATGCATCGTGTTCCCCGTCAACAAGACCATCTTCCGCCAGCAGCTCCACAACACGGCCGTTCTCCAGGCAATGGGACAGCTGTACAAAGAGGGGCCCAGGAAGCTGTACAGAGGGGTCACGCCACCTATACTGATGAAGACGCTGCAGGGGACGCTGCTTTTTGGCGTCCAGGACCATCTCCTCCGCCGGCTCTCCGCTTCACCCATCGCCATCCCCCCTGATGCTCGCCCGGCGCTGGCAGGATTGGGCGCAGGCGTGGTGGAGGCTCTGGTCTTGGCACCGTTCGAGCGCGTCCAGAACGTGCTGCAGAACAGCCAGAACGACCGCCGTCTGCCCACGCAGAGGAGTGTATTGGTGAAGCTGAGCTCCGAGAGCCTGGCCTCGGGGTTCTACAGAGCCTTTCTGCCCATAGCGGCCCGCAACGCCCTAGGGAGCTGTCTCTTCTTCGGCCTGAAGGACCGGCCGCTCGCGCTCGCGGAGGCACAGGGGCTCCCCCCAGCCGTCGCTTCCTTTGTGTCTGGCACGCTGACCTCCGTACCCGTCAGCCTGGCTGGGTATCCGCTCTCCGTGCTGGTGGCTAACATGCAGGCCCAGCCGGACGGGCAGACGGCAGGAGTGCGGGCCTGTTGGAGGAAGTTGTGGGAGTCTCGGCAGCGGCGCGTGGCCCGGCTGTACCGCGGCAGCTCGCTGGTTATTCTGCACTCGTGTGTCACGTGGGGAGTCACCAATGCCATCTATGAGCACCTGCGGCGGCGTGGAGGCTGACACGCTTGTGTTGGACGACACCCGGTGTCGTATCCAGAGAGGGTGACAGAAACATACAGTGGGGAGGGGGGCGTTCATTTAATTGGCCAATCACAAGAGGAAAAAGTCATACCAGGTAGGAAGATGCCTTGTCGCATTGTATTTGGATTAGGTGGAAACCTTTTTGAGGCTTGTTTGAGGCTCCGCACCCTTAGCCAAAAGTACACCCTGCGTATGTCACTGATCACATGACCTCAATCAATTATCCAGTTCTAGGCAACATAGAGGGGGGGGGACTTTTTTCTTATTTCCACACAACAGCTCTAAGGTGTATTAAAGACATAGTTCAATGTTGAAAATGAGTGGTCTTCCCCTTTAACCCCTATAGTTGACCGGATTCCCAAAGGCTCTATACTAGGCTGCAGTTAGACTGCTGAACAAGGCATGATCACTGCCTGTCATCATGGACTTGGACTTTTGGTCATGGCCTTTTGCTCTTCCTCATGGACCTACCTGTGGATTATACCAGTGAAAAGGGTAGCCTACCGTATGTGGACTATGCGGTCGAACCTGACACACGCAGACACTCTGCACCTTAATCCCATGTACAACACGCTGATTTGTCTTAGTCTTGCACCTTAACTAACGTCCATATCATGAATGTCATGTCATGAATATTAATATGATGTATGTACCTTATGTCTAACCTCAGGTACATACTGCACCAGATATATATACAGTATATATATATATTGTGTAAGTATGTAGATACATTGTTGTTG
The DNA here is from genome assembly GCF_963280865.1 of Gymnoscopelus braueri. NCBI lineage: Eukaryota > Metazoa > Chordata > Actinopteri > Myctophiformes > Myctophidae > Gymnoscopelus > Gymnoscopelus braueri. Next base: position 50,338,022 of record NC_137621.1, on the reverse strand, counting down.
TTTTTATTTATCTTTCTCTCTTTCCCCTTGCTCCCCCTGCCCATCCCCCTCTTCTGCTTCCCTTTCTCTTTTTATGGAAATAACAAGAATGATTGAGCTTGCACTTGTACACCTGTAAACCTGTGATGTGACAATAAAGATGATTTGGATTCTGATTTTAGCCCCCTTCTTGTTTTTGCTCTATACTATAGATATATTTGCCAAACATAGCACATCTACAAACTAACAAGCTTGAACATAGCTGGTAATTCTGCTATTTTTGATCAAGTGGTCAACCCCCAAAGACCGGGAACGCATCTGTGTGTCATTTTTAGATTCACTTTGTCACTTAGGCTATTACAAAATATCAGATATACTGTGCCACGCTACGAGCTTGTAGATCTGCTATTTCTTTTTGAAATCGTGAAAATGTGTGCAAATCAGTGATTGGAATTTACTGCAAAACACATGAGGTACACCTCGCCGTTTTCTGTAACGTGGAGGGTGTATTACAAAGCCCGAGTGGCACAAACGCATAAAACACCATCGGAATAATAAAAACAGGACTACAAATGTATGCGAGTGTTAAAAGGGGTCTGCCAATAACTTTTAACAAAATGACCAAACACAGAAGTTGCTACGAAATGTCTGTTGTGCATGTTCCCCCAAAGATGGCTGTCTTTTTTATTCTTTAAAAAAAACACAAATTTAAGCCATAGCTTTTTTTGGAGAACAAAGTGCAAGTGCACCAGACAAAACGAAAACCAAGGCAGGGTTTTTCCAAATTCACGATTTTTTTTTTTTGCATATTTACAAAACGAACGAAGACACAATCCAGAAAACACACGAAGGGGAGGAAAGGGGGTACGAACGAAGTTATCGAGTGGGAAAAATCGAATACACGATCACTGAGTGGGTAATAAGGATTCAAAGAGAAAACGAGTGGGTAAGGGCACAAAGTTTCTTCTGTCATGTGTGCCCTCCCAAGCACAGATGACAGAAGCGAGCAAAAATACTGAACAAAAGGACTAAGACACAACCAAAGTCAAAGTCACCACACGAAACAGATGATCATCCTAATACACAGACACACACGCGTTTAACTAATTCCTCGGCGCACGCAGCAACCTGGGACACAGAATCAACCTTTTGTTCATTATTTGAATTCCTCTAATAGGACTAACTCACAGAACTGGTGAATAGTCAAAACTCTGCTTGCTGAGCACCATTTATCAAAAACACAGTCTTATCTAGTACAAATTCCACATGTTTGAAGGGCGTTTTCTTTTTTCACTCTTCTTTTCGTTGTAGAGTGGGACATGCCGAAATGAGGTGACCCTTTTCATGACAATAGAAACAATCACGAGTCTCCGAACCGGAGACGACATTAGAATCAGAACGAGGTGGGCTTTTTGACACAGAAATTCTTTGATTCCCCCCCACTCTGCCGCCCGTAGGATTGCGGCGTGCAGAGGGAGCAGAAAACACAGATCGGTGTGTCAAAACAAACTCATCGGCGCACACCGCAGCTTTAACCACATTATCTACCTTCTGCTCGTTTAAGTAGACAACAATACGCTCAGGTAGACAGGATTTAAATTCCTCTAATAATACCAAATCACGAAGCTGGTGAATAGTCAATACTTTGTTCGAAGTGCACCATTTGTCAAACAAAACACTTTTCTCCCTGGCAAATTCCACATGTGTTTGGTTGGCAGTCTTTTCACAGGACCTAAACCTTTGGCGGTACGCCTCCGGCACTAACTCATATGCCCGTAGTATGGTTTCTTTTACAACTTCATACTTGCGGCTCTCTTCAACAGTTAAGGCTGCACACACATCCCGAGCCTTTCCCACTAATTTGCATTGCAGTAATAGACTCCACATATTCTTCGGCCATTTCACCGTGGTTGCAATGCGCTCAAAAGTGTCAAAGTAAGAATCAAGTTATGTCTCTTTAAAGTGTGGTACCAGAGGAATATGCTTACTGACGTTGAAATCTGGAGGGCATCCCGAAGTTCCAGAACCACTTGTTCTGAGCTGAGGGGCAGGTGACCTGTCGAGCTCTGCGGCCCTGATGCGGAGTTGCATCAGCTCAACCTCCTTGGTTTTTGTTTCGAGTTCCACCTCTCGGAGGCGGAGGGCCAGCCCTAGACTATGTGAGTCCCCCCCAGCAGTGATGCAAGCTATAAGCGGGTCTGTTTCTGAGTCCTGAGGTGAGGCCTTAGCCTCTCCATCCTCAAGCTCAGTGAGCGCAGGGGAGTCTGTGTCAGCAGCCGCCTCCACATTCTCACCCGAACGCCCAGCCATATTCTCCGCCAGCCCGGTGCTTACACTCTTTATGAGCCCTTTTTCAGTAAGTTTTTCCTCTACTAAAGACCTTAGTTCGGCCTTATTGGCACCCGATGGGACAGAAATTTTGAAGACTTTTGCAATCAAATTTAACTAAATTTTAGTGCATTTATCTAATTTCTCTAAAGTGGGAGAAGTTGGGAAAGTGAATGCAACCTCATCTGTTTCTACAGCGGACATTACAACGAATCAAATACTCTACCTAACCTGCCAACCAAAACAAAAGTGGAACAAAGCTTAATTGACTACTCACCAGAACCAAAACGAACCGAACCAAACCCATGCAACCTGTTAAAACGAACAAATTAAACCGAATTGAACGAATACTCAAAAAGTAACTTTCAAAAAAGGAATACGTTTCAGGGGTAACATTTTTAAACCGAGCCGAGTCCCCAAATTATGTTACAATTTGGATCGATATTATGCTATAATTTGGAACGGACGAGCCCCCAAATTATGTTACGACCCCCTGTCTAGGGTAGGGGAGGTGACATAATAATGGAGGACAAAGTCGCTTTAAAAAATGAATTGATTTTATTTTCCTTTTTTTATGCAGAGATTCCAAACTCTTTTTGTCTTTTTTTCACCAGTGCCAGAAACTTCAGGGTGCCGGTTTACATTTGTAAAAAGGCTAACTAATAAAGAAAATTACCCCCTAACCTAAACCTAACCAAAGAAAAATATACAATACTAAACTTACTTTCCTAACTAAAGAATCAACAGAAACAAGGAAGTGGTTAAACCAAATAAAAAGACCAAACACCCCTACAAGGCGAGTGAACAGATAAATACAATACTGAATAGAATGGACAAATATATACAAAATACTCTTAACTCAAAATAATACAGGTCAGAAAACAACAGGTTTAACTATAAGATAACTAAAGGTCAAACAAAGTAACTGAAGAACAAAGGAACAAACAAACAGGCTACATGGGTTCGGGGAGACAGAGGGATTGAATCTCTGCTTGCTCTTTCAAATGAGAGCGACCAGTCCCCCATTAGTGCAGCAGTTAAGCAAACCAATTGTGCATTTTAGGAAAGAAGCATGAAACTTTCAGCATATCATCTACATACCCCAAGGTTTGATTTCAGACGTGGAAGCACTTTCAGATTGACCTCTGGTGACCTTGAGTGGTCATTGACCTCAGAATTGCATTTTTGGCACTTTTTGCCCCATCTTTCTCCATTATAATAATATATGCTTGTTAAAATGTCAGTTTTGTTTTAATAAATGAAAAATGAAACCTAATAGTCACTCTACAGAAATGGTGATTATTGTCTCCGCCAGGCCGAAAGGCATGGCGAGAGAGTATGTTTTGCCCCCTGTCCGTCCGTCCGTGTGTGTGTGTGTGTCTGTCCGTCCGTCCGTGTGTGTGTCCGTGTGTCCGTCATTCTGTCATTTTGTGTACAGCTAATCTCCGGCACCGTTGGCTTGATCGCAGTGAAACTGTGCACACACACTCCCTGGATGCCAGAGCAGAACCTCTGCCCCACATTTTTCAAATTAGCCTTTTATAGTGCCACCAGGAGGCCGCTTTTTGCAAAACACATTTCTTGACAGTACTCCTACAGATTTTATCCAAACATCACGCAAATCAGTACACAGTATCTCTATAGTCATGTGATCAACACGGATCTGTCCAATTTTCCATATTTCATCCTGATTGGCTAAGGTTGGCTTCCAAAGTTTGCAGGATTGCTCCGTTTTCAACAAAATGCCTCAAATCATGAACGCAGCTTGCGATTTCCGTGAGATTTCACACGCACATTCCCACTAGGCCAAGGAAGAAATGCCACTTGAAAATGTTCAAATCAACCTAATGGTGGCGCTATAAATGGACGATTTGTGTTTTTAACTATAACTGCACCGATCTGCATGAAACTTTGCACGCACACTCCCTAGAGGCCAAGGAAAAACAACTGACCAGCATTTTTCACATTTGCCTTTCATAGCGCCACCAGGAGGCCGACTTATGTAAAACAAATTTTTTGATATTAAGCCTTCAGAATTTATCCAAATTTCACGCACATCGGTACACTTGATCTCTATAGTCATGTGATCACGATGGATCTTTTAAATTTTTCATATTCAATCCTGATTGGCTAACATTGACATCTAAAGTTTGCAGGAGTGGCCCGTTTTGAACAAAATGCCACAAATCATGAATGCAGCGTCCGATTGTGGTGACACTTTGCATGCACATTCGCACTACATTGAAGAACAAATGTCACCCTTTTAACATTGCCCTATTATAGCGCCACCAGGAGGCCAATTTTGCAACACTTTTCTTTATTATATTACTCCTACAAAATTCAAACATCATGCAAATCGGTACACATATAGTCAAGTGATCAAGATGGTTCCGTCCAATTTTTCATATTCCATCCTGATTGGCTAATTCCGAACATTGCTGCCCCACAATAACCTACCTGACCTGGCGGAGACCTGTGCTCCGAGGAGCACTTTTTCTAGTTACTATTATGATAGTTCTGTTATGACATTGTTATAACATTAAAAACATCTAGGAGAGAGAGAGCAGCAGTAAAATAAAGAAAAACAAGAAAGAAAGTGCTAATGCATTCAAAGTGCAATATAGGTACAATGCTATTCAAAGGTGCTATTCATCTCATGTTGGTTTTGGTTTTGGGGGCAGTATATGGTGAGCGTTCAGGGTTCTAGTGAGAAGATAAGCTCATATATGGAAGGTATTGTGCTTTTTATGAAAGAAGCATGAAACTTCCTACAGTGTTTCTATATGTCATGAAGTCTGTTTTCAGACGTGGAAGCATTTCTCAATTGACCTCTGAGACTTGTCAGAGGCTGTACACATTTTGGGCTGTCAAACCCATGTTAAAACCAGAAATGTTGTTTCCTGTAAACCTTTATGATTAAAATGTCATATATAGGCTTAGCAGATGAGTTTAAGCTTGATTCCTAAAAGTTGCATATTGGGCAATTTGAGTAATAAGCATAATCAGCAAATGTATCGCTTAATGAGCAAATTACCTGGAAATAGCTAACATTTAGCGGCTAACATTTTGCGTCCAGTTAACTTAGAAAGGTGACTTAAGAGTCAAAGCCCATGTTTGCGATGTGCAGAAATTCATCTATTATCATGGTGAAGTCATGCAACCTTTCCTCATTTGCACAATTTGCATAAAGTATGTAATAATTAGGCCCAAGACCAGGAAAAAGTCTTGTTTTAGCTGGTAGTCAATTTAGAAAGGTGCTCTTAGAGACTAAGTCTATTTTTGAATGTCCAGAAATTAATCTTGCCAAAAAAAAAGCAATTTATCTGGATCCATGTCCATGTATCGATTCTCCACCTTCTCACCTGGATCCTGTGCTCACAACCCTTGCACACCTTGAGAAATCACTGAAAAGCTTTGCCATTAAGTATGAACCCCACACTGGACCTCAAGCGTCATGACATGTATAATCCATTTGAGTGACTGGAAGTGCGATATAAGTCTGTCATCATGCGGGGTGGCAGTGGCTCATGAGGTAGAGCGGCCTTGGAATCCAAAGATTCCAGGTTCCATCCCTGGCTCCTCCTGTCTTTGAGCAAGACACTGAACCCCTACCTGCTCCCAATGAGCAGGTAGGGGTATTGTATTTGTGTTTCCTCTACCATTGGTGTGTGAATGTATGGGTGAATGTGAAGTACATTGTAAAGTGCTTTGAAGAGTCAGGAAGACTAGTGAGGTGCTATTTAAATGCAGTCCATTTACCATCATCGATCTCCGCATGATGCCCACTGGCACTCTGATGTCATTCCCTGGTTGCAGTGGAACATTGATGAACATTTCTGGGATAAAAGCATTGCTTGCGGTGGCATCGCCTTCATTCTCAATGGTAAATCCTAGACAAAATACACTGTGCTTATCGGATGCTTGTGGTTGTCCTCCTCCAAGAACCTGTTAGGATGTGATACTGTCTCCTACCCTGTGAGAAGGGCAAGGTATGTGCTTAAAGTACTCCTAGAAAGTACCATGACTAGTCTCAATACAGTGCTTGGGGAACTTGATGCCACACACAGTGACCTAAAAGATACCGGTGCAGAGTTCTTCTTCGCATTGTATTGACAGACAAATATGATTCTGCACACAGTATACTGCATGTTCATCTGCAGGTCATGTTGTGGAAGGCTGCAGATCGGATCGAGCCACCTGCAGAGGAAAGACACATCACTACATCCGGGTGGGAGGTTGCTAATGGAGGGGCTGTCATGCCCACTGTTTACTCCCAGGCAATGGCTCCAGCTGTAGAGCATTGAAGGCATGCAGCGAAATAAACTGCAGATACCATTCTGTAAGACTGACTATGTAAGTGTGAAGGAGGAGAGGTCCACTACAACCCATTAAGAAGAAGGGGGGCCATAGCTGTAGAGAGGCCACCTGGGAAACAGAAGGTACCAGGTTCAATTCCCAGCCCTGACAATATGTCGGGTGTACATAAGCAAGACCCTTAATCCCTAACGACCTCATGTCTGACCACTTGAGCAGCAATAACCTTACTGAAGCAGAAGTCTGAATTTTGCCATGGTCTAAGATGAAGTCAACGAAGATGAGGAGGCTGAAGGGAATAAGGAGAGAGAAGATGAAGAGAGTGAAAAAGACCATTGAGTGTTAGATTATGGTTCCAAGTGTACTCACTCATGCTCATTATGGTACAATTTTTATCTACTCATTCTGTGTCTCAGAGGAGGGCTGTGGACAGTTGCCTTTCATTTATTTCATTTATTTCTTTATTAATGCGAGAACAATGGCTTCTATTATAGCATGCAAACTTTCCAGGAATATAAAGCCTGCAGTTTATATTAGCTTGGATTCCCCATCGATGTCACTGGTAGTCGTAGACAGGTTTCTGACAGAAATGGTACCATATTATCTCCCACCATATCCTTGAACTACTGCCATCTGATAGGAGGTTTAAGAGCATCGGGCTGGTGAGGGGAGTATAATGCCCAGGATCACTTAGAAAATTGGCACCGGGTGAAAAATAAGGGTTACAAAATCGTGGGATAAAAATTTAAGTAAAAAAAAAAAAAAAAAAAGAGCATCGGGACAAGCACCAGCCTGACAGAGACACAGAGACACAGAGACAGAGAGACACAGAGACACAGAGACAGAGAGACACAGAGACACAGAGAGAGACAGACAGACAGACAGACAGACAGACAGACAGACAGACAGACAGACAGACAGACAGACAGACAGACAGACAGACAGAGACACAGAGTGAGAGACAGACAGAGACACAGAGTGAGAGACAGACAGAGACCCAGAGTGAGAGACAGACAGAGACACAGAGTGAGAGACAGACAGACAGAGACCCAGAGTGAGAGACAGACAGAGACACAGAGTGAGAGACAGACAGAGACACAAAGTGAGAGACAGACAGAGACACAGAGTGAGAGACACAGAGTGAGAGACAGACAGAGACACAGAGTGAGAGACAGACAGAGACACAGAGACAGAGACAGAGAGACAGACAGAGAGACAGATAGACAGACAGACAGAGACACAGAGAGACAGACAGACAGACAGACAGACAGACAGAGACACAGAGTGAGAGACAGACAGAGACACAGAGTGAGAGACAGACAGAGACACAGAGTGAGAGACAGACAGAGACACAGAGTGAGAGACAGACAGAGACACAGAGTGAGAGAAAGACAGAGACACAGAGTGAGAGACAGACAGAGACACAGAGTGAGAGACAGACAGAGACACAGAGTGAGAGACAGACAGAGACACAGAGTGAGAGACAGACAGAGACACAGAGACAGAGACAGAGAGACAGAGAGACAGACAGAGAGACAGAGAGACAGAGAGACAGACAGACAGACAGAGAGACAGACAGACAGACAGACAGACAGACAGACAGACAGACAGACAGACAGACAGACAGACAGACAGACAGACAGACAGAGTGAGAGACAGACAGACAGACAGACAGACAGACAGACAGAGTGAGACACAGACAGACAGACAGACAGAGTGAGACACAGACAGACAGACAGACAGACAGACAGACAGACAGACAGACAGACAGACAGACAGACAGACAGACAGACAGACAAAGTGAGACACAGAGTGAGAGACAGACAGACAGACAGCCAGAGACACAGAGACAGAGAGACACAGAGACACAGAGACACAGAGACAGAGAGACAGAGAGACAGAGAGACACAGAGACAGAGAGACACAGAGACACAGAGACACAGAGACAGAGAGACACAGAGACAGAGAGACAGAGAGACACAGAGACAGAGAGACACAGAGACACAGAGTGAGAGACACAGAGACAGAGAGACAGACAGACAAAAAGCAAAGTGCAATAATAGCACAATAAGACATGGAAACGGAATAGATTGAAATTGAGACAAAGCAAATTATTCCAACAGGTGAAATTACTTTTAAGCTCGACCCAGCTGAGGTGGACATACATAGGACGCAGGGGGGCAATCCCAGGTTAAGAACCTCACACATGGACACCTCAACCTATTGCTATTGACAGGAATCGAACGCTCGACCTTCGGACTCACAGGCTGAGACACGACCTGTAGTGCTACAGCTTCGTCCAGGCTGAAGTTGTCTGTTGAAGATCATACATTTTTGCCTTCTGTCATGAACCAAGCCCCTGGCTGAAACTGGTGAAAGTAGCTGATCTACAAGCTCAGAAACACGTTGCTATCTGAAAAGTTGTGAGATTGTAGATCGGCTATTTTCACAATGAAGTACGTCATACATTGAAAAAAACATACTCTCAAATAAGCATTTCATGTTATCTTTACCGTTTGCACATGTATTCATTGATACAGTCATGTTTTTTGCAATTCAACTTAAATGAGTCTGCATCAAGTGAGGCTTGAACCGGCAACCTTGCGGTCGTGTGGCACTCACTTAACACATCGACCGCCAGAGGTTAATCTCATAATGTACTCACCAGTGCCAAGGTGTTATTGTTGTTTTTTTGTTTTTTTCATGTCGCCATAGATCTTGTTAAAATCCTTAAGATTGAGCCGTACACGGTCTGTTTACATCGGCGACATCTCACTGTATCTCCCAGTGAAAACCATGTGTCAAACGGGGCATCCATGTTGTAGTTAGAGCGGATTACGTTAAACAGTGATATGCGAGGTGAAAAAACTACAGGAAGAGAATTGAGTTTCAGTTTCGTCTGTAGAACGAGGGCGGACGTGATCGTCAAAACCGGATCCCAAATAATTCTGTTTCCGGTCATCAAACCGGAAACGGAAGTGGATCAAAAAATTCCGAAAGTACACCTGGAAAATTTTTGCGCGAAAAGACCGTGGACCGTAGGGCTACGGTCTCGGCGCTTAACAGTTGGATTTAACGGACCGTAGGACTACGTTCTTGGCGGTTAATGTGTTAAGGGAGAAGCCATTGGACCAACAGATAAAATCTGTGAAAAAAGAGATCAGACAGATGATACAGTTTCACGCAAATAGCTGAAGAATCCTGGGTTTAAGTGTTTTTCAAACTGCTTAAAATTGCGGACAATCTAAGGGCGGAGTGAGAGACATGGAAACGGAATAGATTGAAGAGAGAGAGAGATGGAAGCAGAATGGATTGATTGGACGTCTCAACCTATTGCCATTAACAGGAATCAAACCCTCAACCTTCGGATTGACAGGCTGCAACACTACCTATAGTGCTATAGCTTTGTCCAGGCTGAGGTTGTCTGTTGAAGATAAAAGTGAACCAGTGAAAGCAGCCGATCTACAAGCTCAGAAACACGTTGCTATCTGAAAAGTTTTGAGATTGTAGATCGGCTATTTTCAGAATGAAGTATGTCATACATTGCAAAAACATACCCTCTCAAATAAGCATTTCATGTTATCTTTACCCTTTGCACATGTATTCATTGATACATTCATGTTTTTTGCAATTCAACTTAAATGAGTCTGCTTCAAGTGAGGCTTGAACTGGCAACCTTGCAGTCATGAGGCACTCACTTAAGGGAGAAGCGATTGGACCAACAGACAAGACCTGTGAAAAAAGAGATAACACAGCAGCCGATCTACAAGCTCAGAAACACGTTGCTATCTGAAAAGTTGTGAGATTGTAGATCGGCTATTTTCACAATTTTGTCATATATTGCAAAAAATACTCTCTCCAAGAAGCATTTCATGTTACCTTTAACAGTTGCGCATGCATTAATTGATACAGTCATGTTTTGTGCGATACAATTGAGAAGTAGCCAGCAAGAGTTGAGGCTTGAACTGGCGACCTTGGATCCAGAGGCTGATGCTGAAGCGAGACGCCATTGGACCAACAGACCAGAATCAGTGAAAAAAGAATTCACACTAACACTAACACTAAGATCACTCGTTCACAAACCATTTACCAATAGAGAAATTGTATGTCTCCTCGAAACCGAAACCAGTGAAAGCAGCCGATCTACAAGCTCACAAAACGTTGCTATCTGAAAAGTTGTGAGATTGTAGATCGGCTATTTTCACAATGAAGTACGTCATACATTGAAAAAACATACTCTCAAATAAGCATTTCATGTTATCTTTACCGTTTGCACATGTATTCATTGATAGTAATGTTTTTTGCAATTCAACTTAAATGAGTCTGCATCAAGTGAGGCTTGAACCGGCAACCTTGCGGTCGTGAGGCACGCGTTTAAGGGAGAAGCCATTGGAGCAACAGACAAGAACCCGTGAAAAAGGAGATCACACAGATGATACAATTTCACGCAAATAGCTGAAAAATCCTGGGTTTAAGTGTTTTTCAAACTGCTCAAAATTGCGGACAATCTAAGGGCGGAGCTTACTGGTCAACGTGATACATGTGTTCCTCATGAGTCAAGGCACATGTGTAAGCAGGTTTAATGGCTGTCGGCCAAACGAGGCATGACTTTTGCCTGTTTAAAGTTTGCACTTTCAAAAAATCGCTATAGCGCCCCCCTTTGACCAATTGGAGTAAGATTGGTTTCAGTAATATTTGGAATGACCCTCAACATTAACGCAAAGTTTCGAAGAAATGTGAGTCTGCATGTATGTGTTAGGGGCAGATGAATAATTGTCATAAAACTGCAATATTCATTGGCTCATTAAAGCTTCATTTTTTCACTTATGGAAAATCTTTTGCACAGGTTTGTCGGCATAGGTCCAAAGTTCATGTGTAAAACGTTTCGTGCAGATTGCTCAAAAATCCCAGGAGGAGATAGATTTTAGCTGCTTTTCATATAATTCAAAATGGTGGGAGATCTAAAGGTCAGAGGTCAAAAGTCAGAGGGTTAAAGTTGTTCATCATGAGTAGACGCATGTGTGTATTGAAGTTTTATGGCTGTAGGTCAAACAGGGCATGAGTTGTACCTGTTCAAAGTTGGCATTTTCAATTGAGCGCTATAGCGCCACCTTTTGACGAAAGATTGTGAGATTTATTTCTTGATAGTTTTTCATGACCATCTACCATATGGCCGAGTTTCGTAAAAAGCGACAGCACGGTTCACCCAGAACTGCGAAAAGTGGCAGAAACAGAAGAATACCTACAATATTAAAACAGGTCCAGAGCTGAGCTCTGGCCCCGTAATTACATGACACTGTGGTATTGTAGATACCAATGACAATGACGTTGAATGAAATGAAGACATGGGTGGTGAGCAACACAGGAAACAGGATGCTTTTAAAAATACATCTCACCCACTTCCTTTCATCTGTTTTATTGCCTACAGTAAAAACATTAGTGCCATTGATGTATTGGCAACACAAAGTAAGTCCTTCAAACTTTGAGAGTGCATGTTTTAGTTTGGCTCCCCAAGTCCATAAGAATACATTTAACATTATTTTAATACTTACAATAATAGTATTATCAGGTACTTATAGGTCAGTATAATTGTTAAGGAATCATTGTAACAGTAAATGTCAGAAGTAGCCTATTCTTACAATACAGCTGTGGTGACACTGCAGGCTGTAAAAGCATTGTAGTTAACCTCCTCAACAGTGTAACATTACAAATATAATCAAAAAGATCATAAAGTCAATACAAGCATAAACATTTCTTTATGTCATCACTCTCAATTTCACTTGTTTATTTCATATCCTATATGAGTTTTCTCTCCTGATTGGATACAATTGGTACTCCGACCTGAAAATGCATTTTCTGTTTTCTAAGCAGCTGGAGAGATACCTGTTACTGAACAAACACTTTACAGCAATGATTACTATTTAAAAAATTACAGCTATTTAACATGTAGTAATAAAAAAAGACACACACTTAGCCTACTGCACCTTTAACTTCACAAACAGAACAAAAAGCTTCAAATGTTGACGTTAAGAGAAAGATCACTTCTCACAGATCCAGACTCTTTTAAATACTGTATAATGCACAGTTATGGTTTAAAGTGTTAGAAGGATATCCACTCTTCCAGTACCTGCAGAATAATGACATGTATTTTAATCACATCCACTCACATAGAGACTTTGATAGAATTACAATAGAAAAACACATAAAATATCTCAATGTGTTGTCAGTGATGTTCCATTCACCCATGTCCATTTGCCCTCAGTTCTGTTCAGACCAATCCATGATTCCACATTCACAAGGTTCAATCCGCTGATGAATTCCTGATCATTTGTGTGATCATGATTGAACCATTGAATTGAACCATTGAATCATTAATGTTCTACATTACATTCAGATTTTCACGATAATCACATAATTGTGTGGATGATGGACAAATGCACGCACACACACACGCGCACACACACACACACACACACACACACACACACACACACACACACACACACACACACACACACACACACACACACACACACACACACACACACACACACACACACACACACACACACACACACACACACACACATTAACTAACCTGTTCTTCTTTACTGTTAATGATCACCAGATCTGCTCCCATCATCATACATTGTACTCTACTTTCCTCCAAGGTTTTGTCTTCAGTAGATGTGTAATAAATGCTGCAGCCAAACTTCATCCATCCACTGAGACATGTGTCTGAACATCAAACAAGAGTTTTACCAATGGACTTTCAATGTACTTGTGACAGGGTGGAAAACGGGACATTATTATTATTTTTGTTATTGATGCACTGTTTCATCATCTTAACACCCTTTTAACCTTTATTGTGATGAAAGCACTGTATTATTTATGAATGGACATGTTTTCCCCCCGGTCCCCGAGCCACTTGGTATGCCCCGATTGACAATGACAGCGAACAGCTGTGAGATTGACTGACACTCGGGCGTAGTCCCCACGGCCCAATCCCACAGCAGGTCACGTAATCAACAGCCAACCACGACGGAGAAGGGCGCGGTGTCTCTGTGAAATGAGAATAACCGCTCACGGCTCACTCAGTTCAAAAAGGCAGAGGAGCGAGTTAGTCCATGAGCCAGAGCCCCAAAATTGAGCAATGATTATCGAAAGAGTGGGCAAAACCATACCTATATTAAATTGTTCATAGGGTCAATACGAGTAAATAAATATATGATAACCTTTCCACAGGAACAGCTTTTTCATAGTTATCACACATTTTGTTATTTTCCCCATACGTACATGACAGGTGAAAAATTTAAAAAAAGAGTTATCATAATGAAACTTCCTGAGTTGATTACTTACATAAAGACAATGATTTATCGTATTACAAGTTTTCTGAAATTGTATATTTAAATATGCAAATTAGGCATTTAGTCCATGAGCCAGAGCCCCAAAATTGAGACAGATATTGAATATTCCCTCGTTAAAAACCTTTGACTCCAACATCTTAACAAAATGAAATAAGAATGTTCAATCTGGCTTTGTCCAATGTTCCAATGTTGATTCTGGAAAGTTATGCAAATTCGGGCATATTTTCGTAATGCCCAATTTGCATATTTAAATATACAATTTCAGAAAACTTGTAATACGATAAATCATTGTCTTCATGTAAGTAATCAACTGGGGAAGTTTCATTATGATAACTCTTTTTTAAATTTTGTCATTTTTTCACCTGTCATGTACGTATGGGGAAAATAACAAAATGTGTGATAACCATGAAAAAGCTGCTCCTGTGGAAAGGTTATCATATATTTATTTACTCGTATTGACCCTATGAACAATTTAATATAGGTATGGTTTTGCCCACTCTTTCGATAATGAAATCTTGTCTGGCTCATGGACTAAGTAGGACAGAGAGCAGGAGCAGGAGTGTGTGTGAAAGGACCGGTGCGACACAGAAAGTCCCAGAGCGTAGCCGAGGTAAAGGGCGTGAGAGACGGGAGAGTGCGTGCTGCCAGCCACCGAAAGCAACGAGCAAACATTTGGCAGACGGCTCCATTATAGAAAGACCCGTGAAAGACTGTGTGTGCAGAGGGGAAGGAGAGGACGACAGCAGCGACGACCAGACCATATAAGGAGCGAAGCAGGGCCTGGAGAGGAGCGGACGAAAGAGAGGCTAAAGTGTTGCATTTTTTATTGTATTTTAATAGCACCTGCACTTTACTTGTCCATAAGTATTTGATGCACATTTTGCTATTAATTTGCTATTTGCACACTCTGCATATTGGCCGAAGAAAACCCCCGGTGTTTTATTTGAATGGCCTATAAGTCCACATAGTACTGAACGCACTATTATTATTATATAGCACAGCACTTTACTTTTGTAAAAGTACTGTTGCCTATTCTGCTATTTATTTGCGCTCTTGCTATTATTGTTGTTTCGCCCATTGTTTGCATTTTAGTTTAGTAGTGAATACATTTTAGTTAGTTTAGCGGCGCCATAGGAGGTTAGGGTTCATATTTTAGGATTGTATTATTTTGTATGTGTTTTAAAGGCACAGAGGCCTCTTGTATCAGACAGGGACGAATCTTAATAAATGTATGTTTACCCCTTTTTATCCACTGTGTTGGTCTCAGTTCCTCCTTGGTTTTATTGGTGTTGTGTTCTCCTAAAGTCTAAGTACTTACCCAGTTATCTCGAACCTGTGAAAAGCCTGTTAAAACAAAGAGAGTTAATCAAGGAGTTCTTAGGCTCCTTTAATCCAAACCTAAGTGGCGTAGTCTGCAAGGTTAATCATTTTATCCCACCAGTAAATTGACACAGTTACATGTGACTCAGTCGGCAGTAGCTCACATACTGATAATCTAACATGTACAATAGTTATACTACGTAGTCAAATACAAAACCTGAGAAAGAAAGTTTAGAAACGACCTGTTAGCGGAATGACACAATATATTTGACTGCGAGACAAAACCCTACAATAAGTTTCCATCTTTATAGGGCTGTTTATAGGCTGTAATTTAATTGATCTCCATTTGCCTCTTTTATGTCTTTTCTAAATGTTTATCCCACGATTTTGTAACCCTATTTTTTTTACACCCAGTGCCAATTGTCTATGTAATCCTGGGCACTACCTTCCCTCTGCCAACATAGGAAGGCCAGGGCCGAGCTCATGCCTCCTTCAATGCATGAGAGCAAACTGACCTTCTTGAGAGTTTCCCTGGTTGGACGTAGCACGTGGAAGGAACACGTTATTCCAACCAGTTCCCTTCCCCTCCATCAGGCGCCCCGGCTGGCCAGGGGGAGGCAGTATAGTGACCAGGATTACTGCATGTTTTTGTGAGGGTACCTACCCTTGGAGACACAGGGAGAACATGCAAACTCCACACAGAAAGGCCCTTTCGCCAACCCCACCTAGGGTATGGGCACTGATGACGCGGAGGAGAGAACCCAGGACCTTCTAGCTGTGAGGCGACAGCACTACCGACTGTGCCACCGTGCCCCCCTCTTTTTATGTCTTTTATGAAAGCTTTCGTTGAAAATAGCAGATCGACAAGCTCACAACACGGCGCAGTGTGGTGCGGTGCGTTGTGAGCGTGTCGATCTGCTATTTTCAACGAAAGCTTTCCCCACAATAAGTGGTCAAATAAAAATTGAAGAATTTGAAAAAAAATATTTACAAATAAAAATACTTTTTAGGACATTACATGAACATTATGTCTGCATTTTTATCCTATGTTAAAATTGCCTAGAGGGTGGGGCGACGGTGGACGTCACAAACGTAACATGTGGACATGTTGCTCCGATCCGCACCAAACTTGGCGGTAGGGGAGGGGTCTGCCGTGACAATATTCACCACAGGGGTCACGTGTGGCCCCCAGGGGCCACATCAAGGACCCCCCCCCCCCGGGGCCCCAGGGCACACTCAGTGTGGTACACTCAACAATGCGGCCTAAGGCACACCTTAGGTGTGCTGTTCAAAATTGGACACATATATGGGGCATACATTCAGCAGTGTTACAGCAGTGTCTAACATTTCAAATGGCCATAACTCTGTGACCATTGTTGAAAATCTAGTTTAAGAAAACTAAAATCTTGTTTGTAACCTCTCACCTTCTGTCTTAAGCGGGAATACTCTTTGTAAGTTAACCCTCTCCATCAGGTTGGTCTCTAGCTGTTTTTTCTCCAGGATCAGGCTGTTATTGGCAGAAGTATCTGCGAAGGACAACAATGCTGACAATAAACACAGTTGTTACTACTGTTCATCATGAGGTCATATGAGACATTTTTTTTTTGAGAAGAAGAAAGCCAAAGACCATACTTTGCAGATGCAAACAATTCTACCCACAAAGAGGATTAGATTAGAGATTATAAACTCCCTGGGTGAGTGATGTGGTAGTTTATTGACATGGAGTACTCACAGTGCAGGACCAGGCCTATGATCACGCCCAGCAGTATAAGACACAGCATCCCCAGACACACAGCAACAACTCTGAGAAGCCTTCCCACTGGTTTAGACTTAGACTGCTGTCCTGCAATGGAAGGTTCAGCTACTAGGTGGGCATCTACTGAGAGAGGAAAAACGCTTTCTGTAGGATATTAACATTGCACTTATTAATATAGCATTGAGTAGTAGGGGTGAATTGTCCATTTTGTTGTTTTTGTTTAGTTTAGACAGTTAGCTTTAGTGAATTTTGTGTGTCTTTTAGTTTAATTTCAAGCAGGGTTCAGTTATAGCCTGTTTCTCACAGAACTATAAAAGTGTGAAAATGCACTAAGTTTAAGCTGGTCTTTAAGAAAAGCTTAAACTAGATACTGTAAATGAGAAATAAATCAATGTTTAACAAATGCATGGCCCTTTTTGTTGGACTGTATTATATATAGGTTAAAATAGAGATAGTGTCTAGGTGGCGTCAGCTTTAGCACCCAGAGGGCAGCCAGTTTCATGGGTAGCTTTAAGATGGCACTCAGCTGCAGGGGGAGGTGGCACTATATGAGAGGGGCCCAGTGCAGTGGAAACCGAGTCTAGAGTAGAGGTGGGGCGAGGTGAGCTGATATACTAGGCCTATGTATGAAAAGATGAGATACGAGTCTAAAAGCCCCACTAGCTACACCAAACCAACCACAGTGCTCTGAACAGACCAAACATCCTCTCTACAAATACTTTTACACATCAAAGCAATGATACTGAACGATATACAGGCGCTCTTGTCACGTTTTATACTGCAATGGATTCTGAATGAAATCTGAGTAATCTTTGAGTTTTGTACACATACATTCGCAAACAGAAAAATCACAGTGACAACGATTGACAACAATGTCAAACTCACCCTGAGTGTTTGTTGCTGCTGCGTTGTCCCTCACGTCCTCCTGTGGTCCGGAGATGAACTCAGTGCTTCTGAAATGGTCCACGTTCTCATAGATGTCCACCACTCTCTCCTCCATCTCTCCCCTCTCCTCCTCCGACCGTAAAGTGTCCTCACTGTCCCTCCTCTGTCCTCTGTCCCCATCTGTCTGTCCTCTGTCTCCATGTCTTAATCCTCTGTCCCCATCTGTCTGTCCTCTGTCTCCATGTCTTAATCCTCTGTCCCCATCTGTCTGTCCTCTCTCCCCTGTCTCTATCTCTCTGTCTCACCTTCTTAGTCAAGTCCGGCATGGCATAAAGTTCTGTCGACATCTTACAAGGATGAGAGGCTTGAAGACTATTAACTACGAATAATAACTGTTTGCTCTTCTGTCTTGATTAGCTTGATCAAAATAGTACTTTACATGGTTAGATATGAATAAACCGAGTTAGCTAAACGTGAGCATGCATGTCTGTGGCTGCATGCACAATGCTCTAGCAATAAGGAAGAACAAGGAGGAAACCCACAAACGCCCCACACACACACGCACACACAAAATGAGTTCACACACACTGACCCTGCAGAGCACAGTGTCTTTAACAGTGACTGTCCAGTGAACTGTGTGAACTTTAATACATCTGCTGCTGTCTTTGACATGACTTTTACTGGCTGTTAAAATTAGACATTTGAAATGAAATAAATTATCCAAACTGAAGGTCGACACGTACCTGCATTGGAAGGACAGTATCGATCATGACAAGCAGAGATTTGTGTTTACTATGAGTCTAGCATGGAGTTTGATGTTGAATTTGATGCCTATATCAGATGGGGGGGGGGGGGGGGGCTCATTTTGAGACACCACCAGCCTACAAGTGCTATATAAATCAACTTTATTATTCATATTCATTGCCATGTGCATTTAACATTGCAGGACTGTCAAATCTGGGACATTACAATAACTCACCAACAATATTTGAACAATTTGAATGAAACAGATTTTCTATCAGTGCATTCAAAATGCCTGAATCTAGAAACAAAATGACAAAAGGTTGTACAATTACATTTTGTTTTCAGAAACACCAGTGTATTATAATACATCAAATACAAAAACAGAACATTAAAAACATTTACTCGTGCAACACCAGCTGCAGATAGCCGGTTCGTTCATGGTGAGATTAGTGTAAATTTAAGACAAGATACAAGTAGCATAATGGGGGAAATGCCAGACAATCCTCTATACAGGCCAAGTTCAGCAACAGATATTATGGCTGATAATGAAACACTTCAGTTACTTGTGTATTACGATATGCATATTTAAACTGTACTAAATAGTTTCATGGTTGTATCCTTTTGCTAGTCATGACCTACAGTAGGGCCTATGCATACTGTACAAACAAGCTCAAATGGAATAGAAAATTGGCATTCAAAGGCAAAGATTCAAAGGCAAATTAAATGACTTCATATACTGTACATAACAGGTACTGAAGACAGTAATGACTCATGGTTTAATAAATACATAATTAACAATATAAATAGCTAATTCTCCAACAGAGCATCGCAACTAATTTCATTGACATGAATGAATGTAGACCCCATTGTCGTAAATTAAAGCCATGCTGGGATAATGCTTTCAAATAAATTAAGGCAAGAGATCAACATACTATAGAAGCCATTTCTAGTGGGTGTGTAATTACAGTGACAATGTTATTGTCTCACTGTCAAATGTAGAGTTTCATCTAGATCAGTGGTTCCCGATTTTAGCTTGAGACCCAAAAGAGAAATTTGTCTCACTGGGATCCAAACTAGTGGAAATAGACGATCTAAGCTTGTAGATCGGCTATTTTCACTTCTTCTTAATTTTTTTACATATAGGACTATGCATTTTTTGTTTGAATGTTTGAATTATTTTTAAAATGTAATGTATATATATATTTTAATGGAAAATGTTTTGGAAATTTAAAAAAAGAAAAAAAAAATATTTACTTGTGACCCATAAAAATGGGTCCACGGCCAACAATGGGTGCCGACCCACTGTTTGGGAACCACTGATGTAGATTAGAACCTTATGAGGGCTGTGTCCTGATGATCAGACTGGTTAAAGGGCTAGTCATACTTGCTGCCTCCATGTAGATGGCACGGACAGTGGACGTGACAAGCTAGTGATCACACTACAATTTGGGGTCGTGCACACATTAACCACTTAAACCCTCAACAGTCTATCTACACTTAGCAAACTGGACCTGAGTTGGCCCTGCACTTGGACTGCTTTTTATTCCATCAACACAACATCTACAAGCTCACATCTACAAGCTCAACGGGATGCATTTTGAGCTTGTAGCTCGGCTATTTTTGGCTAATTTTCCCTCAGAATATGGATGCTGCATGGGGTTCAAGTGGTTAGAGTGAAGGAAATGCACTTTTAACCAGACATGCACTTGTTCCAGGGGGGGGGGGGGGGCGACGGGATGGGGGGGCGACGGGATGCGCGATAACCCCACGTTTGCAACTACTTTCGCCTGCGCACTTCACCGGGTATGGACTAGTACAGTATAATGCAGCAGGTAGCGACAACTCTCGCCCCAACCTCTCCTCAAACACAGCATGTATGATTCTGTTTCAGTGTATGTGCAGTCATTAGTGTACTTTTGCCCCACATCCCTGCAGACATGAGATGGTGACAAAATGTGTAAAATTACACAGCAAGTACAACTTGGCCATAAGGGTACAAACACGAATGCAAGAATGCAGATGTGAATGCGCCGTAGAGACACACTGAAGATGATTTGGACACAGATGTATTATAGTGTAAATGTAACAGCTGTTCAAAGTAAATTAAATTGAATTACAATTCACATGCGGATCAAACAGGAACTGTAACATGGCACATTGGCTGGGTCTGCATCGGTCCCTATGCGAGTGTTGTATACACTGTATGACGTAACATGACGTGTTGTGAGCTTGTAGATCTGCTAAAACGATTGAAAATGTCTAAACATTTTTGACAATTAATTAAAAATTTTCTTCTCAACTTTCTTTTATTTTCTTCTCCTTTAGCCCCACCTACTTTTAAAAAACGTGTTCTAGACCAGTGGTTCTCAAACTTATTCATGTCAAGTACTTGAAATGCTTAAAATATGTTGTGCCAGGGACCCCAGAATAGTAGCCTCGATCTCCAGGCTTTTATTGCTTAGTTTTGCTAAAAAATAAAAGCCTGGCCCAACTATAGCCTGTACTGGGTATGAGGAAGTGTTTCATTTCCCAACCAACCAGAGTGCAGTGGGCGTCGCTCGTAATGTTGTGTTAACGGGGCGGGGGTTGACGGACAGATCGGTGAACCAATGGGATCAGGCGCCGTCTCTCGCCGGCTCTATACACACGCCCCTTTATACACGAAATCAGGAGGGTTGCAGCAGGCTACCAGAAGAGAAGATTTGTGTTGAAAAAGGTCTTAATTATTCAATATTTTACACATCTTTCAAGATTTTGCAAAAACTACGTAGGTGATCTACAAGTTCACAATGCGTCACATTGCATTGTGAGCTTGTAGATCTGCTATTTTTGAATGGCCAAAGTATAAAATACGGTTAAAGTTTTTTTCTTTTCTTTTTTTACTGTGGACACCCCTGGAACCCCCCCACGGCCCCACTTTTGAGCACCACTGTTCTAGACAACTCTTGAAATCAATAACTTGTCACGCGATAATGACAAAAAAAACCTCGATTGATCATTTTCACAGTAGCTATGCAACGAAAACAAAGCAATTATTTTGTCCAATGATTAGTTTTCCACATGCAGACAATCAAGTGAATAAAGTAAACCACTAAAACCCCGGCATCCGTCTTCCGGGAAAACCTTCGCAGAAAATAGCAGATCGACCGATTGTCAGTCGGCTATTTTTTTAAAAGAAATTTTACGTCGAGCGAAAACAGAAAAGTCGCTAGTATAAAGCCCCGGGGGACTCAACAGACGTACGGGGTTCGGTCGATCCTTCAAAGTCGGCCATCGCACCAATGGCCAAAAAAATATGGCATTGTAAAACAAAATGCCAGACGCCAGGGGATTTTAAAAGCTCATGAGCACGTCCCTCTCCTGCACGCTGGTGTAGAAGGGCTTCCCGAAGACGAAGGAGTGCAGGCCAGAGCGCAGCTTCTCAGCCAGAGCCATGACGATGTTCAGGTCCCCTTCTACCGTCAGGTCCAGGTCCGTCTTCAGGTTACGCAGCGAGCTGAACGGCTTCTTGCCCTTTAGACTGAGAGGAGAGCAGAGGAGAACCCTTTAAGACCGGGAACGCATCAGTGTTGTCATTTTAAGATTTCTTTGGGCTATTCAAAAATAGCAGATATACAAGCTCACAGCGCGGCATGCTTGTAGATCTGCTATTTTTGAAAAATCGTGAAAATGTGCGAAAATCTTTGAATATATATTTTTAACTCTGTTAAAACTTCTAGGGGTCCCTGGAGCAAAATATTTTGAGATGGGGGGTCCACGGCCAAATACATACATCGTTTTTGAGAACCGCTGATATTATAGCAACATAATTTTTTTCAAAAAACTGTTAGGATCTAGATGACATTTGTAGAATCCCCAGAAGCAAAGATTTGAGTTTGCAAATGTTTGCTTTAAAAATATAAATATTCAAAGACCCACGATTTTCCCAAAAAATAGCAGATCTACAAGCTCATAGTGCGGCACTCGGTGGGGCTCCATGAGCTTGTATATCTGCTGACAGAGATGCGTATACACTGTATGTTGACATGACGTGTTGTGAGCTTGTAGATCTGCTAAAACGATTGAAAATGTCTAAACATTTTTGACAATTAATTAAAAATGTTTCTTCTCAACTTTCTCTTTTGAAAATAGCAGATCTACAAGCTTGTAGCTTGATGGGAGTGCTCACGTTTGGTCCTCGATGTACTTGAGCAGTGTGAGAGCCTTCCTGTGGAGCAGCAGCAGGAACTGAGCCAGGTAGGTACTCCTAAGGTTCAGACCTGGCTTCAACATAAACACCTGACCACACACACACACACACACACACACACACACACACACACACACACACACACACACACACACAGTTTGATATGCATTAGGCCATGGGGGGGCACCGACACTCAGGTGAGGATGATAATAGTTCCATGGACTGTTATTACGGACCCCCAGCTGCAGATCAAGAGTGTGATTGCGGACCGGGCCTCTCCATGGAGCACGACTGTGGATTGCTACTATGTTATACTATAGACCACCGAAGTCCTGACGTCACTCGTTCATCCCCAGGTTCGTAAAGTAATTTCGCTATGGAGAATAACATTGGGTCATCATAGAATCGTCTCATATAAGAATTGTGGTCCAAAAATAAACAAACTGTCTCTGCGATATTGTCAGGGAGGAGGTTCTGTATCGTTTATGATAGTCAGTCACTTATATTTGATACAGTCTGTTTCTGGCGAAAATTTAACTAATTCGGCGGAAGTAACATTAGCGTTTTCTCACCGTCAGTTGATGCTTCATATCCATAAGAGTCAAACCGCCGGGGTCATTTGTTTATTTTTGGAACACAGTTCTTATTTTACGCGATATTAAATACGTCTATGGGATTCAGAATGGGGGTGGAAAACCGCGAACCAGGTAGACAAACAAAGGATGTGTAAATTACGTCAGACTTCGGTGCTCTATACCAATAATACTGTTACTATATTATACTATATCACTATACTGTATATTATCTCAACATTCTTACGGTATATTAATTATACTATATTAGCCTCTATACTATTAGTCTCTCTCTCTCTCTCTCTCTCTCTCTCTCTCTCTCTCTCTCTCTCTCTCTCTCTCTCTCTCTCTCTCTCTCTCTCTCTCTCTCTCTCTCTCTCTCTCTCTCTCTCTCTCTCTCTCTCTCTCTCTCTCTCTCTCTCTCTCTCTCTCTCTCTCTCTCTCTCTCTCTCTCATAGTCACAGACTTTGTCTTGTCTAGGTGTTGTATTTCTATGTCATGTTCTTGTTCTAGTTGTTTTGGATCATTGTTTGTGTTGAATAGTTTTTCTGTAGGTCTTATGTTCACCTGTATTACATTCCCAATCACAGGGTTTGAACACTATTCTGCCTGGCTGTCTGCATTTGGGTCCTCACCACACCACCAGATTGTGACAAATAATAACAACAATAATAATACAGCGTCCTAATATGCCACCACCAATGGTACCATGAGTGTATAAGTATTAGTTTTCCAGATCATGGGGTCGATTAGCTTGGGCATGTCCTGATGTCTCTTTTTCTATTGCATTATTCTGATTAAACTAAAACCCAAAGGAATACACAGGGAATCGATTCATATTCAGTTCACAAACGGTATTCTTACCTCATCTATGAATGACTTCACCAAAGTGTCTCTGTGTGCAACATCTTGGAATATATTTCTGAAAGGACAAAATTATTGTCATGGTTAGAAAATAAATAGTCTCAGTGGTCATCCTAACATATGCAGATTTTACATTTTAAATGTTTTAAAGCATGAGTCTTCAACAAGGGGTCCGGGACCCCTAGGGATCCTCAGAGTTACAACAGGGGGGCTGCCAATGTGTGGTATCGGAACTTTTTTTGTTTTACATTAACAATTTAACCCTAGCATCCATATTCTGGAGGTAACATTCACCCAAAATACCCGGCGTTCAAGCTTACAACGTGTCGCAGCACGACATGTTATGAGCTTGTAGATCTGCTATTTTAAAATAGACTTGGACGAAGTATAAAATAGGGCTTAATCGGTTAATGTACGTTTTGTAATTACTAATAATCCTATATTAATATGGCCTATAGTAAGGGTTCCCAAACTTTTCCTCCCCCAAAATAATCATATTTGAACTGGGGACCCCCCACCCTGACAAGCACTTGGAATTGTAGACATTACATTTGGTTTGACTTGGTTCCACAGATAAATATTGTGAAATAGCCAAACTACAAGCTCACAACGCCTTGCACGTCGCGTTGTGAGCTTGTAGATCGGCTATTTTCACAGTGTTTGCCTCTTAACACATTGAGTGCCAGGGTTTTTTAAAAACAGGGTACAGTCAGTGCCTGGATTTTTAGCCATTTTTGAACCTTTTTCAAGTAGTCACAAAATATTTTCAGTGATCACCGTCCTCACGGTGATCCCCTCATTACACACACAGGGGTCTCGTACAATCGGGGAAAAAAATTAAAAACATTAGGTAATCCGTTCCATAGTTGCAGCCAGTTGAAAATAGTCGAAAATGGTCAAAAATACATAGTAAAAAAAAAAAGTACACAGGAGCCGAGATACAGGCTTTTGAAGTCATAAGTTAACCAGGAAGTGGATTGGAGTCTAAATCTTCGAAAAATGATATCTCCTGGTGCTGTCCGGACCGTTTTTGGCACTCCTCGTTTGGATTATGAAAAACGGTCCGGACCGTTTTTGGCACTCAATGTGTTAAAACGCAATATTTGCCAATTTGTTCTATTTGTTATTAAAAAGGTCTTAAAAGTAATTAAATGATAACTTTATAAATGTGCCAGATACCCTGTATACACTTATACTGTATGTTGGTATGTTTACTGTTGAGTGAGAAAACAATGTTGCAAATTTAGCTAATCATCTGGGGACCCGCCAAAATGATTTGGAACACCCCTGGGGGTCCCGATCCCCAGTTTGAGAACCACTGGCCTAGAGGGTGGGAGGGTGGACCGACGGCGGACGTCACAAACGTAACATCCGGACTTAAGTGACTATCCTCAAATGTTCTGTAGCCGACATAGCGTCTCCCACATACTGTAGAAGTGTTGCCAGATCTTGTGAGAGAAATAAGCAACCAGGTCTATGAAAACAAGCCCAAAAGAAGTGACTAGGCCACATGAACAATTGTAAATCTGCCATTTTCAATAGTGAAATAAAATGTGGAATATTTGGAAGATTTTAGAAACATTCTAACAAAACAAATCTAGCACAAAACATTTTCAGATGGGGGGTTAGGGACAAATACATATTCATTTGGGGGTCCATGACATGAAAATATTTGAGAACCACTGGTTTAAATAATAATTAGACCAAATAAGCAACTAAACTTTAGAAACCAGCCCAAATAAAAAACACAACCCGCAACTACCAATATTTACAAGCAACTTTACAGGAAAAACAAGCTGCTTATAATCAGCGACATGGCAACATCGTCCCGTGCTATATACTCTGCAACTGCCATCTAGTGGATGCATAGGTACATAGGCCTGTACGTTCTCTTATAAACGTATTGGACTATGCTGGGTGTAATAACGAGCGTACGGCCGTCCTCACCCCTGACGCACGTGAAAACCCATCTACGTGTACTCTGAACGTGCCTTTACGAGGTTGGTGCGGAACACATACTGTTCAGGGGTCGGCCATGACAATAGTCTCACCAGAGGCCACGTGTGGCCCCCTGGATTTGAAGGCTGCTTAGTGGCCTGAAAATCTAGTAATCTAAATGTACAAAGTGACTTGTAAGTATATCAAATAATAATGGAGTAAAAAGTACAATATTAGAAGAGTAGAAGTATTAGTAGTAGTAGAAGTATAGCGTATTGAAAAATGTAAAGTAAAAGTACTTCCTAATTTTACTTAAGTACAGTAGTTTCCAAGTTATTTTCCACTACTGGTTAGAACGTTTTTAGCTCAGCACCCCTGGATTACATTGTTACTTTACAAAACCTTACATTTATGTCATATTACGGTACATAAATATGCAAATCTTTCCCTCAGATACAGTATGTCACGAGGAAAACTTTAGAGAATATCAGTTTCCATTAGGACAGATTGAAAATAACTTTATACTTGACGTTTAACCTCTTGAACCCCAGCATCCCTATTCTGGGGGGAACATTCACCAAATATAGCCGATCTACAAGCTCAAAAAGCGTCACAACGTGGCACGTTATGAGCTTGTAGATCTGCTGTTTTTGGTGAAAAGATTTGGTGTAACTTAGCGATGTTCGGCGGATTTTATTTCTCACAGTCTACACAGTCTGGAAAGCCTCCTATCTCCGTGCACAGCACGGGTGAAAACGACCCGAGGCTTCTGATTGGTCTGTAGGGGGGGCGGGACAAGTGTGGTCCAATGTAAAACTCGAGTCACTTCCTGACTTGCCTACGTCATTAAAATACGACTCAAATGGAGGCTGGCCAGACTGATAAGCGAAGTGAGAAAAAAATCAGCCGAACGTAGTGAATCAGGCTGGATCCCAGGCGAGGGGTCTCCCTGTTTCTCCAGCTCTTTAATTCTGATTGGATAAAATTGGTATCCCGACCTGAAAATGCATTTTCTGTTTAATAAAGAGTACTATAAGACTACCCTTAAGAGATTTTTTTTTGTTTTGTTGCATTCCTAAGCTAATAATTTGATGACCGGCAGAGGAGACTCAATGGAGACACCACAAGTCTCCTACCGGTGGCGGTGACTCTGTCATCAAATTATTGGCTTAGGAATGCGACAAAAACAAAAAAAATCACCATGAAATCAAGGCTTCATGGGGTGTATAATTGACAGAAAACAAAAAAAAAATTGGGTGAACTACTCCTTTAAGTATAGAGAGTCTAAGTCTAAGACAAGTTCTTAAACTGAAATGATGTTGTTAAATTCTAAGTATTATCACAGTACACTGCGGCACCCCACTTTGAGAAACCCTGCTCTATAAAAGGACAGTGTGACACCAACGGGGGGGGGGGCATACGTACAGGTCGGGGGTGAAGGTTTCGTCCGTGTGGATGACCGTGTCAGGGGCGATGTCCTGCTCGCTGTCCGTCCTCCACAGGGCGCTGAGCTCGGAGCGCATGTAGCGCCGCTGGTTGTACGTGTGCTCGTGGCACGGCGGCATCTGCTTGACCGTGTTGATGTCCACGTCGATGTGCGTGGTCGGGTACGGGGAGTAGAGTACCTGGCGGAACGGCAGGACAAAACTCCCTGTGGAGTCCTACGGGGCGACACAACAAACATCATGTGTCACCAACTATGACAGTGGTTGACATGCACAGTATATAAAGTAAGTATAGAAAATCTCAATCTCTTGTCAATTTCAAAAAAACTAAACAAAAAACGTATAAGCAAAACAAAATTATAAACACAAATAACTTTGTAATAGATAAACACAAATACATAACATTTACTTTTATATTTAACATTTCTATTTCAAAAATAGCTTTATTTTAAAATAAGTCCCAGATTACAGCTTTAAAACAACATTTTCATCTGCACTTGATTATCATTACAAAACACATGAACCACTTCAGCCCTATATACACATTTCGGCCATTTGAAAATAGCCGATCTACAAGCTCACAATGCGTCGCGGTGAGACGCATTGTGAGCTTGTAGATCAAAAGATTTTAATACATTTTATACATTTGAAAACTTGTGAAATGGGACATTCTGCATAATGAGTACATTCTACTTTAAGTACATTTTGATACCAATGCTTTTGTACTTTTACTCAAGTTTTGAATTCCGGACTTTTACTTGAAACAGAGTATTTCTATATTGTAGCAGCGCAATATACAGGGGAACAAAGTTGAGCCGCGCCTGCTGTCAGTTCAGTGACTTGGAGAGTGGAGAGCGCTAAAAAACGCATCAAACTATAACTCCTGGAATCAAAGTACACACCGTGACGTGTGCGATCATGGATTCCTCCTTCATCGAGGTGAAAACATGCATTTTAATGTCATTGACTCTTATTGCAGCTCCTAGATTTCATTATGGAGTATAACTGGCATATAGCCAACAGTTAGAACAGCATTTTAGGTTTGTGGGGTCCATAAAATGATAGGTCGGGTCTGTAATATTTGGGAACAAATCGGATCTCGGAATGAACCTCACAGGTCCGGGAAAGTCTTTAGTCTTTAAAATGGGAAAGTCTTTAAAATTATGTCGGGTCCACTCAGAACGCGGAACCAACTTCACAGGTCCATCCGGGTCCGGGACCGCCATTTGAAAATAAATCTCGAAACCTGTCAGGTCTCTGAAATTTCACAACACCATTAGGGTTTGGGTCTGTCATTTTGGACCCATGAAGAGCTCACAGTACACTGTGTCATAGTACCTTAAGCAGACCCTGTACAAACAGGCCTGTGTCGTATTTGAATGAAGAGTCGGCCTTGCAGAGACGAGAGCATTTCCTCTCAACTGGGGTGAGGAAGAGACACAGCGTCCGAACTATCTGCAACACACGGAACACTTTAAGTCAAAACATCCATCGATGCAACTCAGAACTCCATACAGACGTGGAGTATGAAGATAACATTTATATTTCATAAGCTGGCTGGTGAAGTGCAAAAATACATGATGTAAAACATCATAGATCATAAGATGTTTTGTCCAGCTGGATCCAACGTGCGTTGTTATACAAGAGCAGGAGTTTAGCCATCTATAAGAGGGTCAGTCTAACTGTCTGTGTGTCTTTTTTATTAACTTTTTAATTATCTATTTAAAAAGACACTTGCATCTCTATGGGATGTCCTGGATAAATGAAGGTTGAATACAAATACAAAGAATGTGCCTCATTTTGTTTTCACAGCTAACAGCATCACGCTTTCTCGTGTTCAACAGCCGATCTACAAGCTCACAACGCTGTGTGCTTGTAGACCAGCTATTTTTTTTTTAAAGAAATGTGAAGAAATATGAGACGGCAGGGTGGCAGTGAGTTCAGTACCTTATTTACTTTGTCTGGATTGCTGCCGACCACCATGGAACTGCCACACGTCTGGAGATGAGAGCTGACAGCCCTGAAACAGCACAGACATCATGCTAAGCACGGCAGGCATGAGGAAGGGAGGTACACACACAAACGTATATATATATATATATACATACACACACACACACAGTATATAGCTCACAACACATGTTGTGAGCTTGTAGATCGGCTATTAGAACTTGCAGTTTGGTACAAGAGAAACCAACACAATTAAGTATAAATCAGGCATTTTGTTGAAGAAGTCAAGTCTGATGGCAATGCATTAACGATGGAGAGTCATGGATCATCGTCCCATGGTTGGGGAGTCCATTACTCATCATCCCATAGGCTGTGGGGACACGTCTCCATGTACGTGTGGAAGCACTTACTTATGAAGGAAGTCCTCGTGGCAGCTGTCCCCGATGTCATCATCATTTAGCACTGTGTCTTTGATCTGTTCAGCAGCGACAACAGAATGAAAGACAAACACATATCATTTTAAAAACGTAGCCAGCGCCATGACATAACACAAAAGAACAAGAGTTGTTACAACAAATGATAAAGAATAAAGTCTCATTCAGCCTCGTCTCACACTGAAGTACGTCCATGTCAGAAATATGATATTTTAACTGGATTCACAAATGTGGACACCATTTCATGTTTAGTTGACATACTAAATAAGGACTTTTCCATTTCAATGTTTACATTTAAAATTGTGTGCTTGCTTACTTACATCTATATCTTCTGGCACGCTGTGTGTCTTCATAGAGACCAACAGCTCCATGATGGGAATGATCTCTGAACTCAGCACTGAGATGATGTTGTAACCCTGAACGTTTAGACACAAAACATCACACAATACTGTAAGCCTGAAGGTTAAGACACATCACATCACATCACATACAGTAACACTGTAACCCTGAAGGTTAAGACACATCACATACAGTAACACTGTAACCCTGAAGGTTAAGACACATCACATCACATACAGTAACACAGTAACCCTGAAGGTTAAGACACATCACATCACATACAGTAACACAGTAACCCTGAAGGTTAAGACACATCACATCACATACAGTAACACAGTAACCCTGAAGGTTAAGACACATCACATCACATACAGTAACACAGTAACCCTGAAGGTTAAGACACATCACATCACATACAGTAACACAGTAACCCTGAAGGTTAAGACACATCACATACAGTAACACTGTAACCCTGAAGGTTAAGACACATCACATACAGTAACACTGTAACCCTGAAGGTTAAGACACATCACATACAGTAACACAGTAACCCTGAAGGTTAACCCATTTAGACCTGAGGCCGATTCTAAATCCTGACCTAAGTTTTTTGAAAAACTTCAAATATTCTCTATATAAAAAATATGTTGCTATACAGTATACTTAACTGTACATAACAACAACTACCCCAAAAGGGGTTCCGAAAGGTATAGTTACATATAGGGGTTCCTGGTCTAAATGGGTTAAGACACAGAACAACTCATAACACTGAGATGATGATGTTGTAGCACATGTTAAGACACAAAACATCACAAAACACTGCAACCCTGAAGGATAAGACACAACACAACACATCACATAACACTGTAACCCTGAAGGATAAGACACAACACATCACATAACACTGGCGCCTGGCATTTTGTATCAACATTTGTTTTTGGGCATGGGTGGTATGGCCGATTTTGTAGGATTAAGACACTGTATAAAGCATGGGTCTTCAACAGGGGGTCCAGGGCCCCTAAGGGTTACTACAGGGGAACTTTTTTACATTAACCACTTGAACCCAAAATCCGAACATTTGCAGAACATAGTGTTGTACAAGCCCACAACACGTGCCGCTGCGACGTGTTGTGGGCTTGTAGATCGGCTATTTTCGGCAAAAAAGAGCAGACCAAGTACAGAGCCAAAGGTCAAGTTTCCGAAGTATTTAGGGTTTAAGCGGTTACTTTTCAGAAAATACACATGATAGTGATGACAGTAATGTCAAACTGTGAACAAGTCTATGAAGCTAAATTATGTTCCGGTATGCAATCTATGAAAATGTTCAATCTGTAACGCAATGTTATACAATATGTACTGTAGTGGGGGTCCCTGCTTCGTCTCTCTCTCAGCTAAGGGGTCCTTGGCCTGAACATTTTTGAGGACCCATGGTATAAAGAATTAAAAAACGAAACGAAACGTGCTTCTCGATTATTCTAAAACTAAATGGATAGAACAGTGGTTCTCAGGGCACCCCTGTAAATAACCTTTTCATCCACGGCACCCCTGAATTACAACAGCACCTTACATTTAGGTCATATTACGGTACGTAAATGTGTAAATCTTTCCCTCTAAGATACAGTATGTCACGAGGAAAGCTGTATGAGAATATCTGTTTCTATTAGGACAGATTGAAACTAACTTACTTATACTTTTCACGTTTAAGCAGTTGAACCTCAGCATCCCTATTTTGGGAGTGGGAACATTCGCCAAAAATAGCAGATCTACAAGCGCACAAGCTGATCTGCTATTTTTGGCAAAGAGATTTGTAGTAGATCGAAAAATAATGTGCAACTCATGTTAGTTGTATTAAGTATAGACCAATTATTTGTTTACCAACATTGAGACTGGATGCACAGGTGATTGTTTCATACAATCAATTCTCAACCTGTTGTTTCGGGGTGCGCTGGTTTCAGCACACCCCAACCCCCTCTTGTGTGTTGGCTAGTGCTGCGCACCCTAGCGAGACCTGACGCAGGGACGTGCTGGCCACTGGGAAATGTGGGACAATTCCAGAAAGGCCTCTCCATTCCAGGCCGACCAGGCCGGCCGTTTAAAAAAAACGTCCGAAATTAAGTAAAAAACGTCAGAAATTAAGTAAAAAATCCACTTTACGGGCCTCTCTATCTGAGATTCCCAGGCTGAATTAAGGGCCCAGCACGTCCCTGCAGAATGGGTTTGACGCTTGCACAGTATGACGCTTGCAACCAGTGTGACGTCGTCTGTTAACACTCTCACCGCCAGGCCCGTAGCCTACGGGCCGATAAATCCAACTGTACAGCGCCGATCCCGTAGCCTACGGGCTGTGGTGCTTTTTCCTTGTTTTCGAAAAAAAAATTTCTATACGGAACATTTCATTGTAACACCACCGGAAACGGAATTATTCTGGATCACGTTTTGCCGATCCCGTTGGCCTCCATTCTAAAGCGCACACTGAAACGCCATTTTCTTCGATTGTAGTTTTTCTCCTCGCTGATCACTGTTTAACATAAACCGTTCTAACTACAACATGGCGGCTCCGTTTGACACGTGGTTTGGACTGGTAGACGCAGGGAGATGTCCGCGATGTTTACAAACAGTGCACAGCTCAATCTTAAGGATTTTAACGAGGTCTATGGCGACGTGAAAAAAACTAAAAACAACAATAAAACGTTGGCACTGGTGAGTACATTATGGATTTAACCTCTGGCGGTCAATGTGTTAAGGGGTCTATATAGAGGGTCTAAGTGGTTAAAGGTAGGGTAAGTGATATGTTTTGGTTAAAACTAAGTTTTTTGTTAAAAGGTTAAAGCTCTGTATTCTGATAGTACTCCTTGCTATAGTGTTTGTTCAGTAAAAGGGGTCTCCCTGTCTCTCTAGAGCTTTAACAACAAGAAAATAGATTTTCAGGTAGGTGACAACATTTCAGCCAACCAGGAGAGAGTACCCATTTATCAGCTTCATTTTTATAGTGTTCCAGTTCCAATTTTGTCTGCTCATTTATTTGTGTCATCACTTCCAATTAAACTTGTTTGATCTGTATCCTGACTTAGTTCTCCACCCTGATTGGATAAAATGTGTATCCCGACCTGAAAATGCATGTTCTGTTTAATGAAGAGTTGGAGAGACATGGAGACTCCTGTTACTGAACAAACACTCTATAGCAGTGGTTCTCAAAGTGGGGTCCAGGGACCCCCAGGGTTATTTGAGGGGGTTCCAGATGGACCCTTATGAGTCTGTAACTCTGAGAGCATGCAGATGGAACCCTCTCAGAGTCATGGGTGTCCCTGAAATGACAAAGCTTGAGAACCACTGCTCTATAGGAGTGAGTACTATCAGAATATTGAGCTATTTAACACTTATTTTAACCAAAGAAATGCACTTAGGCCTACCCTACCTTTAACTTGAAGTGATGTAGATACATTCCGAATATTACTAAAGTATTCTTGCGTAACCGTCAGCGGAGAGCGTCAGCCCCGGGCGATACCTACCTTCAGTGGTGGAAAAAGTACTCAAATGTTTTACTTAAGTAAAAGTATCAATACTGCAATGTAGAAGTACTCTGTCACAAGTAAAAGTACGGAATTAAAAATGTACTTGAATAAAAGTACAAAAGTATTGGTATCAAAATGTACTTAAAGCACCAAAAGTAAAAGTACTACAATATTTTCAAATAGCCTAGGTATAAAATAGGACTGAAGTGGTTAATGTATGTTTTATAATGTAATAATTTATATCTTTTAACTAAGTAAGTAGTAACTAAAGTTTTCAAATAATTGTAGTGGAGTAAAAGTAGAATATTTGCCTCTTAGATGTAGTGGAGTAGAAGTAAAAGTATAGACAATTAGAAATACTCCAGTAAAGTAAAAGTACCTCAAAATTGTACTTAAGTACAGTACTTGAATAAATGTACTTAGTTACTTTACACCACTGCCTACCTTCTGCATCCAGATGCGACCCTTGCGGATGACGTGCTTGAGCCTCTCCACGCAGACCGTGTGCAGGGGCAGGTAGAAGGCCAGCTCCGTCTGGGGCAGGACGATGGAGAGGGCGCACGTGTTCTTGTCCCCCTTCAGCTCGCCGTCGAAGATGAGCGACACGATGATGACGCCCTTCTCCGCCAGGACGAAGAACTTGACGTCGACCGCGCCGCACTCGGCGCTGCGCAGGATCTCGCCGTTCAGCGTGTGGTTGGCCAGGAAGGTGACCTCGCCATCGCTGAGGAGGAGCGCCTGGTCGCTCTGCTTCGGGGCCCAGATGTGGCGGACCCTGGGGCCCAGGATGTTGTCCCAGTAGGCAAAGGTGGCGGCCAGCAGGGGGCAGTCTCCCTCCACCGGGACTTCGGTCTTGGCCACGGCGGGCGACTGGGGCGGGCAGCCGGCGGACATCGGCGCAGGGCGGTCAGAGCGTTTGTGGAGGTGGTAGAGTTGGATGGACGGTGGACTCTCACTTAGAACCTGGGATCGTAAACGCAGTAGATTAGTGATTGCATTAAAGGGGAAGACCACTCATTTTCAACATTGAACTATGTCTCTAATACACCTTAGAGCTGTTGTGTGGAAATAAGAAAAACGTCCCCCCACCCCCTATGTTGCCTAGAACTGGATAATTGATTGAGGTCATGTGATCAGTGACATACGCAGGGTGTACTTTTGGCTGAGGGGGGGAGCCAAAAGTACACCCTGCGTATGTCACTGAACCAATGACCTCAATCAATTATCCTTTTCTAGGCAACACAGAAGGGGGGGGGGGACTTTTTTCTTATTTCCACACAACAGCTCTAAGGTGTATTAAAGACATAGTTCAATGTTGAAAATGAGTGGTCTTCCCCTTTAATGGATTCGTTACATTGGATAGTGGGCTGAAGTTAATCAAACTAATCCATTTAATTGATTATGAGGATTTTAACAAAAATGAGAAAATGTTGTCTTAAAAAAAAAAGTGAAAAGCTCACAATGTATTGCAAGCTTACAGATTGTTTATTTATGTGAGACACTTGTTCAACGAAGTATTAAATAGGGCTTAAGTTTTAATTAGAGTTATCAATTTAGAAGATTATACAAAATCTATTAGGTTACTTTTTTTCCCGTGTTGATTCATTGACGTATAAAGAAATAACCCCCCCCTCCCCTCCAAAAAAGAAAGGGAAAAACTGAAAATAAATGGTGCTTCATGATCATTCGATTAATCTAAGAGGTAATCAATAGAATAATCGCAAAAGGCTAAGGATCATGATGCAGACTAGCCCTAGAATAGCTGTGATATTTCATACATTTCATGTATTCCAGATATGCATATGTATATATGCCGTAGATCATAATATGCATATCTGGAATACATGAGCTGTATGTAATATCACAGCCATTCTAGGGCTAGATGCATACGAGGTTGTCAAGGACCCCCCAAATGTATATGTAATTACAAACTACAAGCTTGTAGTTCTGCTATTTTTGAAAAGCCTACGTATAAATGGATAAAGTGGTTAAAATGATTGTGATGCTGTGTTAACATCTTTTGCTGGGGACCCCTGGACGGATATTTTCAACGAAAAAGGATTGAGTGTAGAGGGTAACAAGGAATGGACAAGGTATATAGGGTTTAAGTGGTTAAAAGCAGTGGTGGAAAGTAAGTACATTTACTCAAGTACTGTACTTCAGTACACTTTTGAGGATTTTTTACTTTACTGGAGTATTTCCAATTTTCAGTACTTTTACTTCTACTCCACGACATCTCAAAGCCAAATATTGTACTTTTACTCCACTACAATTATTTGAAAACTTTAGTTACTAGTTACTTTGTAGATGTAAATTATTACATTATAAAACATACGTGAACCACTTAAGCCATTATTATACCTAGGCTAATTTGAAAATAGCAGATCTACAAGCTCACAGCGCGTCACATCGCAACGCGTTGTGAGCTTGTAGATCTGCTATTTTCAAACATTTTAGTACTTTTACTTTTGGTACTTTTTTATTTTGATGCCAACACTTATGTATTTTTACTAAAGTAACATTTTGAACACATGGCCTTTTACTTACAAAGTATTTTAATATTGTGGTATTTCTACTTTTACTTAAATAAAATATCTGATTACTTCTTCCACCACTGGATAAAAGACATTCATAATCATATTGATCAGCTCTAATATCTGATCTTAATAAAACAACATGATTAGATCAGGTTGTATCAGGCTGTTATCAACAACACTAAACAATAATATTTAATAATGATCAGACCAGGTTGTATCAGGCTGTTATATCAACAACACTAAACAATAACAATTCATAAAACAACACGATCAGACGGGTTGTTTGATAAGAATAAATAAGGTACTTACTGAATAAACATCATTGTGTTTGTAGATTGTTGATACTGTCAGGGCATCCAGACAGTTAGCTGCTAGCTGGCTAGCTTCAATGTTGCCAGGTTTTGTGAGAGAAACAAGCAGCCAGGTCTATGAAAACAAGCCCAAAAGAAGCAGCTACTAGGCTAGCTCCAATCGGAACCTCTCCCTCCGCTGTATAGCTCCGAGATGAGGTTCCACGTTTGTCGGGGCCGTTTTAGCGGGACATTTTCGAACATTTTCCACTTTACATGTTTCTTACCCCTTTCTGCACATCGTATCCAAAAAGTAAAGGTTTTCTGAAATGCTCTCAGATGTTTTAACTTCTATCGTACAATAAAATCTATCCAACGAGTTGAAAAAAGCGTTTAAATAGCTTCTCTCCTAAAAAGACATACCCGGAAGTTGCGCCAGCAGAGGTAACATTACTGATTCCCCTACTGGTCAAATGTTGAATTGCATCTTCTAATGCATAATATTATGGAACCGGCTGAGGAGAGAAGCTATTTAAACGCTTTTTCCAACTCGTTGGATATATTTTATTGCGCGCTAGAAGTTAAAACATCTGAGAGCATTTCAGAAAACCTTTACGTTTTGGATACGATGTGCAGAAAGGGGTAAGAAACATGTAAAGTGGAAAATATTCGAAAATGTTTCGCTAAAACGGCACCGGGCCACGTAGGACCTCATCTCGGAGCTACATAGCGGAGGGACTGGTTCTAAATGGGGCTACTACTAGGCCAGTAAGGCCACATGAGCACTTTGAACCAAAATGCAGTGGCTATTTGAAAATAGCGGATCTACA
Organism: Gymnoscopelus braueri; assembly: GCF_963280865.1. NCBI lineage: Eukaryota > Metazoa > Chordata > Actinopteri > Myctophiformes > Myctophidae > Gymnoscopelus > Gymnoscopelus braueri. The sequence continues at coordinate 50,300,432 of NC_137621.1, read as the reverse complement.
AGCTCACTCAGCCTGTAGATCTGCTAATTTCAAAAGATATTGAATAAAAATCGAAAAATCTATTTAATCCCCCCCCCCCCCCCTGGCAAGCACTGGTTTCAACAACATTTAGGAAACAAGACCAAAGAAGCAACTACACTTTAGAAACAAGCCCAAAAAAAAATACATAATCCGCAACTACCGATATTATTACTTTACAGAAAAACAAGCCCAAAGTCGCTTATAATAAACAGACCTGGCAACACGGACCATTACCTTCTAACACTACTTCCTGGTGTCAAGTCAGAACCGAAGAACAGTTTTCCGGTGGATTTCAAAATAAGACGCACTCTTCTACGTCCTGCTGAATCTTTCGGAAAGCAACATACTTCCAGTTATTACTTAGTTATTATTATTAGGCAATTACTTTATATTCTATTTGAATACGTTCAAGGAGTAAAGGAGTGTAAAACCCTACTCACTTTCAAAACTGCCCTAAAGATACACCTTCAGGAGGCTGCAATTCGAAAATGGCCCCTGTCTAAGTCTTAACCTACCCCCCTACCCCCCCCCCCCCCCCTCTTTCATTTTCTTCTTTTGTATATCTTTTTTTCACTCTTCATACCAGTAACCTGTAAGCTGATTGTATGACATTCTGTATAGTAGTGTGTATATCTGTCTGTCTCTTATATGTCATCATGATTTGTGTGCATGGGGTTCTCATCTTAAACAAGCTCAGTGCTTAATGAGTCTTCCAGTTTAGTAGACCTTGTATTGTGAATTTGTACTTCCATGTACTGTTATTCTCATGTCTTACTAAATAAAAGTACATCAATCAATCAATCAATCAATCCTGTCTTTGACATGTTTGATATGAGCCTCGCTAGAATGTTTGGTCAGGGGTGAAAGTGGCTTGAAGTTCTTCCGGATATACCCCACTATCTAATCATATTTTTGTTTCCGCCAGGCCAAAAAGCATGGTGAGAGAGTATATTTTGCACCCATCCGTCCTTCCTTGTGTGTGTGTCCTTTTGTCTGTGGACAGCTAATCTCCGGCACTGTTGGCTTGATCGCAGCGAAACTGTGCACACACTCCCTGGATGCCAATTCAGAACCTCTGCACCAAATTTTTCACACGGGCCTGTTGTAGCGCTACTTACTAGTGCCACCAGGAGGCCAATTTTTAGCAAAACACATTTTTTGACAGTACTGTTACAGATTGTGTACAAACATCACGTAAATCGATACACAGTATCTTTATAGTCATTAAACCAAACAGCCTTTCAGATTTTTCATCTTCCATCCTGATCACTAGGCAGAGGATCAATGCCACTTGAACATTTTCGTTGAATTAAACTTTATATGTTAACTCCCTAGAGGCAAGGAAAAACTTTTGCCCTGCATTTTTCACATCTGCCTTTTATAGCGCCATCAGAAGGCCGACTTATGTAAAACACATTCCGCACAACTTGAGGAACAAATGCCACCCTTTCAACATTGCCCTATTATAGCACCACCAGGAGGCCGATTTTTGCACAAAATATATGTATATTACTCCTACAAATGTTGTCAAAACATCACGCAAATCGGTACATATTATCTCTAGTCAAGTGATCAAGACGGATCTGTCCAATCCGTCTGATTTTTCCGGCCTGATTGGCGAATTCCGAACATTGCTGGAGCACACTAACCTACCTGACCTGGCAGAGACCTGTGCTCCGAGGAGCTCTTTTTCTAGTTTTTCCTCATATGCATCCCTGAACATCAATTTCTTAATGACTGGTATGGTGTAGGAATTACAAGCACACGATATCATGCATAGAAAATGGTTTATTTAAATCAAATTGTGTGTGTAGAGTAGGCCTATGTCACCTTCTTTTCACTTAGTAATGAAAATAATATATATTGTTGCATTCAAAGAGCCTCAGTCAGTGTGCCAGTGAGTGTGCAAGCCTTTTCAGTTATTGTATGTTAACATGAATTATAATATCATGTGTATGACACACTCACTCTGATTTCTAGCACACAGTCAAATCTACATAGCAGACCTGACAACGTCCAACTGGCCCAATACACACCTGCAGATCTCTGGACACCCACTAGTATTATTTGAATGATAAAAAAGCTGATAGAATACACACATCACCTGTTGGGGTGCTGGGTTAAGATAGGATCTTGAAAAGGAACAGAAACCGCACGGCCCCCGTATGAAACGTACAGGAGCTCATGAGTGTGCACGTTCAATGATTCATTATGATTGACATACAGTATGGTCACTAAATCACCAAATGTAATTCCGCAAAAGGGGAACACACACGCACTCACACACGCTCACACTCACACGCACACGCACACGCACACGCGAGCATTGAAGTGATAGTAATATTAGTATTAATAAATAACTAAAAAGTTGTTTTGGAAAAAATGAAAACATGTAAACCACAGGATGTCTGCTGTGTAGTACGTGGGTTTTCCACTCCCCAAGTTCACCTGAAAACGTTATCTTCTGATCTAGCATGTGGGTGTTGGGCTAAAAATACAAATAAGATCCTATTTAATATGTTTTCACAAATTGACATACACAATACACACACAATACATCTTTATTTTATTCAATACAAGACTGTAATGTAAATGACAGTTAAACCAGAGTTCAATTGTCTTCATACAACACACAATAGAGAGATAGGAGGGTTCTCAACCACAGTGACAAAAATAAAACTTACAATAATTACATTACATTCTACATTACAAACGTACAATAATTGCACTAAAATGTGCATCACAGATTGTAGTAAATGTTACTCTCAGGCTTGTATTCCATGCAGGACTAACATTTTGACATCATATGACGTCTTCTTCATAGAACCTGTACATCATAAATGACCCATATTTATAACCTAGTGTACATCATACATGACCCATATTTATAACCTAGTGTACAACATACATGACCCATATTTATAACCTAGTGGTCATCTACGATTGAGTAAAAAGAAAGAAATAATACTAATCTCAACTACGCTAAACTAACAAACCCACTTTAAAACTTAAAACTTGAAAGTGGAATTGAAAACAAAGGTAAAACTAATTAAAAATACAAAACCACACACACACACACACACACACACACACACACACACACACACACACACACACACACACACACACACACACACACACACACACACACACACACACACACACACACACACACACACACACTACTCAGGAAAACAATTGCACCAATCAGCCTCATGGTGGTGCTATAACAAGCCAATCCATGTCTGAGGAACTCCATTTGACAATATATTTGGCCACAATTATTTACTTTTCCCCTTAGATTGAAATGTTATTAAAACTCTGCACTGCAGTAAACTAGTGCCACTCAGATAGACTTCCATTGTACTGTATATACAAGTCTGTGCAATTCAAGTGGTTCAGAAGGTAGAGCAGTGATGTGATTTCTGTTCAAACCTGGTTCTTCCTAGCCTGCTTCAACCCACTGACTTAACGTTGGGTGTTTCTGTGTTTCTCCAGGCCACCAGAAGACAGAATGCAGGAGTGGGGAACACTGCAAGGGTGCATTACAATGTAAGAAGGGAGAACATTGATATAGTTTATTATAATTTTGTGGGTTCTGATGCTGAAGCTGGACCCAGCGAAGAGACAGAATACCACCTGTATGAAGACATAGATCAACAAAGAGGTGCTGAAGCTGGACCCAGTGAAGAGACAGAATACCACCAGTATGATGACATAGATCAACAAAGAGGTGCTGAAGCTGGACCCAGCGAAGAGACAGAATACCACCTGTATGATGACATAGATCAACAAAGAGGTGCTGAAGCTGGACCCAGTGAAGAGACAGAATACCACCTGTATGAAGACATAGATCAACAAAGAGGTGCTGAAGCTGGACCAAGTGAAGAGACAGGAGTCCAGGACACAGAGTTGTAATGCCCCATTCACACATACAGCTTCAGCGCTAAGGACTATAGCTTCAAGTTTCAATGCAATGCCTATGCAGACGAGTGTTTCATGCTTTTCCTGAGCGCTATGAAGCTAGACAGCAAAAAGCATAGCTTCAAAACTGATAAAAGCTGAACATTGATGCTATCGTGAAGCTAGTGCACTAGCGTCAAGCCAATCACAGCCCCCCGCGCCAGCACGCCCACGTGGGACCCATATGGGCCCAATGCGGGCTACTTGGGTACCAAGTGGGCATGGGCTTGAACTGGGCAAATTATGAGGGTCCCAGGTGGGCTGCATGTGGGCTAACTGGGCATGGGTTGGAAGTGGGCAAGCCCACGTGGTTCCCGCGTGGGCTGCATGTGGGCTAACTGGGCGTGGGTTGGAAGCGGGCAAGCCCATGTGGTTCCCGCGTGGGCTGCATGTGGGCTAACTGGGCGTGGGTTGGAAGCGGGCAAGCCCACGTGGTTCCCGCGTGGGCTGCATGTGGGCTAACTGGGCGTGGGTTGGAAGCGGGCAAGCCCACGTGGTTCCCGCGTGGGCTGCATGTGGGCTAACCGGCATGGGTTGGAAGCGGGCAAGCCCACGTGGTTCCCGCGTGGGCTGCATGTGGGCTAACCGGCATGGGTTGGAAAGGGGCAAGCCCACGTGGTTCCCGCGTGGGCTGCATGTGGGCTAACCGGCATGGGTTGGAAGCGGGCAAGCCCACGTGGTTCCCGCGTGGGCTGCATGTGGGCTAACTGGGCGTGGGTTGGAAGCGGGCAAGCCCACGTGGTTCCCGCGTGGGCTGCATGTGGGCTAACCGGCATGGGTTGGAAGCGGGCAAGCCCACGTGGTTCCCGCGTGGGCTGCATGTGGGCTAACCGGCATGGGTTGGAAGCGGGCAAGCCCACGTGGTTCCCGCGTGGGCTGCATGTGGGCTAACCGGCATGGATTGGAAGAGGGCAAGCCCACGTGGTTCCCGCGTGGGCTGCATGTGGGCTAACCGGCATGGGTTGGAAGCGGGCAATCCCACGTGGTTCCCACGTGGGCTGCATGTGGGCTAACCGGCATGGGTTGGAAGCGGGCAAGCCCACGTGGTTCCCGCGTGGGCTGCATGTGGGCTAACTGGGCGTGGGTTGGAAGCGGGCAAGCCCACGTGGTTCCCGCGTGGGCTGCATGTGGGCTAACCGGCATGGGTTGGAAGCGGGCAAGCCTACGTGGTTCCCGCGTGGGCTGCATGTGGGCTAACCGCATGGGTTGGAAGCGGGCAAGCCCACGTGGTTCCCGCGTGGGCTGCATGTGGGCTAACCGGCATGGGTTGGAAGCGGGCAAGCCCACGTGGTTCACGCGTGGGCTGCATGTGGGCTAACCGGCATGGGTTGGAAGCGGGCAAGCCCACGTGGTTCCCGTGTGGTCTGCATGTGGGCTAACCGGCATGGGTTGGAAGCGGGGAAGCCCATGTGATTCCCACGTGGTGTACATGCTGGCTAACTGACATGTACATATGGGCTAACTGGGCATGGGTTGGAACACACACACACGCGCGCACACTCACTCACTCACTATAAATCGAATAATGTGTAAACAGATTTGTTTTTGTTTTTTGTTTTACCACTGCCAAACTAAACACTAATGCCAAAAACAGCCAATATACAAGCTCACAAAGACGGACAAACTATTCAACCCCATTTTAAGTTGTACTATATCTTCCTCTTCTACCCCAGATTTTAACCCAGTTTCCTGCACAAGTGCTGACATATTTTACCATTAAGATAGAGCCTGCCTGTTCAGGGGATGATTTCAATCTTGACCATCAGGTCAGAATTTGTGTCAGATCCTGTGTCTAGGTGAGACATGACCTTTGACACAATCGAAATGTCTCAATAGAAGAGCAGGGAGACTAAATGCAACCACCCCAATTATATATATAGTATAAGTTATATTGTATGAACATACTCTACCATACAGATTGGACATTACATTGTATTTTTAAAAGTATTTAAGTATTTGTTTTTATTTATTAGAGATGGCCATGGCAGGTTAACTGTTTAACTGTTAACCGTTTAACTGGTAACCATTAAAAGGATCCCTGGCTAATAAACCAATCTACAAGCTCAAGCTTGTAGATCGGCTATTTTTGGCAAAGAGGTTTGGTGTAGAGGGGGAAAAAAGAGCAGACCAAGTACAAGTTTACTAAGGGTTAAGTGGTTAAAGCCCAACTCACTTTTTCTTAGATTTTAACAAGTATAAATGTGTCGTTTGTGATAGGGAGCAATGATAATACAATTTGTTCATAAGCTTGTGGATTCAGAGCTTTCTGCTTTCTTTCAGTTACATGTGCTGCTTCAAGTCAAACTACATTTGTATTATCCTGTTCAAGTCCAGACTAAATCCCCTCCCCCTGACTGCCTGTTAATGGCCCTATCTGAGTGTGACCCTGTGGGGGTCACACACAGATAGCAACAATGGAACAATGGGTATTCAAATTATCACTTCAAGGCATGCCAGACTAGTCTGGGTTTGGAGGGGTGGGTGGTTTAGTTTATTTATTTCTTTAAAGTTTAGTTTAAATTTTTTATTGTAATATGGATTTTTTTTTTTAAATAGCCGACATACAAGCTCTTTTTCAGATAGATTGTTTTAGTTAACTTTGAAAACACACAATCCTGTTTCAGTTAGTTATATTTTTTGTAAAGCCTTGTTTCTTGGCTTAGGCAGCAGTGGGGACACACATATCTTCCTTTTAGAAAGACAGAGAGTCTTTTTTAAAACATAATGAAAACAAGAAGTACAGTTGGAGGGGGTACAGCATCGTGTTGAACAGAGCTGTGTGTGTGTGTGTGTGTGTGTGTGTGTGTGTGTGTGTGTGTGTGTGTGTGTGTGTGTGTGTGTGTGTGTGTGTGTGTGTGTGTGTGTGTGTGTGTGTGTGTGTGTGTGTGTGTGTGTGTGTGTGTGTGTGTGTGTGTGTGTGTGTGTGTGTGTGTGTGTGTGTGTGTGAGAGAGAGAGCTCGGGTGTTCATTTAGAAAGTCGAATATTTACATCAGCACAGGTTATGTTTATAAAGGCTGGTGATGTTTGCTTTAATGCAGTATTACACACTTTACTTAAGACAGGCAAGGCCATTGTATTTAGTTTTCAGTTAGTATTTTATTGTTATTCATTTATTGTTTATTTTCTCAGGCATTTCTAAGGACAGCTAAAGGTCCTGTTTGCTTTGGGTCCTAAAGGCCCCCTCTGTTTGTCCACTAAATTCAAATTTAAACTGACAAAGGACTCAAGGAGCAAAGCAGAGAGGAGGATTGCCTTGTGATGGATTTCTGCTTTCATAACTAAGTAAGTAAATATTTAAATGCAGTACTGATCTCTTTAAGTAGTAGATTGTGCATTACTCTGTTCTCAAGCTAAACTTTATTTTCATGCTGTTTTATGCTGCTCAGTTTGGGCATTCTTCCTGCTTGTCTTGGTGAATCATTGTGTGTGTGTGTGTGTGTGTGTGTGTGTGTGTGTGTGTGTGTGTGTGTGTGTGTGTGTGTGTGTGTGTGTGTGTGTGTGTGTGTGTGTGTGTGTGTGTGTGTGTGTGTGTGTGTGTGTGTGTGTGTGTGATTAATTTTCCTTTATCTGTCTAACTTTAAATGTAATTTGGCAACACATTTGATGTATACCAGTAGAAGGCATGCCACAGCATATACAGTAATGGAAAGTTTCATAATTCTATAATTTCTAACAGTTGGCTTCTTGTCATTTCTATTAGGAGGACTGAAGAACACAAGGATGCAGAGAAGGCTCTCTCCAAGTGGTTCACTGGGGCTTGTGATAGAGGTGGAAACAGAGGTTGAGCTCAGAGACAGCTTCCACAACTGGATGATGCACCACCCTAGTAGACAAAGTCTCTGTCTCTCTTTCTCTCCCCTTAGCAGCACAATACTTGGTTGGTTCTGTCACTGGGGATTTAAACAGAAAGGCTCAAGAGACACCCACGTACACATAGGGCCCAGATTCATCTGCAACATGAAACTGGATCTCAGAATCCCTCTGCCCTGTTACATGGACAATGGAAGTTTTTGATGCACCTCTTATACACTATTTATACATTTTTTGGACCATTTTTATTCTTATATTTTGTTCTGTTAATAGTCTCTGTGGAGCATTGTCAGAATATTATGTTGCATTTTTGTGATTTTATGTATATACTGTATGTACACTTGCACGTTTAATGTGTGTGCCTTCTCTTCCTGCACCTTTACACTACTGCTATATTTATTTCCATTTGTATTTTCATTGTATTTTCATTATCTTGTAATATTGTTTTTAATAAATTTGTCAAAATATATATTGTCTATTTTCATCCTGGTAAAACTGAAGACGTGTAAAATGTTATACCATTTTTTAAATTTTAGGTAGTAAGAGGTAGTACCCACGTAAGGCCCACATGGGCATCCCAGATGGGACCCAAGTGGATCCCGCTGACATGCCGACATGGGGCCCATATGGTTTAGCCCACCTTGAAACCATAAGGGACCCACCTAGGGCCCCGGTGGAACCCACCTAAAGCCCACATGGGGCCCATGTGGGGCCCAGGTAGTACCCACCTAAAGCCCACATGGGGCCCAGGTAGTACCCACCTAAAGCCCACATGGGGCCCATGTGGGGCCCAGGTAGAACCCACCTAAAGCCCACATGGGGCCCACATGGGGCCCAGGTAGTACCCACCTAAAGCCCACATGGGGCCCATGTGGGGCCCAGGTAGAACCCACCTAAAGCCCACATGGGGCCCATGTGGGGCCCAGGTAGTACCCACCTAAAAGCCCACATGGGGCCCATGTGGGGCCCAGGTAGTACCCACGTAAGGCCCACATGGGCATCCCAGATGGGACCCAAGTGGATCCCGCTGACATGCCGACATGGGGCCCATATGGTTTAGCCCACCTTGAACCCATATGGGACCCACGTGGGCGTGCTGGCTGGGGGATGAGGCCTCTTCCCCCATTTCCACTTCCACTTCCACCCGCTCCAGAGACAGTTCTCTGGGCTGTGGGACCAAGTGGTGACCGCATTAAAACCTGGAAATACGGCACCACTTTAAAAAAAAACGTATTAATCTGTATGTATAAAATATAGATTCCCTATCGAATCTCTTAGTTACCAACGTTGATCTTGTGAAGCAGTTGTTTTAAGCTTACTTATTAAGATGATACAAACTTGCTAGTGTCATTTCTTTGCCTGTCTGTCTGTGTGCTGAGGCTCTGTGACCGCTGGTCGTTGAGAGGCTCCCCAGACAGCAGCGCAGTGGGAGCGGGGGAAGAAGTACAGACAGGTCATTCGGCAGCTTATTTATCAACAATCCACTCATTTTAGCGGATAAATATGTCATGTAGTCGTTTAACATTGATTCCTTTCCAATCTACAACTGCAATTTTTTTATTTCAAAATGCAGAACTGTCCATACAATATGTTTGTTCAACACAACAAGCAAGCTCACGTGCGCATGAGTGAAAGCTGTCACTCATAACCTTGGACACGCCCAACTATTGCTTTTAGCGTATCTTCATGCTCTAGCTTCACACTTTTACATCTGAACAGGGCGTAACTCGAAGGAGCTCATCTCACATCCATTGTTGGAATTTAATTTCACCTCATGACCCACACAAAGTACAGATACTTGTAGCACGGAGACAATAAGGAAAAAACCAAACTCAGACAGGCAGCCATTGGGTATAATGAAACAATTGATTGTATTCAGATCAGAGAGACAATAGAAGGTTTACAGTATCACAAGTCCGCAACATCGGCCGTCCGTCTCTCCGCCGTGTAACAGAGCAAGCACGAGCTTTTAACATTGTCCAGTAACATAAACATATGACATCATAGGATGTGACATCGATGAGGTTCCGTGTGAAGGTGGACTTCTCGGATTGGATGAGAGCGATGGTTACGTCGTCGTCTGATGATGGTAGATGATGATTGTGTGACAGTTTATCTCTGGACAACAGCGTCCTCATGTCTGGGTCAAACACGTTTGACATCTCTGACCTGTCACTGGTCAGTGGAGATTTGGTGACACTAAGGGAGACAGCTGTAGAAGGGAAGAGAACACCCAGATACCGTGTTCCCAAAACAAGATTGCCGCAGAGAAAGCCTGCTTGCGTTTGACCTTGGCTTGCAGACACAGAGACTAAGAGTACAGAGTACTTTTACCATGACAAAGTACAGGCCCATATGAGACCATAATTAATAGGACATTTTAAGGTTAAGGGACCCTAGACACATTATGATAATTCAGATAAGAGACCAAAATGACTCTATCAATCCTACATCTTATCATGATTTGGATAGGGTCAAAGGTCAAGCTGATCAGGTCTCACCTTGTGACATTATTCAAAATCAAATCAGACAGGCAAAGATTTAAAGGACTTAAGGCCAAAAATAAATGGTTAGATAACATACACATTTATACTTCTTCAAAAGGACTGTATAATTTATTAATTCAAATAGGAAAGGACTGTATAATTTATTAATTTGGAAGCAAAACAGGGCTATAGTTCATGAATTCCCAAGACACTCCACACGTTTCCACAAGTTTTCCCTTTGCAACTTTGCAAATAACTTTATTATAATTCAAAAAAATCTCAGCTAATGTCACCGTCCCAAGCAAATCTTTTCAACATGTTTGGTTTAACTAAGACAGACAATTTTAGCACAGTTTAATGGCATGGCAGCAGAGAGATTGTAGGGAGGGACAACTCACCAGTCTGTAAGTTTTCATATTGAAATCTGACAAGAGACCTACGTCTCGGGTCATTGATTGTTTCTGTACACGTTCAGAAATAGAAAAGTTACCTTCCTCCTTGTGGAGCTGCAGTCCTTGTGCTTTATCAAGATACAAGTATTTAAAATGGAACGGGACACTTCTGTACCCTATGTAAATTTGTACACTTTACACTTTACTTTGGGAAAAAACTTACGTGATATCGTCTTAAAACTCAAGAAATACTTCCTGATTGCATGTAGGCATGTGGCATCAAACCTCTGTCTATCCAAGACACAAGTTGAAATCTGTAAGACAGAATGGAAATCAAATTTACTGTTTGGCAGAGTTTAAAACAGTTTGTAACCAGATATAAAATTAAAGTTTAGCCCTGTATGTACAATTGTATGTACAATTAGCAGGTAATGTGACCTTATAGTTGTCCAGGAATTGGATTTAATGGGGTGGCTTCTAAAATGAAACACAAAATGAAAATGAAACACAAAACACAGCAATTAAACATTTAAATCAAATATTTAAATCAGATATTCATCAAACTCCCCTCTATTTGACACCCATATATCTATAATATAATGTGTGTCAGATGCGAAAGGAGAAAAAAAACATTTTTTTTTTCTAATTAAAAAGTTATAATTAAAACTTTTAAAAATAAAATATAACAATGAAAAATAAGGAATAAACATCTTTGTTCTGAAGAGTATATTGAAATGAGATAAGTACAGAAAAATCGCTTCTGAAAATTAGCAAATCTACAAGCTCTTAAAAAATCTTAAGTTAAAATGATAAAATATCTTCAAAACTTTTAAAATAAATCAAAATGACTTTATAATAAACTTAATATTATAGTTAATGTTTCCCAATATTGATATGGAACAAATTGAATCTTATTGTGGGTTAATTTAACGGATCTATGTTTTAAATGGAATTCAATAGTGACTCAGCTAGTAGGATGACGTTGCCATGGAAACGTGTCTAACGTACCACTAACACTTCCTGCTGAAGGAATTATGGGAAATGGAGTTTTAAGAGACCAGAGTGACTTTGTTCTAACTGACTGGAGAATGACAAAAATTTTGACTAAAATGGTTAGAACTAGCGAGACAGACACACGCATTCATTCACGCATGCCTATCACTCATACATAGATAGCAGGGAGAAAAAGATAAACAGATAAACTTTCATTCCTTAGCTCCCTCGCTCGCCCGGACACACACACCGTACGACAGCTTGCTGACCCATAGAGAGAGAGAGAGATAGAGAGAGAAATCGTTCATTAATACACACAGACATACAAACATACCGAACATAGATATCTTCCAGCAACAAACTCATTTTGGAATGAAAAAGATTTTAACCTGATTGGTTTACTTATTATTTTAATTATATTCAAAATATTTTAAATAAACTAAAACTTATTTTTAAGGCAAATATAATTATACTGATGGTTCAATGAATTTAGAACAGATAAAAATATATATATTTTAAACTTTTAAAACAAGCCTTCATAGTTATAGTGTGATTATTATTCTTAGCCTACTTTGTTATTAGAGCAGCTCTGAACAAGAGAATGTAAACAGATAAGACACGGGAGAAGTGAGAGGCTGTATATTGGATAAGGGGTTTAAAACTTAATATATTAAATGGATGGATGATTTAACTACAGTGGTCAAAATAAAACAAACATATAAGACAAAACAAAAAAATGTACAATGGAGTAATTTGGACGTATAATTTGTAGAGGACAAATCCCCTACCCGTCCCTCAATGGAGTAATTTGGACGTATAATTTGTAGAGGACAAATCCCCTACCCGTCCCTCAATAGAGTAATTTGGACGTATAATTTGTAGAGGACAAATCCCCTACCCGTCCCTCAATAGAGTAATTTGGACGTATAATTTGTAGAGGACAAATCCCCTACCCGTCCCTCTCATAAACATATACAAAGACAAACTATATAATGACCCAGGTAGATAAGAGAATTTATGAGACATTCAGGAATGTTCTCCCAGGGATAAAAGTTGATAAAACATTTTTACTTGACTCACTCCCTAGCGGAGTTATGTTAAACAGTAATTTACAAACAGGCTGATAATTATAAGACACATGGTTCGGTAAAGACAATACAATAAAATAAAGAAAAAGGTACAGTATACTCATCAGATCAAGGTTGGTTCAGGGATCCCGACCCCGATGGCTGGACCATGTGGAATTTGAGACATGTCGAGGGTCCAGTCCAAAGGTCCAGCGATCGCGTCCAGGTCCAAAACAAAATAAATTGTGATACTGTTCAAAGTTAACCTTCATCTGAATAGAAGTGATAAGTCGTTACACCCAAGGCCGGTTCGTTTGATACGTATTAAAATATGGTCTGCCGGGGAAAGAGAGTCTGATAATAGCTCAGTTCCCCCCCCGTACACCATATTTCAAACATATCCTGGCTCGATGGACCAATTGTTGGAATTTAATTTCACCTCATGACCCACACAAAGTACAGATACTTGTAGCACGGAGACAATAAGGAAAAAACCAAACTCAGACAGGCAGCCATTGGGTATAATGAAACAATTGATTGTATTCAGATCAGAGAGACAATAGAAGGTTTACAGTATCACAAGTCCGCAACATCGGCCGTCCGTCTCTCCGCCGTGTAACAGAGCAAGCACGAGCTTTTAACATTGTCCAGTAACATAAACATATGACATCATAGGATGTGACATCGATGAGGTTCCGTGTGAAGGTGGACTTCTCGGATTGGATGAGAGCGATGGTTACGTCGTCGTCTGATGATGGTAGATGATGATTGTGTGACAGTTTATCTCTGGACAACAGCGTCCTCATGTCTGGGTCAAACACGTTTGACATCTCTGACCTGTCACTGGTCAGTGGAGATTTGGTGACACTAAGGGAGACAGCTGTAGAAGGGAAGAGAACACCCAGATACCGTGTTCCCAAAACAAGATTGCCGCAGAGAAAGCCTGCTTGCGTTTGACCTTGGCTTGCAGACACAGAGACTAAGAGTACAGAGTACTTTTACCATGACAAAGTACAGGCCCATATGAGACCATAATTAATAGGACATTTTAAGGTTAAGGGACCCTAGACACATTATGATAATTCAGATAAGAGACCAAAATGACTCTATCACATCACATAACTGTAACAACTCAGACAATGTCAGATTGGTAAATTATTATTTACCCTGGAGAAAACCCATTGAGATTTCAAAATATTTTCCAAAGGAGACCTAATATATCACTTCACACTGATATCAATCCAGGAAGATACTATTACCTAGGAATAATTACTCAGATGTCATCACTCAAGTAGTCTGACTTGATACACAGAGACTACAAACTAAAATCCTGATTTCATTGCCGTAATCATCAGATATAATAATGTGATTTCATTGACTTAATCATCAGACATAATATTGTGATTTTGTTGACTTAGTTTGTTATGCTTGTTCCTGATCTGGCAGTTCATGAGCCTAATTGTCCAGGGGAAGCACCTTTTTAGCAGCCTACTGCCTGTGGCTCTGTGGCTAGAATCTGGAACAGTCGGTGGTTGAGATGACCTTTGTTGACACAACATCTATCATCTAGATGTCCTGAATGGAGGGAAGTTCACATCCACTGATGCACTTAGCTGTCCTCACAATCCCCTGCACTGCAGTGGTTGAGGTCAGTACAGTTTCCATACCAGGCAGGTAGGGCGGTGGATGTAGGCTAGGGGAGGCTAAGCCTTTCCAAATGTACTGCTGGCTACTGTGCATGTGATCGATTATGTGTGCAAATCTTTCAATATGTATTTTTAAAGCAAACATTTTTAACTAAAATCTTTGCTTCTGGGGATTCTACAAATGTCTTCTAAATCAGTTAATTTTTTTTAAATTTTTTTTTACTTATGTTGCTATAATCAGTGGTTCTCAAACTTTTTCATGTCAAGGACCCCCAAAATGATATGTATTTGGCCGCGGACCCCTATCTCAAAATATGTTGTTCCAAGGACCCCCCCCCCCCCAGCAAAGATTTGAGTTAAAAATGTTCGCTTTAAAAATATATACATATTCAAAGATTTGCAAAAAGAAATCTCTATTTTTCAAAAAAATGTAGATCTACAAGCTCATAGCACGGCACTCGGTGACACGCTATGAGCTTGTAGATCTGCTATTTTTGAATAGCCAAAGTATAAGATAATGGTTAAAGTGGTCACACAGATGCGTTCCCGGTCTTAATGGGTTAAAAACAACAACACTGAACGGAACAGAACAGAGATCGATAGACACTTCAGGCGCTCGGGTGGTGCAGTGGTAAAGTACCTGCCCACCATCGCGGAGTCTGGGGGTTCGAATCCACCGCGGTGCATCCAGCTTCGTCGAGCGTCTAATACGAACACAATTGTCCCGTGTTCGGGATGGAGGGAAGCCAGGCAGGGAGGGTGATATTAGTCTCTGCACATACTCCTACGGAGTATTCCTTCCTGTCAGCAGGGAGTGTTGGGTGGGAGGAGTAGGACGAAGGCTCTATACTTCCTCCCGGTGGGAGCTCCTCATCGGCAGGTGAGCTCGTGACAACATACAGGAATGTGTGTGGGGAGGAATGAATTGGCATGATGACTAAATTGGGGAGAAAAGGGGTAAAAAAAAAGCCCTAAAAAAAACAGACAGACAGACAGACAGAAGTACTTTACGTGCTGTTCTTGGTTGTAAATAGAAATAATTCCCCCCCAAACCACACAGACAAAAGATAAACGAGGACAGACAGACAGACAGACAGACAGACAGAGCTTCCTATGCGCATCCCCCAGCTGATTTGAATGTTGTTTTTTTTGGATAATCATTCATACATTCAAGTGGTTAAAAGATGTGATTTTTAAACGGAAGCCTTGTTGTGATGTTATTTAGCTTTGTATGGGGGGGGGGGGGGGGGGGGGGTTAAATCAATACATTTTGTTTCATGGTCAGTCATTCATCCTGGAGCTGTTTAATACTTTGGTCAAATATTAGCCTTCCCAAACGTCAGGCTCAACCGCCGCCTATGCAGGCAGTGATGCATCCAGTCAGGATGTTCTCTGTGGTTCCTCTGTAGAAGACCTATAGGACCATGGGCCCATGCCCCAAGAATTCATATTCCCAGCAGGCAACACATAAACAGTAGGGTAGGAAAATGAACCTAGTCAACTTGATGAAGGGCCAAGCTATAGTCAGTGGTTGCTCTGACTTCATTAGTCACCAGCAGCATTCACTCTCCATTCACTGCTCTGTGTTTGGAGAAGCTTGTCTGGATCACAGATTGAATCTTGTCTGTTTCCATCCTTTTCATCCAGTCATTATAACTATCACATAACTTCACACTTATCAATACATTGAATAATTGACCCTATTTGATGCATTGTGTGCAGGTTTCCATCTTTTTCATCCAGTTATTATAACTATCACATAACTTTAGTTACAGTTATCAATAAATGGAGCAAATGGATCATACTAAATGTATGTGTGCAGGGTGTGAATGTCACAGTTAAAGGAGTAGTTCACCCAAAACAAACTTATTTTCTATCAATTACACACCCCATGAAGCCTTGAATTCATGGAGATGTTTTAGTTTTTGTCGCATTCCTGAGACAATAATTTGATGACCGGGTCATCGGTCAATAGGAGACTCAGTGGGAGACTCTTTGAGTTGCCGGTCATCAAATTATTGTCTCAGAAATGCAAATTCAAGGCTTCATGGGGTGTGTAATTGATAGAAAATAAGTAATTTTTTGGGTGAACTACATTTTGATCATTGATCATTCAGCTCATATATTCTCACACTGTGAACCATCCCAGTCTTAGGTAGAGAACTATTGATCTCTGGTATGACGCAGGTTTGTTAATATGATATTACATATATTTTTCTTATTTTTCTTTTTCTTTTTACAATGTATACACTTGTTACTTTTAAATCTTTAATGGGATTAATAGGGGTATATCAGTAGGAACTAGAAAAAGTGCTCCTCGGAGCACAGGTCTCCGCCAGGTCAGGTAGATTATTGTGGCGTCTTGGTGGCACTATAATAGGTCAATGTGAAAAGGGTGCCATTTCTTCTTAGGCCTTGCACGGCAATCGGACACTGTGTTCATGATTTGAGGCATTTTGTTCCAAAAATGTGGTTTGCTAAATTAGACCTGCTGGTGGCGCTATAACAGGCCAATATGAAAAGGGTGACATTTCTTCCTCGGCTTAGTGGGAATGTGCGTGCAAAATTTCACGGAAATCGCACACTGTGTTCATGATTTGAGGAATTTTTGTTCAAAACGGACCTATCCTGCAAACTTTGGAAGCCGATGTTAGCCAAGTAGGATGGAATATGAAATATCGGACACATCCATCTTGAAAACATGACTATAGAGATACTGTGTACCGATTTGCGTGATTTTTGGACAGAATCTGAAGGAGTAAGAGCAAAAAAATTGTTTTACAAAACTCAGCCTCCTGGTGGCGCTCTAAAAGGCATATGTGAAAAATGCAGGGCAAATGTTTTTCCTTGGCCTCTAGGGAGTGTGCGTGCAAAGTTTCACGCAGCTCGATGCTGTTATAGCTAAAAACGTGAATCGGCCTGTTATAGCGCCACCATGAGGCTGATTTGAATGTTCTCAAGTGGCATTTCTTCCTGGGCCAAGTGGGAATCTACGTGGAAAATTTCATGCAAATCGCATGCTGCGTTCATGATTTGAGGCATTTTGTTCGAAATGAACCAATCCTGCAAACTTTGGAAGCCAATTTTAGCCAATTAGGATGGAATATGGAAAATCAGACAGATGCTATGCAGATAGTGTGTACCGATTTGCGTGTTTTTTGGACAAAATCTGTAGGAGTAATATAAAAAAATGTGACTAGCAAAAGTCGGCCTCATGGTGGCGCTATGGCAGGCTAATCTGAAAAATGTGGGGCAGAGGTTCTGCTGTGTTATCCAGGGAGTGTGTGTGTGCAGTTTCACAGCGACCGGGTCAACGGTGGCGGAGATTAGCTGGTCACAGACAGAAGGACGGACACGCACACACACACACATGGACGGACGGATGGACGGACGGACGGACGGACGGACAGACAGGGGGCAAAACATACTCTCTCGCCATGCCTTTCGGCCTGGCGGAGACAATAATCTTGCATTATCATTTAATTGTCAAAATATGTATGCTGTGTTTTTTGTTTTGTTTATATATTTTTAAAGAACAGTATGTGTTATGATCAGTAAGCCATAGTTTGAATAGGAGGTTATTGTTTAAGATGACGTATAAGCTGTTAGTATACAATAGCAGTTAAGCAACTTTAGTTTGTATTTGATCCTTTTCTTTGTGTTACTTATTTATCTATCTCTATCTATTGTTGGATGAACACTTCATTGAAGCTGGTATACCGTACATATGGTCCATTATGAAGAAGTCTGTAGGACCATGAAACCCATTCAAAGTCCATTGTTTTCAAAAGCACATGGAACTGAATGCACCTTCATTACTGTAAAGTTGACGGGTTTTTGACATAACAGTGTTAAACAGTTGAATTGATGAAATAATGTAATGTTTGTTTCTTTGCACCTTGTGAAATAAACACAAAAGTCCTTGATGAAAATGAAGAGTGTGCTCTCCTCAATGTGTTGTGTGTAGTAGAGGAAGCTCTCATTGATTACCATGAACACAAACATATCCAACAGCTTTTCAATGGTTTCATAACAGCAGCAGGAGACACACACAGCGTTTACAACATATCTATCTATCTTTAACACAGATGAAATACTTTATTGGCAATTAAATAAACAACAACAGAGTCATTCTTCAAGAGTGCCAATGTGGATTAATACACAAACACACATAAAAAGCCGAAGATTGTTTCCATTCTGGTCCACATCGTAGACATGCTCCAGCTTTACTGACTGCTATTGTGTATGTCTGGATCTAATCTCGTAAACCGCTGGAACAGTCAGCGCCAAACCTCGTATGCACGCTGCCAGTAGGCCACAGAAGTAATTTATGTTCATAAATTGTTCTTCACATAAAATTATGTTGCATACCTTTTGAAATATTCAGCAAGAATTGTTATGATACAAGTCAACGGGCACACACACACACACACACACACACACACACACACACACACACACACACACACCAACCCGATCTCACACGACTTAGTATACATTGCACAGAGGTTTCATTCCGTGCATAGACAACTGGAAAACCCGAAAATCCGTGCATAGCCGCCTCGCATCTCCCCCATTGTGACTAAACCATTTTGGAGGAGCGCAGACTCAAGGGAACTGGAGCCACATGAGGGGCCACCGAGTGAGCTAAAGCGAACGAGTTGCCGTCCCGAACGTTGCGACGTTCCCTTGAGCCTACTCGGCGCCGTTTGAGTTATGTACCAATAGTTTTTTCCGGGTTGCAACTGGTTACGCCCACCGCGGGACTCGCCGTATATATGCACAGATTTTGGGGTTTTCTAGGCGACTATGCACGGAATGACGTGCATGGGTCTGTGCAATGTATACCACAAAAAGCAGAAACTTGTTGCCATTGTGGTCCACATAGTAGACATGCTCCAGCTTTACTGACTGCTATTGTGTATGTCTGGATCTAATCTCGTAAACCGCTGGAACAGTCAGTGCCAAACCTCGTATGCACACTGCCAGTAGGCCACAGAAGTAATTAATGTCCATAAATAGTATTTTGTTGGATACATTTTGAAATATTTAGCTAGAATTGTTATGATGAAAGTCAACAGGGCTGTGATCATGCTGAATCCTTGGCCTAATATGTAGGCATACATCATAGATATGGTATAGATACCAGACGTCATAAGATGACTGATGTCACGATCTGTTCACATGAAGTCTGAGATCCACATTGGAACCACACCTCTCCTCCACAGTAGCAGGGGCACCTGCATCCTCAGGTGGATCAGGACACAATAGGCTCTATGCACAGCAGCCATTTTGGAAAGGAATTGGGCCTTCACAGGTGTTACCAATGATACTAATTGAGGCTCTGTTCCATTTAGTGTAGCACAGTGGTTCTCAAACTTTTTCAATTTCAAGGACCCCATAACTCTGAGAGCGTACACTCTTGAGGGGCCATTTGGAACCCCCTCAAGATACCATGAGGGTCCCTGGACCACACTTTGAGACCCACTGGTGTAACAGAGTGTTTCCAGTGAGCCAACATGGACAATATCAGCACCCTGACTCTGCGGAACAGAGCCTTATTTTGTATCATTGGTAAGTACAGGTTCCATGCTAACTAACCTTATAATGGTTCACAATACCTAAAACACTTGTCTTGTCTGACTGAAATGCTCTGATATCCATTAACTACGTGTTGACTTATAGTTTGTTTGAATGTATATACATACATGTTTTGGTTCATAGATTATTTCCATAGTTATCTGCATCACATGGGGACTTTATACTACTGTAGATCAAACAAGGCTTGGCTTGGCTTGCACCCGCACTCACGCGCACACACACACACACACACACACACACACACACACACACACACACACACACACACACACACACACACACACACACACACACACACACACACACACACACACACACACACACACACTTTTTTTTTTTTTTTATGTCCCATCTATCTGCATATGCATATTGACAACAGAGCAGAGACTGACAGCAGAGTGGTCAAGTCATTGCTACAGCTTCACTATAGTGATCATCAGTCCTGTATGGCTATGTGCAGGAGTTTTATATTTAATATTTTTATACAAAATTACAAACCCTTAAGGGCTGACAAGCTTCTCGTCCAGCCACTGTCATCTATATAATACCTACTGGCTGCTGCAGTTGTCGCCTACAGCCATACCACCCTGAACACGCCCGACCTCGGAAGCTAAGCAATTGGTTGGGCCTTGATAGTACTTGAATGGGAGACCATCTGGGAACACCAGGTACTGTAAGCTTTTTCATTTATTGAGCATCTCTCTCTCTGTTTC
This sequence comes from Gymnoscopelus braueri, assembly GCF_963280865.1. Classification (NCBI taxonomy): domain Eukaryota; kingdom Metazoa; phylum Chordata; class Actinopteri; order Myctophiformes; family Myctophidae; genus Gymnoscopelus; species Gymnoscopelus braueri. The sequence goes on along the minus strand of NC_137621.1, from coordinate 50,279,739 downwards.
TGTGCCGCTGATATTATAATATGAGTTCTTCATTCTTTGTGGCTGAGTTACCTAAGTAACTATTAGTTACATTTTAATTACTAGTTGTTGTTTAGGATGCATGGATTTCTTCATCAGATGGCTTTTTATTGTAGCAGCAGCTTAACCAGGATTTTTCTACTGGGGACTTGACAGATTATGATAAAAAACTATTTAGCATCTTCATAACATCACAGTAGCCTATAATGTTAATTAGGGATGCACATTATTAATGAACTAATTCACCAATTTATTTTAAATTCAAATGATAAAACATATATATAATGACAACTTATAGATAATGTTACACTCTTTATATGAGCATAATCAGATTGAACAACAATAGATCTTGTATCTCTTGTATTTTATGTGTACTATTTCTCTAGAACACACATACAATATTCACTTTTATACCACCAGAGGGCGCACTTCACCTTTACAAGTGATTCAACACTGCATCCATATGCACTGAATTTAGACAGGAAGGATATTTCACACACACACACACACACACACACACACACACACACACACACACACACACACGCACGCACACGCACACGCACACGCACACGCACGCACGCACGCACGCACGCACGCACACACGCACGCACGCACACACACACAATTGTAGCACTGTCCTGTTTATATCTATTTTTACACAAAATGCTTGTCTTGTCTTGTCTGACTGTGTGTTTAATCAAGGCCAAATGCTCTCATATCAATGACACATTCATTGTATTGGACGTTATCACAGCATTATGTCATTACATGTTTATATACATTCAACAAAGCATTGTTAAGTCATATCCATCCACACATTGATAACAGAGCAGAGACTGACAGCAGAGTGGTCAAGCCATTGCTATAGCTCCACTATAGTTGTACTAATCATCAGTCCTGTTCGTCCATGTAAAGGAGTTTTTATTTTATTTCATACAAAATTATAAAAAGTGTCTCCTTGAACTGGAGTGAGAACAATAATAGAGCAGATGAACAGTAATACAACATGTGACAGAGTGTCATATACAGTATGAAAAGTGTCATTTATACAGTTTGGGGTTATCCTCATTTTTAAGGTATTGGTTTTAAAACACAATTAAAACCCCAATTTCAGGGACTGACTTATGACTTTACACACACAATTTAAATGATATTTAATAATACAAATATACATGCAATATATAATTATAACACACTTTCTAATGATGCTTTTATCCCTCACAGTGTCCATTGTGAACCTTGCAGGAAATAAACTATTTTTATTCTTTCCCGTGTCTGCAGAACCAGCCAATTACATTGACTGACCTGATTTGAACTAAACACCCATTTCATGTCATTTATTCGACAGATTAATACTTCCCCATTTCTTCTTTTTATCACGATAACATACAGCTAAATAAAGTCCTTTATACATTGGTTTAGGAGTGCAACAGTTAATAGAACTAATCAATTTTATTTATCAATAATAATAATAGTAATAAGTGTAATAATAATAATAACAGTAATAACATAAATATTATTATTTATTTTGGGACAAACAAAGGTGTATATATATATATATATATATATATATATATATATATATATATATATATATATATATATATATATATATATATATATATATATATATATATACACATACATACATATATACATATGTATATGTATATATATATATATATATATATATATATATATATATATATATATATATATATATATATATATATATATATATATATATCCTCAAGTTCACAACTCATCACAACTCATCACTCATCACAACTTATCACATCACAACATCACAACATGCAGCAGATCTTGTGGTATTTTGTGATAGGAATTAAAATTGTTCCCTGTACATTTTTTAATGTAGAGAAAATATATTAAAAAAATCGTGCTACACAATTATTCAATTAAACCATCTAAAAGGTAATCGATGGGGTAATCACTATAAGAATGTTATCGGAAATTGAGAAACTGAAGTCCTAAATTGATCAACTGTAGTATGAGCTCATATTATATTTCAAAACCGAGGGCATATTCAGCAGCTGATATTTTACACACCGACGACAACGTGCCTTTGATCGAGGCTTGGTGTGCTAAACCGACGTTTAATGAGCCAATACATGAGCACAGATAAGATCACAATCAGCACCACAGCGATGACAACCCACAGCCACACCAAACTGCCACCAGTGGCCGAGGAGGTCACTGTGTGTGGGCTGATGCTCGCTGCGACGGACACGTCACTCTCCTTGATGCATTTAACTTCATCTTCAAGAACATAACCTTCTCCACAATAGCAAGTAAAACTCCCAAAACTATTGGCACAGGACTGATCGCACTGACTGCTGTCGCATTCATTGATGTCGACGCAAAAGTTGTCGCTTTCCACAAAGCCATCGGGACAGTGGCGGTCTCCTGTAGCGCGGTCGACGGTGATGGGACATTTTTCCGCTTGGCAGAGCAGTCTGCGTTGGCACCGGTGAGGGTCCTGGCTGTGGGGGATGTAGCCGTCAGAACAGGAACATGTGTAGCCTCCGTTCACGTCTCTGCACGTGTGTTCACAAGGACCGTCTGAACAGTGTTGGTTGGGATTTATTATTGTCACACTGCGCTCATCTGACACTTGTGGTGCATCGTTCCTGGGAGTCCTCAAAGCCGATGGGTTCTTGTGCGCAAAATGCCAGGGTCCCCATCGGGGACCCTGGCATTTTGCGCACAAGAACCCATCGGTTTTGTCCGAACACGGCCTCTCCGTCCACTTGTGATCATTTGAAACAGAAACACAAGATGCAGAGCAAACGCCAATGTTTTCTTTCCAGTTGCTTGAGGAGGGGGTGTAGGCACTGCCCCCCGGGCTGGCGGTCCACTCGTACCCCCTCAGTGGGAGGGACAGGTTGCTGCAGCGTCCCTGCGGTAACCGCAGCCCGATCCAGAAGTATCCAGTCGAACCGTCTTCAAGTAGTCTGTCAAAGACGCTCCTCTCTGACTGCTCGGACTCAAAAGACACCAGTTCGCCCTGAGAATCTTTGCACATTTCTCCAGCTTTGTCAAAATCCACGTCACTTTGGACAGCGACAGTGTTGCAATAATCCTCCTTGACGCCAACTGCTGCTCCCGGCTCCGGCAGAATAATAGCAATTGCCGTTATTATCAGGCAAAAGAATGACATTATATTCAACTGCTGTGTGCTCATGTTGGTGAGGTTTTAAATGGTCAGGAAGTCAGTAATCCAAGGATCGACGACGCCCTACAGTAGGTACAGCGGTGGTAAGGAAGGAAACAGTGGAGTAACTCAAATAGTACAGGATGTTTCTAAGAAAATGAAGGTGAACATGCCGCCCATGAATGTTATTTAATTGAATTCAGGAGAAAATATTTAAATTGCAGGTGCTTATCAGGCTAGACAAATACACCTATACAGCATATTATGACAGAGCAGAGTGAAGTTTGGATAAACAGCTTTCAATGTGTGTCCTGACTCACCAAGCACCGATCTGTGGTATGTTGTATGTGCACTGGCCTGCTGTACTTAGGGACCGTCGTAAAAGTGCAATATGGGCATTCTCAATTTGGAATAACTTTTAGTTTCTGAGCATGCAAGTGTAGAATCAAGTGTAATGAATGTCCTCCACCCACTCCCAACCTCAACCCCTGCAATATTTCACAATGAATAAATAACACTTGTTGTCAGCTGTATCGTTGTGGCTGGGATTTGCTTTTCAATTGCTGTAAACTATGAGTGAGCTCCAGTGTTGGCCAATAATTATTAACTTTAGACCATTATTCCTTAGACCAGTAACTAGTAGTGTAACTTATTACAAAGGCCAAAACAGTAATAATATACCAGTAATTAATCCAGGTGAGTACTTACAATGACCGTGATTTACAAAATATATTAAACCTATAATTTATGCTCCATAAAAGGGGGTTGTCACACAAAAAAAACTGATCTACAAGCTATCAACAGTGCAGTGTGTCACATTGTTAGCTTGTAGATCTGTTCTTTTTGAGCATACACCCTCTTGCGTATTCATGACATAACATTTACGTGCAAAAGTAATATAACTTGTACTGTAACTTTACTTATTACACTACTTATTACTCCGTATCAAGAGCAAAGTAATATTATTAGGTCAAGTTACAAGTAACTTACTTTTACTGAGTAACTTGGCCAACACATGTGAGAAATGGTGATACAATTCTGATGTTGATCATTTATATATTTATTTTAACTAGGGACCCCCCAGTCTGACAAGCACTTGGCATTATAGGAGTTGAGGCATTATATTTAGTTTGACTCGGTTCCACAGATAAATATTGTGAAAATAGCTGATCAAGCCCACAACGCCTCTTTCTCAGGTAATTTTTCACCATTTTGCCAATGTTTAGTTTTAGTTTGTTGATTACTTTTGACGCTGTAATAGTCTTTCTTTCTTTTTCTTTTTTCAAACTAAAAAGTCCTTAAATTGTCACTTTAGAAATGTGCCGATACCCTGTATACCAGGCCTGTCAAACTCGCGGCCCGCGGGCGTTTTGCGGCCCGCGGAAAGGTCCATAGCGGCCCGCGAAATACTTTGAAAAATAGTAAATTGACACTACATCTAACAGACATAAAGTCGCAGTTTGCATTGCTGTGCTGCCAAGCAGCTCGCCCCTCGCCCCTCCCCCACTCGCTGCTACTTGACTGAGTACCTCTGATCGCCCAGGCATTGTCTAACCAGCTGCGGAATGTTCTGGCTGATTGGCTCGTTAACAGTCTATTCAACTAGTCTCTTTGATCGTCACACAGGAGTCAGCCCAGCACGGACATGTACACACACTCTCTCTCTCTCTCTCTCTCTCTCTCTCTCTCTCTCTCTCTCTCTCTCTCTCTCTCTGTCTGTCTGTCTGTCTGTCTGTCTGTCTGTCTGTCTGTCTGTCTGTCTGTCTGTCTGTCTGTCTGTCTGTCTCACACACACACACACACACACACACACACACACACACACACACACACACACACACACACACACACACACAAACGTAGTGCAGTGTTATGAAAATAACTGCTCCCTGACATTAAGTTTGTTAAAGCAAAGAGATGTCAGGTGTCTGGGAGCAGCAAGTGATTTAGATGAAATTTCATGCTGGCTACACCATGTAAATTTGCCATTTTTGAAAATATAATAATGGTAATAGGTAGTTAGAAGCATTAATCATATATGTGTTAAAAACGTATAAATGTATCAAAGCTGCTTCTTTTATTTCTCAGGAGCTTGCCCAGTGAAATCCTCAGTATTAATTGAACTCAGAGCGTATTTAACATTCAATCTGGGAAAGCATCTGTGTCATTTTAAGATTTATTTGGCTATTCAAAAATAGCAGATATACAAGCTCATAGTGCGGCACTGAGTGCCACACTATATGAGCTTGTAGATCTGCTATTTTTGTAAATGTAAATAATTAAAGTAGCTAATCTTCATAAAACATGTTTTTAAAGTGATATACTGTAGTTATAGCAGTGACTGAGATGTAGTGGAGTAGAAAGTTCTGGAAATTGGAAATACTCTAGTAAAGTAAAACTACGTCAAATCTTTACTTAGGTACAGTACTTGAGTAAATGTAATTAGTTACTTTACACCACTGTTCTATAAATGTAATTATTTAACCACCCACACACATTACCAGGTATTGTTTAACTTCAAATTATTCTACTTAAAATGGTTTATAATAATAAATGTAATAATAATAATAATAATTATTATTATTATTATTATTGTTACAAATTGCATTGTTTGTTTTCTGAGACAAGACAACAGATTGAAAAACAATGCTGTATAACTGAATGCGTGTGAGCGCGCATGTGCGTCCGCAACTGGTTCCTGCCCACCTTCCAAGTCACCATTTGACCAATCTTGCCCGGACACCAAAATGAGTTCGACACCCCTGCTGTATACACTTATAATGTATGTTGGTTGGTTTACTGTTGAGTGAGAAAGCAAATCCCAAATTCATTTGCCCCCCTGGGCACTTTTAGGACGGCCCCTAAGCAAGCGTCAGTGAGCCCAGACGGACAGACACTGGAAGCTAATGACTGCACTCAACCATTAGGCTTGTCACCATCATGATGTTTTGGTTGATGATTGTTGTACAAATAATTTAGATTAATTATTTAATTGTTTTTTTTATATAAATATATAAAATACGTATACATCTACTTCACTTTTCTGTTTGCTCTTTGAGCCTTTTTTTAATAAAACAAGTTTACATGGCAGATAACTTAAATATACGGTATGTACACAGAAGTGACTGAACAATGACTGGTGCAAATAATCAATACAATATGCTATGGCCAAAACAGACCTGTATAATAATTTTATACTTTCAAAACATCTACATAAATTCAATAAATATAATAATATAATACTGACAAAGCAGAACTACAAGCTCACAACATTGTGTTTCACTTTATAAGATTGTAGTATTGTTATTTCTACTATTTTCAACAGATTAATTTATACGGATGAATAGAATGCATAGGGCAATTATGCAAAATAATTATCTGAAATAATCTTGATCAGGAAATTGTGACAGATCTATCAACCGTAATGATTTCACACCTAATAAAGCAAGAGGAAAATGTTCCCCATTTTCCTCTCTAAAATAACACTATTATGTTTGATGTTATGTACATAGATTATATTTAATGATGTTAAAATGCATGTTTAGCAGGTGAATATCAAACAAATGTAAAAAAGTACTTTGTTTTAGAGAGAGAGAGAGAGAGAGAGAGAGAGAGAGAGAGAGAGAGAGAGAGAGAGAGAGAGAGAGAGAGAGAGAGAGAGAGAGAGAGAGGATTTCTCACTACATACTTTGTCCTAACCGTAGATGTTTAATGAGTTACATCATATTTAAGTTGCATGTTCATTCAAATTAGTCAAATATAATGTATCATATGCACATGATTTTACAGAACAATAATACAGGATTAAAAGTAACTTAATTAAATAGCCCTATGTTATGGAAATATATAGAGCAGTTTTTATTGAAATATATTTTGGTAGGCAACAGCACTATTTTGTGTCTTTACTTTTATCAAAAACACACAAAATATTAATAATAATACATATACATATACATATACATAATCGCTGATAAATAACACACATAGCTGACCACCTGAGGAAAACCTTTGATACACATTTATTCATTTGAGGGGAAAAGACAAAGCAAAACAATATTCATGTACAGCAAGACAATAGCATTACTATACTACTGATATATGGACTGGCACAGCAACTCAAATTACATTTTATTTTGAATGTCAATGCATTGCATGACATTTAGACATTTTCAGATTTGTAAAAAAAAAAGGTAAATGGTAAACACATTGTGAGCTTGTAGATCGCCCATTTTCACTGTTTTTCAAAAAAATATAATGTTCATTCATAATGTTTTTGTATTTTTATATTTTTTTGTCCCTGGGTCCCTTCCTATATGTAATGGAGTCAAAACAATGTTTGTCTTTCACATGTAGTGAAAGTCATAAGCTACAAAAGAACAAATAAAAGAAAACTGAAGTACAGTAGGCTACTCAAGTAAATGTACTTGGTTACTTTCCACCACTCTCCCTATCACATCCAGTTATGGGAGAAAAAAAAATCTGCAGCACAAATAAAGGAATAAAATCCAACCACTACGCTTCAGATTCCAGAGGTGATGCAGGCGGGTCATCTGTCAACACTGACTCATATAACTTTTCTAAATGTGGTTCAAATCCGGAGGAGACCCAACAGTACCCATCGGCAGTGACAGTTTTCTTCACTTCCCTTTGGGACCGACTGCATCTAAAAATAACAATCGCCACGGTCACCATGACTAACAGCAACAGAGGAATAACTGAGCCGATGATACAAATCAGCATCCTCGAGTTGAACGGCTTGCTGACGCGCACGTTCCTTCCAAAGGAGACATTATTTGGCGGGTCGGCGATGCTTGTGCTCACAGAGTGCAGGACCGGCACGTCGGTGGGAAAAGTCTGGTTTGGGTTCTGGCTCTGGACAGTGGGAATGGTCGACGGCTCGGCCGTCCGCAGCATTTCCACGCGTTCGTTGGGCGGCGAAGTAGCGCCCACATCTGTCCAGTCCCAAGCGCAAGAGATCCCATCGTTACCTACGTGAGAGTTTTCTGGACACGCACACGTGAAGCTACCTATGGTGTTGGTGCATCTGAACTCACAGCGGCCGGAGAGGCATTCGTCTACGTCCACGCACAAGCGGCCGTCCTCGGACGCGACGAAGCCGACGTCGCAGTGGCAAGAGAACGATCCCAGCGAGTTTAGACACTTCTGATCGCATCTCGATTCGGCGCACTCGTCCACGTCCTGGCATTTGCCGTCGACCATCTTGTAACCTTCGTTGCAGTCACAGGTGTAACTGCCTTGCACGTTGACGCACGCGTGATCCGCACAGACCAGCGTCTGACATTCGTCTATATCCGAGCAGTTCTGTAGGTTCGCATCGAGTTTGAATCCCACGGGACACGTGCAGGTGAAACCCGAGTCCCCCATGATGCACTGGTGTTGACACGCGGCCTGGCGACAGTAGTCTTTTGGGCTACAAGAGGCCTGGTCCTGGCTCAGTTCGTAGCCGTCTTTACACGCACACAGCACCCCGTCTGCAGCCTCCAGGCATAAGTGTTCACACCCACCGTTGTTGAAGGCACAGTTTTCCTTTCCCGACGCACAGAGGGGACCAGCAGAACTCCATCCATAGGAATCGTCCACTGCCCTGCACATAGAAAAATGTTCCTGGTCGTCGCCGCACGAAACCTCGGCATACGTTCCCAGTGGCAACGACTTCATGTCATTTCGCAGTGGCTTGGATGAAAAGGGTGCCGTGTAATTTATCTGCCCTGGACCCATGAGCGCCAGAGGCTTGCACATGCCTTTGAAATAAAACTTGCATGCGTAAAAAGCCGTCTTTTTGCACTGCCCGTCCACCCATTTCAGGTGATTCTGGCCCGACGAAAAGTAACGAATCTGGGCGCATCGCTCCTCCGTACACGTGCTGATCTGCGGCTGACCTGCGGCCCAGTTGGAATACTGGGCATCTTCCGTTGACGACAGCCACTCGAAACCCTTGAGAGCCCTCTCTGGTAACACACACTGCCCTCGGCGCAGTTTCAACCCGATCCAAAACGGAGCTGACTTTTCTCTACGTCTCCCAACCAGAGGGAGAAGTAATTCAAGCACTCTCTCTTCCTGTCTGTCGGTGACGGTCATCAGATATCCTCCATTGTCGACACAGTTCGCATGAGCCCTATCAAAGTTCACCTTGTTCATGTGCAGCGTGTAGCAGGCCTCTGAGGTACACAGCGCTCGCTCAAAGTCAGCTGCTCCAGATAAACCACAGACGGTGACGAGATGTAATAGAAGAATCCACAGCATCATTCCCACATACTTCAAATCAAGCATCTAGTCGATAGGTAGGCCTACTTGCACTGTACCCAGAGGATCCTCCTTAAGTGGCATCAACGCTAAACCTGACAAACATTGCCCGTCGGCTGCCAAAACGCGAGTGGTGTGAGTTTGACTGGGACATTCAGGGCCCTGTATCCTGTTTGCACCGTAAACTGACGGGAAACAATGTTTAGCAGCAGCTATGGGGTACTTTTCACCTCCCACCAGCTTCCCCAGTTCCGGTGCATGAACACAACACAATAGCATTGCTCCTCAGTGTTTTGACTTGTTTTCCAGATGTCTCCGGTCAGGGCAGCCTCGTCTGATGTGAGGGCCCAGTCCAGTGAGTTTCCAGCACTTGAAGTACACTAGGATTAATTATGTTCTACGGTAGAGGTTTTCAAATGGTGAGTTGAGGCACACTGGTGTGTGGTGAGACAAGATCACGTGTCTCTTGGGATTTTGCAATATACTTATTATTATTGTAATATACTGTGGCTATATACAGCTACAAACAGTTTAATTGCCTATATCAGTGCTCATTTCCCAATACAGATGCAAATTATATACCCTACAAATATTTAACAACTTTCTACCTTATTTTCGTGTACCGGTATCATTATAAGTGATAAAAAAACAAGTCATTATAGGTGATAAAAAAAAACATTATTATCATTATGTTTTTCTTTACAAAAAAATCCCCCCCAAAAAAAATATATATTATGAAGATAGCGATGTGAAGCTTGTAGATGTGCTATTTTCGCTATAAATACAGGCGTGACTTGAGATTTTGATTTGCACATTGGTGTGCCGGACACAAAAGGTTTTATGTCTGACTCCCCTTTATGTCATCCCCCTCTCTTTCTGTGTGAAGATATAGCCTACATAGGCTACCCTTCCATTTGCACTTTGTACACGTGTGTGTGTGTGTGTGTGTGTGTGTGTGTGTGTGTGTGTGTGTGTGTGTGTGTGTGTGTGTGTGTGTGTGTGTGTGTGCACACACGTGCGTGCGTGCGTGCGTGCGTGTTTGTGTGTTGTCAGGAGAGCCACTGTGAGTTTCTCAGTATTGGTAGAGTTTCAGCAGACAGTGGCATGTGTGTGTGTTCCTGTCAGACAAACAGAGCGCTTCCTGTGTTTGTCTAGAGGAAGTGCCTCAGCCTCAATCACAGGAAATGAACTAACCCCACAGCCCACTGGCCAGGCCAGATAAGCACAGCATTATAAAACCTACTTCAAAGCAGCTCCCAGATTCTCATTCTTGTTGAACTCACCACGTATCTCGTGTTTAATCGACCACAGAGAGCTATTCTACACAGTCAACTCTTAAATTAACTCTGACTCTCATGGCTCCATTGTTGCATTTTCAAAGTTAATCGCTTTACTGTAAGCCTGACACCCTCATATGACGGCCACACATAGCAACGTGGAGTGAGCTTGTAGATCAGCTATTTTCACTGCACAACACCACCCTACGATGTGTATAAATGAAGCATTTATGTTGCCTGTAACAACATGCCAAAAATTGGGACACCAATGCTAATGTGATTCTATTCTATTCTATTCTATTCTATTCTATTCTATTCTATTCTATTCTATTCTATTCTATTTATCTTGTATTGTCAAGTGAAAGCTAGCAGCCACACTTAAAAAACTGTCTGAATCAAATGTTTTCACTTTTACACATGGAGAGGATTATGCCCGTTCGAACAAACACCAAATAGCATAAAGCTTTCTAGACCCCTGAGAAGCCTGTTATGAAAGACCATCAGAACATCCTGTGGTAGGGTGCTATAATGGCTGGATAAACAGCTTTGAAAAAGGTCACAGTTTGATATATTGTCACTGTCGGGTGGAAACGGTGTATGTCCAAAACTGAACGGAAAAGGAAAACTCATAACCTGCAAGTATTGAGGGGTTTAAGTGGTTAAACGTCTGAAAAGGCACATTAACACAAATATTAATAGAAAAGATAATGTGTAAACACAATTTTGCAGTGGTACAGCATGTGTAATGGGGGTCCCTGCTTCATCATCAGTCCCTCAGCTAATGGGTCCTTGGCCTGAACAACCTTGAAGACCCCTGTTCTAAAGTCATTATCTTTAAGGCTGTTCCTCTCTAAGCGGTGAGCCAGTGCAAACGTTTTTCAGGAAAGGAGGAGTCGTGGATAGAATCAGATGAACTTGTAACCCAGTGCTGCTAATCAGTCTAGCACAGTGGTTCACAACCTTTTCAGGCCGCGACCCCCCAAGATAATCATATTTGAGCTGTGGACCCCCCCCCCCACCCTGATTCCGCAAATACATATTGTGAAAATAGCAGATCTACAAGCTCACAACGCCTTGCAATGCGAGGCGTTGTGAGCTTGTAGATCGGCAATTTTCACGATTTTTGCCGCTTTCTTATATTATTTGACAATTTGGCCAATGTTTCACCAGTTTTTATAATATAGTTTGTTGATTACATTTGATGCAGTATTGCAATATATTTTTTTAAGGTATTACAAAGTTCTTAAACGTCCTTAAATTGTCACTTCACTGTCATCTGGGGACCCCCCAAAAAAATCATGTGGGGACCCCCCTGGGGTTCCCGACCCACGGGTTGAGAACCACTGGTCTGGCACACTAAGCATGCAATGCTAAACCTACACCGACCGTTCTGAACACGGTGCTTTTCAAAATAGGGGCCAGGGGTAGAAACTGGAAATGGGAGGGAAGTACAGAATAAAATAAATCAATGATATGCTCAAAATACAGACATGTTGGACGTGGTTAAACTGTCATAATAAACTATAGATGTGTGTGCGTGCGTGTGTGTGTATATCTTAGATCACATGTAGGCCTATTTGACGGTGCAGAATCATAACTGCCTTGATGCACGTAACATTAATGAGCATCAACGAGTCCGTTGGGACTACAGAGCTAATGACAGGATGTGACGCGCACGCACACACACACACACACACACACACACACACACACACACACACACACACACACACACACACACACACACACACACACACACACACACACACACACACACACACACACACACACACACACACACACGTACACTTTCTTTCTTTCATTCTTACTTTTTGTGTGTTTTAACTTGGTTTCACATCAATTATTTGGTTTATAAACATGTAATGAGTAGTAATCGTTCATCAAACTTTATTTGGCATTAGTAAATAAAAAAATACATTTTTACAGAGTAATAACATTTTATACAGGTTAGCAATATTCCACTTCAGTGATGCTTGCGCAATAGGCTACTCATGGTGAAGCCACCCTTGAGTGTAATATTGTGATTATACAACAGTTACCATCAAAATAAAATATATAAAAATATGCTCATATTGTGGGGTATTTTGGGGCATTTGTTCAATTTCATTGTATCTTAGTCGATAATCTTTTTTAGTATGTTTTAGCTTTTTTAAGCAGATTTAGTTATTACATCTTTAAACTTCCCATGAAAACTGCTAGCCTCTGCTCTGAGGAGTGAGGTCTGATCAGCACAGCTAAACATATTTTGATTAGTTTAATTTGAGAACGGCTAGGTGTGCTGTCAGGCTCGTTTGAGCAAACCAATCCGATTGCTTGGTTGTAACTACCCGCCGCGCCGTTGTATAATGCATGGATATGAATACATCGTGTGGATTGACATTTGGACACTCTGGTGTGACTTGGACACAAAATGTCTGAAATCCAATGATCCTGCAATTCCCAAGCTGTGGGTCGGAGCCCACTGGCGGGCCATGAGGATACTGCAAGTGGGTCTCCAAATCATCGGCAAAAGCAAACTATTTGAATTAATTGAATGATAAAATAACATTGATAAAAATAAAAATAAAAAAGTCACAGTATTTTTTCTTTAAAAATGAGTTTTCATTTCATTATTTTCTTTTCACGGAAACCCTCCGTGATTAGCAACCATCAGGGGATTGACCATACTGGAGATAAATATTCTGTGACTACTTAAAAAGGTTAGAAAAATCGAAAAAACCCTGGCAGAAGCTAAAATACTTATGCATAGTACCTGGCAGTGAGTACTTTTACTTGAATACTGTACTTAAGTAGGCCTAACCTTTTTTCCCCTGTACTTTACTTGGATATTTGTATTTTTGGATACTTGGGACCTTCACTCCACTACATTTCAAAGACAAATATTGTACTCAACTACTACGAAGGGAAAAAGTATAGTAATAAGTTATAAGAACAAACCACCTCAGCCCTATTTCAAATATAGCAAAAATAGCACATCTACACACTCACAACATGTTTGCTTGTAGATCTGTTATTTTGACTATTACGTTTGTCGAAAATCTTCAAAATCTGGAGAACATTTTAAGATTTTGATACAGCATTGATATTAAAAATACAATGTACTTTGTATTTTGTACTTTTGAATATTACGTTTTTTTTTAAAGCATGCACTCCAGTACTTAAAATCAAGTGCCTATCTATTTTGACTCTAGTATTGGGGTTGAGTACTTAGTAGAACAAACACAAACTTTCCCGAATCATTGCTGTCAGGTGGAAACATTGTGAAACTGTCCCTTTCTTATTGTTATTTAAAAAATAATAATTTTAAAATATTGAAAATGGCTGATCTACAAGCTCATAACGCATTGCATCACGGCACGCTGTGAGCTTGTGGATCTGCTATTTTTGCTACTTTTGTGTGACACTTTTTTATGATGAAGTAGGGCATTATTTCACACAAAAAAAAAAAAAACATAAACAGTTGAAATATGGAGATACAAGGTTTCTGCCCGACACCAACCAAATGTTTTGTTACATATTTGTGTTTGACAGCCAGTACTGTAGCTTAACAGTAGTCGTTCTCAAAGTGGAGTCTGGGGACCCCCAGGGGTCCTTGAGGGGGTTCCAGGCAGTCCCCAGCTAAATGAGGAACAGTTTAACCCATTAAAACCAGGAAAGCATCTGTGTCATTTTAGATTTTAACTATATATATAGCAACATACGTTTACTCTTAGGATTTAGAGCAGTGGTTTAGAACAGTAGTTCTCAAAAATAGCAGATATACAAGCTCACAGTGCATCACTTCGTGCCGCACTGTGAGCTTCATGTACATATTTTATCTTTTAATTTTTTTGAAAAATGTTGAAAGAACAAAAAATGTTCTCTTCTGGGGGTCCCTGGCACAAAACATTTTCAGATGAGGGGGTCAGCGGGCAAATACATATCATTGGGGGTAGGCATGCAATGCTCATTTGGTATGTTCTTGCACTCTATTTCAATGACGTGACGCGCACGTCGCTTAACACCTACACTGCAAGTCACACAATGGACAATTGAGGGTGGATTCAGACTGGGTCCGTTTGATTCAAACCGTTCCCGAGAACGATTGGCTTCTCCCAGCTGGCCAGCATTCACACTGGCCAAAATTCTTCCGTACTCGAGACCATTTCATTTAGCAGTAATGGTAAATATGTGCCTCATGGGGGCGCTGTGGACTATGGGGCTTTGGGAGAGAGAATGTCATTCACAGAAGAAAAGTCACTCTAGAGTGAATAATAAAGTTTGACTGTGTTCCTGACGTTGTCTTGAGTTATAATAACAACTTATCAACAATACACAACCAAAGCAGTGTGTGCACTGGTCTTTGAAACCTCGAAATGTAACGTTGTCTCGTTAATATGATATTGGCGTCACGGACGCATCCTTGGTATTTTAGCAGTGACGTCACAGACTAATCCTTAGTATATTTATCCTTATATACGCGTTCGCTACAGGCTACACATGTGTTTTTTGTTTATTATTTTTCACGGCTCGCGCTACTCAAACACTAGCGGGATTATTATTTCTTGTCAACATTCAAGTAGAACTATGAGAAGGTATAACCCAGCTAGAATAATGTGTAGTTATAAAAAATATAAAAGGATATATGATTAGCAGTCCACTTCCTTCTCTTGGTACGGATGGATTCACACTGCAACGTTCCGTTCCCGAGCTCGCAGCAATCGGACCCGAGACTACCTCCCCAGGTGGTTTCGGGTACGGTACGGTGATGCGTTACGGGGAACGGTTCGCTACGTTCACACTACCACAACATCTGCCATGTGGTCCGGGGTGCGCACCCGGGACCATAGTGTGAAGCCGCTCTGATATGCATCTAGGCTTATTCCAATGTTAATTCGTTAGGTGTGAGTCGGGAGCCTTTGAAAACTTTGTTGAGGTGCGAATTTAAAGTAGTTTTAAATCTATGCGTGTGCCTGCGTGTGCTCCTGGTCAAATAGGTTCCGGCACGGCGTGCAAGGCCGTCCAGTGAGCATTGCACCCCTGATTGTGGGGGTCCTTGACATGAGAACTACTGATTTACAAGGCATCGGCCTCAGGTCTATAAAAAATGTGGCTTACTTTTTTTTTTGTATGCATATACGTAGTGGTTAGAGGGTGGGCAACTTTGATGATGGAGAGGGCCACTATATTTCCACACTCACTCCAGAGGGCCACATTGCATAGGGGTGTGCCGATACACTAATTTCACCAAACGATACGATACGATATTTGGCTCACAACTTCGATACGATTTCGATACGATACGATTATGTTACATTTGGGTGGGTCTTTGTATCAAGATTCAAGGGTACAAGGGATATTCACATTAAGCTTTAGCACAGTTCATATAAATGTAACATATTGTATGGGAATATAATATAGTCAAATTATGGAGATCCGGTTGTCCAGAACCGCAGATCTGACCAATATGCCCAAATATGGGCCTATAGTGACGACATCAGGGATGGTTGTAAAAGGGACATGCCAAACAAACAGACAGACAGACAAACAGACAGACAGACAGACAGACAGACAGGCAGACAGACAGACAGGCAGACAGACAGGCAAGACAGGCAGACAGGCAGACAGGCAGACAGGCAGGCAGGCAGGCAGACAGGCAGACAGGCAGACAGGCAGACAGACAGACAGACAGACAGACAGACAGACAGACAGACAGACAGACAGACAGACAGACATACAACATAACCGGATGGGGCATACATTCACAAAATGCATCGTTCCTATGTGTTACTTTGCGGATTTGTGGACGCTATATAGCCTTTGGGAAATTTCTTAAAATGGCGGACTATATTGTGAGGGCATTAATTAGACATTAACTCTAGCCTTTGGGAAACAAAACGTGTATAGTTAGGTACTTACTACAGCAGAGGCTCTGTTCCAGAATGAACCAACAGAGTGAGAGTTTTCACATGTTCTCCAATCTTTACACACAGTGGGGTCTGTGAATGTTTCTCCTACACACACACACACACACACACACACACACACACACACACACACACACACACACACACACACACACACACACACACACACACACACACACACACACACACACACAGACAGACCTTTACTTGAAACCTCTGTCATATTAGCACTGATATAAACAGTCTTAATGTTCATGGCATTTCAGACCACAGCCCATTGCAGCAGCCTGTAGGTCTTATATATATGTAGTGGGTTGAGCTTTCTTAGTCATGCAACGCCCCCTAATCACACATATTCAGGACAGCTGAGACACCTGGCTGAATAAAAGAGAGCCGCACCCAGCCATCAGAGTAGCTGGCTGGCTTGTGTTTGACTGGTGGTGTGTTGGGTCGGGTCGTAGGTGCAAGAGAATGTCATTGACCGTATGCAGTATGTATGGTCTACACCTGTGTTATTGTAAATGTAAATTTGTCTAGGCAAAATCTGAGTGTTCCTTTATCTTGCAGGCACCTGACGGTGGGATAGGCTGCTTTCCCCCCCCGCCTGTCGTAGGCCTTTAGCCTTGTATGCGGACTTGCATGCGGAGCTGCTGTTACTTTAGCTCCTGATGGTTCAGTGGCGTGCTGCCTTGTGGACCAGCCATGGTTTATGTATTGTTCTGTGCAAACCAGCTGTTTATTTCTGTGAGGCTTAAGAGGCATATTTGGCTCCGGCCATGGCAGTAGTAGGGGTGGCCATAGTTGTAGTCACGACAGGTGGTTGGTCACGGGTTGTAGGCTGTAATGGGGTTTGTTTTAGCTCTAGTGCATGATACTCTGCTTGCAGTGTTGTGTGTATTTATCATTATTTCTTGTGTCTTACAGTGAGTGTCAGTGAAGTGCGTGTGTGCTCTTGGTGGCGGTGAAACCTCTTTCTCCTCACTCCCTGACCTCTGTCCCCCCACTATTCAGTCCAGCCCCAAAAAAATCAAAAAAATAAAATATAAATAATAAAATCAGTCCACATGCGCGCGTGCATGTGTCCCTGATGGGTCCCCCCAGGTCATATTCCATTCCGGCGCCTCTGTCCCTGACTCCCTGCCTCCCTGTGTGCAAGGACACCTATGGTACCCCCGGCTACTGGTATAGTTGTCATTTTAACACTTTTTTATATATTTTGTACTACATTTTAAATAGTCCTTTTTATATATTTTCTAATTTCATGACCTCGACCTCTTCCAGTTTGAAGTCTTATGAATAGTTTCTTTACTCTGCCTTGAGTTATAAATAAACTGGAAACACACGTCTCTGCTCCTCTTCTTATTATCATCCTGTGGTCTGGTATTCAATGTATATTGTGCATCATATGGTATTCTCTGGGTGAAACTCCCAGGGTAGCCTAGCCCCTTTCGGGACCCTGTTTACCTTTTTTGTATTTGGGAAGGCGGTATACCAGGGTCCCTTGTTGGTTAGAACACGCTCTCTCGTACCGGCGGTTACCACTGTCTGGTCTCGGGCGTACAGCTCGTCGCTTAGAAGTTGCAGAGATTTCTCAAAGGTACCAACAAGAGCAATACTAACACGCGAGAAAGCGGCATCAAAAAGCGGGGATCGGCGATGCCGTTTAACATTTTTAATAATTTAGTAAACCTTAAGCTCCTTTCTCACACTCTGCTCCACTGCCCATGTTCCGCCTCCCCGCGGTGACTGACAAGCTGCGCGTCCTACGTTACTGCCTCTGATTGGCGAGCTCCCATACGCTTGCATGACAATCACAACGCGGGACATGGGAAGTGGAGCTGCAGGAGCAGAGTGTGAGAAAGGAGCTTAAGGTTTACTAAATTATTAAAAATGTTAAACGGCATCGCCGATCCCCGCTTTTTGATGCCGCTTTCTCGCGTGTTAGTATTGCTCTTGTTGGTACCTTTGAGAAATCTCTGCAACTTCTAAGCGACGAGCTGTACGCCCGAGACCAGACAGTGGTAGCCGCCGGTACGAGAGAGCGTGTTCTAACCAACAAGGAACCCTGGTATACCGCCTTCCCAAATACAAAAAAGGTAAACAGGGTCCCGAAAGGGGCTAAGGGTAGCCTAGTCTGGTATCCTGTTTCCGGGCCTAAGTGCCCTGGCTTCATATAAATAGATGACAGTGGCTGGAGGAGAAGCTTTTCAGCGTTGTAAAGGTGTAGATTATAGGCTAATCATTTGCATCCCTAATTGACATTATTATGGGCCACCACAATCTTTACTAAGATTCTAAGTATCATTTAATCTGTCAAGTCCCCATGTAGAAAAGTTCTGGTTAAGCTGCTGCTACAAATGCACCACTGTGTGAAACTAAAAAGGCATCTGATGAAGAAATCCATGCATCCAACAACTAGTAATTCAAATATATTAACCCATTAAGACCTGGAACGCATCGGTGTCATTTTTAGTGGTCTTTGGCTATTCAAAAATAGCAGATATACAAGCTTATAGCGCGGCACCGAGTGCCGCACTACGAGCTTGTAGATTTGCCATTTTTTAAACGAGGGCAATGTCGCTTACAATAAGCAGACATGGCAACCACTGTATATATATATCACAGGAGCTCTTGTCCAGAGTGGAGTTAGAGTGTGCTAGGGTTGGCCTCATGCTAAATGCAAAGAAAACCGAGGTCATTACATTACATTACAGTCATTTAGCAGACGCTTTTATCCAAAGCGACTTACAATAAGTGTATTCAATATAGGTAGGGAACAAAAACTACTAATCACCAGAAGTCTTTAGTGCATTTTCTGCAAAAACAAGCAACCAAGAGTATACCTAGCGCTAAGGTAAAAGTGCAATGTATCAGCTACCTATTTCCTTAAACAGATGAGACAAAATAGCTAAATCAAATGAGCATGAGCTAAAACAAATAAGTGTATCGACTAAACAAGATCCAATAAACAATACAACAATAGAAAACAAGCGTTCGTACAACTAGTTAACAAGTAGGTCAGGCAGAGAGGAAGGGTAGTGTTTCCTGAAGAGGTGGGTTTTCAGCCTGCGGCGAAATATGGGCAGTGACTCTGCTGTCCTAACATCAGTGGGAAGTTCATTCCACCACTGTGGGGCCAGAACAGAAAAGAGTCGTGACCGTGTGGATCGGCCAGAAGGACCCTTGAGTGACGAGGCCATCAGTCGCCCCGAGGTGGCAGACCGAAGTGGCCGAGCAGGGGTGTAGGCATCGACCATAGCCCGGAGGTAAGAAGGAGCTGTTCCTTTCACTGCCCTATAGGCTAGCACCAGGGTTTTGAACTGGATGCGAGCCGCTACGGGGAGCCAGTGTAGAGAACGGAGAAGGATGGTTGTGTGGGAGAACTTGGGGCGGTTGAACACCAGACGAGCCGCAGCTTTCTGAACAAGCTCCAGAGGTCTGATGGCAGATGCCGGAGCACCAGCAAGGAGGGAGTTGCAGTAGTCCAGGCGGGAGATGACAAGAGCCTGGATGAGCACCTGGGCTGCCTTCTCCGTGAGGAAGGGGCGAATCCTCCTGATGTTGTAGAGGAGGAATCTGCAGGACCTTGTCACTGATGCGATGTTTGCCGAGAACGTCAGTTGATCTTCCAGGGTCACACCCAGATTCTTCGCAGTCCGAGTTGAGGTCACCACAGGTCATGACCTATAACATCCCCCAAGAACATCCGCCCCTAACAACAACAGAAGCCACTGTGCTAAAAGAGGTCAGTGACTTTAAATACCTGGGCGCATGGGTCGGCTCCACAGAAAAGGACCTTCAGGTGAGGAAAGCACTTGCCTGGAGAGCTCTTAATGGCATGACCAGTGTGTGGAAATCCAACCTCCCCCGACGCATCAAGATCAGTTTCTTCTCTGCAACTGTGGAGTCCGTTCTCCTCTACGGCTGTGAATGCTGGACACTAAAGCAAGCCCTACAGAAGTCCCTGGACGGGTGCTACACCAGAATGTTAAGTATGGTACTGAACATCAACCAGGACGAGCACATTACCAACTAGAGCACAGCCAGGTCAGGTACGTTATTGTGGCCTCCTGGTGGCGCTATAATAGACCAATGTGAAAAGGGTGCCATTTCTTCTTAGGCCTTTCACGGCAATCGGACACTGCATTCATGATTTGAGGCATTTTGTTCCAAAACTGTGTTTTGCTAAATTAGACCTGCTGGTGGCGCTATAACAGGCCAATGTCAAATGGGTGGCATTTCTTCCTCGGCCTAGTGGGAATGTGCGTGTGAAATTTCACGGAAATTGCGAGCTGTGTTCATGATTTGAGGCATTTTGTTCAAAACGGACCAATCCTGCAAACTTTGGAAGCCAACCTTAGCCAATCAGGATGGAATATGGGAAATCGGGCAGCTCCGGGTTGATCACATGACTATAGAGATGCTGTGTACCAATTTGCATGAGGTTTGGATAAAATATGTAGGAGTAATGTAAAAAAAATTGGTTTTGCACAAATCGGCCTCCTGGTGGCGCTATAACAGGCCCATGTGAAAAATACGGGGCAGAGGTTCTGAATTGGCATTGTGGGAGTGTGTGTGCACAGTTTCGCAGCGAGCGGGCCAACGGTGCCGGAGATTAGCTGGTAACACACGGACAGGACACACACACACACGGACGGACGGACGGACAGACAGGGGGTAAAACATACTCTCTCACCATGCCTTTCGGCCTGGTGGAGACAACAAGTGTCTGTACGGGGCACTACCAAGTGTATCAGAAAAGATAGCAGTCAGTAGGATGAGACTAGCCGGCCACTGTCAAAAAGCTTGTACTGTGGGAACCAACACACGGGCATCGATCAAGAGGACGTCCCACACTTACCTACGTGGCCCATCATCAAAAAACATAATATATAATTTCATTGCTTTGCAGATGATATCCAGTTATACCTGCCATTACAATCAACATCCATCAGTTCACACCAACTCCTGCTTGACTGTTTATCAGACATTAAAGATTGGATGAGTATTAATTTCCTAGAACTGAATGAAAACAAGACGGAAGTAATCCTCTTCGGCCCCCACTCCTCCGTCCCTCCCCCCGACACCCTAGGCTCCTTAAGATCTAACATTCACCCCTACGTGAAGAATCTTGGCGTCACTTTTGAGTCCAATTTTAAATTTGACAAGCAGGTCAGCTCGGTGGTTAGCTCTAGCTTCTACCAGCTGCGCCTATTGACCAAGGTCAAGCCCTACCTCTCTTTTAGCGACCTCGAGAGAGTAATTCACGCCTTCATTTCCTCCAGGCTGGATTACTGTAATTCACTTTACATTGCCATAGACCAATCACTTCTCAGACGCCTCCAGCTCATCCAAAACGCCGCCGCCCGTCTCCTCACGGGTACTAGGCGGCGCGAGCACATCACCCCTGTTCTGGCCTCTCTCCATTGGCTCCCAGTCCGTTACAGAATTGATTTTAAGGTTTTATTGTTTGCTTTTAAATCACGTAATGGACTAGCCCCGCCTTTTATCACAGACCTCATCGATAACTACACCCCATCCAGACCCCTAAGGTCGGCCGACCAGCTCCTACTGACTGAGCTCTCGACGAATAAACGCTCTAGAGGCGACGAGCTTTTGCTGTGGCCGCCCGAGGCTCTGGAACAGCCTTCCATTCCATATAAGAGCCGCTCAGTCCATAAACAATTTTAAATCTCTATTGAAGACCTATTTCTTCTCACTTGCCTTTGAGCAATAAGCTAACTCTCCACGACCATTGATCCTACCTCACTGTGTTTCTGCTATGCACTTTCTAATTAGTTTTACTACCACAGATGTCTTGTATTTTTCGTATTTTGGTATTGTACTTTTTCACTGTATGTATTTTACTATCGTCTTCTATTTGCTGTGTTGTACAGCACTTTGGTTGACTTCGGTCATTGTAATGTGCTCTATAAATAAAATTTGAGTCGAGTTGAGTTGATGTACTAAGGAAAGATGCTGGTGCAGGAAGCACAAAGGAGCTGGCCAGATGTATGGAGAACCGGGATGACTGGAGACTCCAATGGAGGGCTCGTCTGAGGACGACGTAGAGAGAGATATATGAAGAGAAGTGCACGCCCACATTCCATGTACCCGTCTGTAGGAGTGTAGTCTGGGAGGCTTCGGCTCAAAGCCTGGACAGCAGGGGCGCGGCCACTGATTTCTGATTCAAATCAACAGCCAATGAAGAAAAGGGGGCGGGATCCACATGCAGTGGGTCTTACATGTAAATAGGAGCGACGGGAAGCAATTTCCCCTTGAGAAATTGCGGCCGCCATTGTTGTGTACTGCTGTTTGCCTCTCGTCGGACTTTTTAGACGAGTAGACCGGTAAGAGGCGTGTCCGCTCAGATTCTGAGCGTAAGTTACATCCGGCCCAGAAATACCAGGGCTTTGGCCCAGAAGTTCCTCGCCGCTCCCGTTTGTATGCGAGGCGAAAAACTTCTGGGAACTCAGATTAGTAGGAGTGTGTCCCACACTCAAAAACTTGAAAATATATATTTTATATATTTTTTTTTATTTACAAAGCGAACATTTGTAACTCAAATCTTTGCTTCTGGGGGTCCCTGGAGCAAAATATTTTGAGATGGAGGTCCGCGGCCAAATGCATATAAGTTTGGGGGTCCTTGACGTGGAAAAGTTTGAGAACCACTGATTATAGCAACATAGTTTATTTATTTTTTGTTAGGATGTAGAAGACATTTTGTAGAATCTGTCTCAGGTCTTAATGGGTTCAGTTAAAAAAAAATGGAAAAAATGAATGAATAGCTTTATTATAATATCAGCGGTACAGAGATGCACAAGAAATGAAAAAAGCTTACAACAGCTGGTATTCCCAGGCGGTACCTGTCAATATTTTGACAGGTAAAGGGGTATCCCAATGTTGTGGCGTATCCTGTAGACCAAATTTAGTAAAACAAGTTATTGCTTTTAAATATACTTAAGTATTTGAAGTCCTCGACTACCTCAAGCACTGTCCCGTCGGCAGTGGCAATGATGTCCTCTGTGTTAAATACAGATACATTTGTTTTCTTGGCATAGAGCTTTGAGGCAGATCTTCCTGCACTCCATTTCTACTGCCAGTAGTAGTTCCCTTACATTCTCTGCTTTGTCCGAGACTGAGGCAATGTCATCTGCATAGTCGATGTCAGTAATCATGATGGGAGTTACTAGCTTATCAATCAATCAAACTTTATTTATAGAGCACATTTTCACCTTAGTTGACCAAAGTTCTGCACAGGTCAAAGCAATACATCAAAGAACAAAAACACATAACATGTATAAAACGCATACCGTGTATGCATATAGGAGACACAGACAGAGCGAGATTGTACATTTACACCTATGTACACATGAAGGTAGGAATAGTTAGATAGGAGTTAAAATAGGAAATAGGAGTCACACGTGACATGAGGGACACATCGCTGACAAAGCTGCACTCAGATTACATAAATTATATTCCAGTTCTTAATGTACTTTGGTGATAAAGAAAATCTTTTCGGTACAAATTCTCAGATCCAGGGCCATCAACTGTGACCTTTTTTGTCAAGATACAATAATATTCAGCTGACATTCATCAGGTATTTCTGATTAAGGGGTTGTGTGTGTGTGTGTGTGTGTGTGTGTGTGTGTGTGTGTGTGTGTGTGTGTGTGTGTGTGTGTGTGTGTGTGTGTGTGTGTGTGTGTGTGTGTGTGTGTGTGTGTGTGTGTGTGTGTGTGTGTGTGTGTGCGTGCGTGCGTGCGTGCGTGCGTGCGTGCGTGCGTGTGTGTCTCTTGAGTACCCTACCACCCAACATAAATTGGCATCCATGCCTGCAGAGATGGTGGTTGCAGAGAGGAAGGTGTTGTTTGCAAGGCATGTCGTTCTTTGTGACCACATCCTCTGCTCTCATGAGCAGAGGATGTGGTCACAAAGAAGAAGCTTTTATCTGTATTTTCATATATACCCACACGCACAACCGTTAACTTCATCTTGTCAAAACAAGACGGCGGCGACATGCACAACGGCAAACTTCACCCGGTTAAAACAAGATGGCATAGAGACAAGTCGACTTGCTTGGTCTCCATACACACAACCTTTGATTTTCTATACTAACACATCTGGTCAAAATGCATGTCAGATACTGTGTCTAGGTGAGACATGACCTTTGACACCATCTAATTGTCTCAATAGAGGAGCATGGAGACAAAATATAACCGCCTTAATTGTATAAGTTACATTTCATTAACATACTCTACCATACATAATTACATTTTATGAATTAAAAAGTTACATAGTGCCTCTTATAGGCACATCTAATGTAATTATTTTTTACAGTACATGCTTTAAACATACTTAAGGTACAAGTAAAAGTAGTACATTTCTTATTTTTTTTAATCAGTGAATTGCTGTAAAGTTTTGACAATGAATTTATAGGGCCTTGTAACTCTTGTTTCAGAGAAACTCTCTGAAACCACCTGCACGGCATGTACTGATGTGCTTGCTTGTACAACCACTACTGTACGTTATACAAAGCCTGTAGAAACACCTATAAAAACTAAAATAGAAATAACTGAGGAACCAGAACTAAATACTTTTATTTCTAAACACCCATACAAGATGTAACAAAGAGGCCAGCAGACGGGGAAGCCAGAAACACGGCTAGTGTGAGATCAGAAGTGTGGCCAATTGCATTTTAGGGAAGAAAAAATAAACAGCCAACCTAAAATACTCCTAGAAATGTACTTGAGTAAAGGTAAAATATTTGTCTTGGAAATGTACTCAAGTAAGAGTAATAAGTATCAAGAAAATCTAATACTCAAGTAAAGTACAGATCCTCAGAATCTGTACTTAAGTACAGTACTCAAGTACATTTACTCTGTTACTGTCCACCACTGGACATACCGTACTGATGGACTCTGCTGTCTGTCTCTGCTCTGTTGTCAACATACTCTACCATACAGATATATTGTTAACACTCTACACAGATCAACTAGAAAAAGTGTTCCTCGGAGCACAGGTCTCCGCCAGGTCAGGTAGCCTAGGTTATTGTGGGCCAGCAATGTTCGGAATTCGCCAATCAGGATGGAATATGAAAAATCGGACGGAACCATCTTGATCACTTGACTATAGAGATAGTCAATCAATTTGTATCGATTTGCATGATGTTTGGACTTTGGACACAATTTGTATGAGTAATATAAAAAAGAAAAGTGTTGCAAAAATCGGCCTCCTGGTGGCGCTATAATAGGGCAATGTTAAAAGGGTGGCATTTGTTTCACAATGTAGTGCAATGTGCGTTTAAAGTTTCACCGCAATCGGACGCTGCGTTCATGATTTGCGGCATTTTGTTCAAAACAGGCCACTCCTGCAAACTTTAGATGTCAATCTTAGCCAATCAGGATGGAATAGGAAAAATCAAACTGATCCGTCTTAATCACATGACTATAGAGATCATGTGTACCGATTTGCGTGAAATTTGGATAACATCTTTAGGCCTCATATAAAAAAAAATGTTTTTATAATTTGGCCTCCTGGTGGCGCTATAAAAGGCAAATGTGAAAAATGCAGGGCAAAGGTTTTTCCTTGGCCTCTGGAGAGTGTGCATACAAAGTTTTACACAGATCGGTGCAGTTATAGGTAAAACACAAATAGGCCTGTTATAGCGCCACCATGAGGCTATTTTGAAAACATTCAAGTGGCATTTCTTCCTCGGCCTAATGGCAATGTGTGTGCAAAATTTCACGAAAATTGCATGCCGTGTTCATGATTTGAGGCATTTTGTTCAAAACGGAGTACTCCTGCAAACTTTGGAAGCCAATTTTAGCCAATCAGGATGGAATATGAAAAATCTGAAAGACTTCTTTCGTTTAATGACTATACTGTGTACCGATTTGTGGGATTTTTGGAAAAAATCGGTAGAAGTACTGTCAAAAAAAGGCTATAAAAGGCCTATGTGAAAATGGGGCAGAGGTTCTGAATTGACATCCAGGGAGTGTGTGTGCACAATTTCGCTGCGATCAAGCCAGCGGCGCCGGAGATTAGCTGTACACAGACAGAATGACGGACGGACGGACACACACACGCACACACACACGGACGGACGGACAGGGGCCAAATATACTCTCTCGCCATGCCTTTCGGCCTGGCGGAGACAATAAAATCATAAACAAAATCCAGGAATTCTTGTTTTATCTACAGTAGTATATAGTCACCATTTGATGCACATAACTATGGAAAAAAACTAGGATAGCTAAGCCTATATGTCTGTAATGCTTTATAAACAAACCTACAAGTATAATGCATTATAATCTGCTTATAAGAAGAGCTCATATTATATTATCAACCGTACAGAGACAGAGAGAGATGCAAGAAATGAAAAAGCTTACAGCAGCAGGTAGGGCGCTCAGTGTCAGCTGCTCGGCCGCTCAAAATGTTCCACTTGTGAAATGAAAGGTCTGATAATAAATTTTTATTTTACCTGTGTATAATATATATAATAATTTTAATTATGTCATATTGATTTAGATATAGCCTAAGACGCCCGTCATCACTCTCATGGACTGGTCAGCCTGTTCGAGAACAGAATAGAATAGAAATATTTCCACATAACAGCCTGGCAGTAATAGCCGAATAATTGAGATATTGACAAGTAAAATGACTTTCATTGCTTACTTACTGCTGCTGTACATCATACAGCACTGTAGCCTAAATACACTTTGAGTAGAATTTTGTCAGATACTATCAAATCCATTTATTTAGCGATCTTCATTATAAACACGCTTCTTATCACAGCCTGCATTCACAGCAAACAGCAAAATAGGTTAATGGAAGATCTAATGGTGATGATGATGACAGGTCAAAAGGACAAATTACTTATACAGTATACAGCCAACCAAGCTATATCATACACTTGAGTAGAATTAATCACTTGTTTAAAAGGTGAATGAACAATGAAGGCCAAATGCACACTATGGCCCTCATGTATAAAGTGTACAAACCAGCTTATATTAGATCCCAGGAATGACCTTACGCCAACGTTCAAGTAACATTAAAGCGATCCTATACAGCCAATCCTAGTGTACATTTGGTCTGTACTTTGATAAATCTCACTGCTGAAACCGACCGCCATTTAAATAACACGCCCTTAAATGTTCTCGAAACACCCTAAATATTCTCGAAACGCCCCAATTTTACGACATGAAGAACCAGAATACGACCAAACAAAGTATGGACATTGGTGTAGCCAAAGTCTACACGTCCTCAGACCTGACGTGAGATTTGAGCAGGCTGCACGCCGAAGTCAATGTCACAATCTTGATAAATGCTACAAATTGCGGTGATTTCGTTGTACGCCCATTATTTGGTCCACACCACTTTGATAAATGAGGGCCACTATGTATTGACAGCTGCAGGGTGATTCCCAAACTGCATCTGGTGACTCTGTCCAAATAATACCACTCCCTTGAGGGGAGATTTGCAGGAAAACCAGGGCCGATGGCTCGAATCATGTCTGTCGCACGTCCAAAACATCAAAAGTGACTAAAACCAAACAGAAATGGCTACAGAATAGTCACAATTTCCTCTTCTCTCTCGTCTTTTCTCTCTTTCTCTCTTTTCTTCTCCTCCTCTCTTCTCCTCCTTCTCCCCCTCATTTTTAGGTGGCCCACGGCTTATTCCCAGGCGGTGTGTCTGTCTGTCTGTCTGTCTGTCTGTCTGTCTGTCTGTCTGTCTGTTCTTTCTTTCTTTCTTTCTTTCTTTCTTTCTTTCTTTCTTTCTGTCTGTCTGTCTGTCTGTCGCAACGTCCGATTGCTGTAAAGCTTTCCCACTGGGCCAAGGAAAAAATGCCACCCTACATTTTTCAAATTGGTCTCGCAAATTGGTGGCGCTATATCAGACATATTTACGTTATGGCCTATAGCTCTTGAACCGTAGGTCATACAATCAAAATGAATATCCCTGGATTGTTATGCAACTCCCCAAATAAGCCATGCCCATTTCCAAATGACAAGTTGAATTCCAGATTTTTCTTTTTTGTGTGTGCCATTGTTAACCCTTACCCTAATGCTGAATATAGTAGCAATATTGTTGTGACTTTCTCCATTATGTCACCATTAGTCGTCAATGGAATGTTGAAATTATATATGTTTAAATGAACAATATGTAAAGTTATAACATTTGACCGATGGGCAGACGGGCAGACGTGCGGACGTGCGGGCAGGCGGTAGATTGAAATGTGTATGAATAGGAGCCCAGAGGAATACCAAAAGTAATATGTTCAAAGACAGAATTTATTGATTCTACAGTGTTTCCTTTCACCAAAAATAAAAGTAAATACAGTAAGTAAAAGACTATTTGGCATGCAGAGTACTCAGTACTCTCACATTTACCTGCAGCTGTTTTGTAAATTTGAGTAAATGAATATGCTGTAGCTACTGTATGTAACATATTATTGAAAATACCCAATATGCCCAACACTTAACTAATGTAGCAGAAAATAAGAAAAAATAAACCGTTAAATAAACAAACAAACAAACAAACAAACAAACAAACACACATGTTATCTTTGGCATGATGGCTGTAATGGCTAAATCATAGCACATTCTATAAAATACAAAAAACATTTTTAAAGCTGCAATCAATAACGTGTTTGTTTGAATAAAACGTTATTTTATCCAATCTTTATGCTAATACTATATAGTACATCTACAGTGGTTGGAGGCGGTCTCCCTTCTGTGGTCTGGTAGGACACCTACTGGTTCATATGAAAAACTGCCTTAAGTTCAACATGGGTAGGCAGTGGTGGAAAAAGTACTCCAATGTTTTATTTAAGCAAAAGTATCAATACTGCAATGTTGAAGTACTCTGTTACAAGTAAAAGTCTGGAATTAAAAATGTACTTGAGTAAAGAGTGCAAAAGTATTGGTATCAAAATGTACTTAAAGTACCAAAAGTAAAAGTGCTAAAATGTTCATAAAATATTATAGCAGATCTACAAGCTCACAACGTGTCGCAATTTGACGCGTTGTGAGCTTGTAGATCGGCTCAAATAGCCTATGTATAAAATAGGGCTAAAGTGGTTAATGTATGTTTTATAATAGACAATTGGAAATACTTCAGTAAAGTGAAAGTACGTCAAAATTGTACTTCAGTACTGTACTTGAGTAAATGTACTTAGTTACTTTACACCACTGGACGTAGGTGACCTGGCCGCCTCTTTAGGAGACCAGAATTAGGTTGTGAGTATTATTTCCAACGGGAGGAGTGAACGAGACGTTGTGAGCTTGTAGATCTGCTATTTTCAAAACATCTTGAAAAATAAATTGGAATATTTTGAAGATTTTTAAAGATTCTAACAACACTACAAATCTGGTATGGGGCTCCCTGGTACAAAACATTTTCAGGTGGGCGTTATAGGGACAAATACAAATAAATAAATAATTTGGGGGTCCATGACAGGAAAATGTTTGAGAACCTGTTTAAACAATAATCAAAACAATTTGAAAGAAGCCCAAATACTACACTTTGGAAACAAGCCAAAAAAAAAGCAACCTGCAACTACCAATATTTCTAAGCGACTTTACAAAAAAAAAAGAATGTATTTTTGTAACATTTATTATTGAAACATTTTAACCACAACAATATTTTATGTGGATACCTGGCATCTTTTCAGATGGGGTCCATGGCCAATTACATGTACATATTAATTTGAGGGTCCTTGACATGACATGGTTTAAAACCTTCCTGCAGTGTTCCAGTTAAATCTGACCGATTTACAACTTTCCTGAATCATAAATTGTGTGTTTTTCATCTGATTGCCTCAAGACTTTATGATTTCCTCCCCACTAGGTATGTGAACACATAAAAATGCTGATCACCATTTTCACTGTTGTTTATTCAACTTTTACACCCTTAGTGTTCCCGGTCAAAAATGACCACAATAGGAAATTAATGGGAAAGACTATATCATGTTCATCCAGGAGATGGAAAAATACTGACATGATACTGACGTGATACTGACATGGAAAGAAGAGTTAGGTTTTGGGTACAATAGCTTATAATTAAGTAGCAGCTTAAAAACGTGCAGGTAATGTGCAGAATAGAAGATATTCAGGCTACTTGAGAACAGTGGTGGACAAAGTATATAGGCCTACTCAAGTATTCAAAATGACAAATGATGATGTTCTTTCTGATATCAATGCATTGCTTTATTAAAAAAACAATTTTCAGTATATTTGAAATGCGGCCTAAAAGGTTAATTCATAATATATTTGTGTAAGTTTGGGTCCCAAGTGTCCCTTCCTAGAAATGTGATAGAGCACTTTTGAGTATGTCAACATTTTAAGACACCAATTTTATGATTGACATTTGTTTCCTTTTTTATTTTTAATATGCCATTTTAAACCATTACCATAAAGCTGAAGTGACTTTCTTCATATGTCACTTAAGCTATCTACTAGTATGTGAATTGTGAAATGAGAAGTTGGCCATCAATGGAATGTTTAAATTCAATGTGTTTAAATTAAGAAACTGCTGATACGGACGGACGGACGGACCACGGGCGGACGGACGGACGGGAGAGTAAAATGTGCTCTATTGAGCACGTTTTCTAGTTCATTCTGTTGTCAAGGTCACTTTGTCAAAGGTCTCACATTCTGTTTATTTTCATACAATATTAGTTTACTGTAAGCTGAGCCTTTTTACAATTCCTTCAACATTTCAGCATTGTGTATGAATATGAGCCCAGAGGAATACCCAAAGTAATGTTCAAAGACCATATTTATTGATTATACAGTGTACGCATGTACAGAAATATGTTGAGAAGGCTTCCATCCACCAAAGATAAAAGTAAATACAGTAAGTAAAACATTATTTGGCATGCAGACTCTCAAATTTACCTGCAGCTGTTTTGTAAATGTATATGCCCTACTGTATGTAAAATATTATTGAGAATACACAATACTTATCTATAAACATTAAAAATAATGATACATCATCCTGAGATGGAAAATAATTTAATAAATAAACCAGAAAAAAACAACAACAAGAAAACAGTTAAACAAACAAACAAACAAACATGTTATCTTTGGCATGATGGCTGTAATGTATCAAGCTCTATAAAATACTAATTTTCAAAGCCGCAACCATTGCTTGAATAAGACGTTATTTCAACCAATCTTTATGCTAATACAATGTAATACGTCTGTGGTTGGAGGTGGTCTCCCTTCTGTGGTCTGGTAGGACACCTGCTGGTAGATAAGAGGTACTGCCTGAAGTTCAACATTGAACAGGCTCTGTGCATAACTGTAAGCCCAGCCAAGACAAACCACACACTGCACTTTACAGGGTTTCCAGGAGGTCCGCAGCTAAATGAGGTAATACAGCATCAAAATCAGTCCAATTACTTGGCTTACAAGCTCACTATGCAATATGCTGTGATCTGTTAGATCTGCTATAACAAAAATTCTTGAAAAGAATAAAAGAATATGTGAATAATTTTGAAACATTTTAAAGGTTTCATGACATTCAGTTTTACAACACAGCCCAAAATACTCAATACTCAAAAAATATTTGTTTTCATTAATTGTTTTCTCCCACCTCATAGCTGACTTGTTATGCATTGTTTTCAATTAAAAAAATGATAACATTCACTCATTACATTTCCTATAATGAAGACAATGGATAATGATGTAGCTATAGCTATAATAGACTAACATAGAACACACTTGTTTTAGTTTTTGGTAATATTATTAAAATAGTGACACTTGGTGTGTTAAGGGTAAAAATGTACCTGTATACTATAGAAAGTAAAACGTTTATTTTTCATAAACTCTTGATAGCAAATGCTAATTGAGGACAAGTCTCTCTCACTCTCAAACATGTAAATTGAATATTGACAATTTGGGGGGGATTGAGCCACACTTTCATCCAATCAGGAGAGAGATTTCATACCGGATAGGATACAGGATAAACAAGTGAAAATGTAATGAATATATGAATGAACGAACGAGCAATCCATTTTTTTTGGGTTGCTGTAGAGCTGGAGAGATCCCTGACCATGATTGATTACTTTCAGAATAGCAATGATTACTATATCGGAATACAGAGCTTTAACTTTTTAACAAAAATATTTTTAGTTTTTAGCAACAAAAAAAATGAACACTTAACCACTTGAACCCCAGCATCCTTATTGTGGGGAAGGCTTTCGCAGAAAATAGCAGATTGACAAGCTCACAACGCGTCGCACAGCAACGTGTTGTGAGCTTGCATCGGCTATTTTCTGTGAAAGCTTTCCCCACAATAACAGAAAACAGAAGAAAAGACAGTCTGAGGGACTCTGGTCAATCATATGGGTTTAAGTGGCTATAGCACATTTAATCACTTAAAGGGGATCTTATATATCACTTCCACTAACTTTAGCTGGCAACTTGAAACATGCCTACTATGAAATGTAAACCTGTAGATATGATCGAGCAACAGGAGTCAGTGTGGAAGCATACTCACACACTTGTTTCTAATGTTGAACTATCAAATGTCATCAACACCATTATTAGCAGTGACCAACAGCTCAACAGAAGAAAACACAGAGCGGCTTCACACTATGGTCCCGGGTGCGCACCCCGGACCACATGGCAGATGTTGTGGTAGTGTGAACGTAGCGAACCGTTCCCCGTAACGCATCACCGTACTGTACCCGAAACCACCTTGGGAGGTAGTCTCGGGTCCGACTGCTGCGGAGTCGGGAACGGAACGCGGCAGTGTGAATCCATCCGTACCAAGAGAAGGAAGTGGACTGCTAATCATATATCATTTATATATTTTTTATAATGATGCATTATTTTAGTTGGGTTATACCTTCTCATAGTCTACTTGAATGTTGACAAGAAATAATAATCCCGCTAGTGTTTGAGTAGCGCGAGCCGTGAAAAATAATAAACAAAAAACACATTTGTGGCGAACGTATTTATAAGGATAAATACACCAAGGATTAGTCCGTGACGTCAACTGCTAAAATACCAAGGATGCGTCCGTGACGCCAATATCATATTAACAGACGACGTTACATTTCGAGGTTTCAAAGACCAGTGCACACACTGCTTTGGTTGTGTATTGTTGATCTGTTGTTATTATTTCACTAGGCAAAGAAACACACCTTTATGGAAAGTTTAGGGTATTTATTGAATACATAGAATGAAATGGAGGGAAGTGAAAGGGGATGCTGAAAACGTTATGAGCTTGAGTACGGATGTACGAAAGCGAATAAGGGGCTTCTGGGTAGTTCTGACAAGGTATAAATAGCGCCAGGTAGATTGGTAAGGGGGCGGAGTAAAGGTGTGTATCCCCGCCTCCTGAACATCT
This sequence comes from Gymnoscopelus braueri, assembly GCF_963280865.1. Taxonomy (NCBI): domain Eukaryota; kingdom Metazoa; phylum Chordata; class Actinopteri; order Myctophiformes; family Myctophidae; genus Gymnoscopelus; species Gymnoscopelus braueri. The sequence goes on along the minus strand of NC_137621.1, from coordinate 50,245,717 downwards.
GTTGTTCCAACGCCATAACTCAAGACAACGTCAACTCTAGAGTGACTTTTCTTCTGTGAATGACATTCTCTCTCCCAAAGCCCCATAGTCCACAGCGCCCCCATGAGGCACATATTTACCATTACTGTTAAATGAAATGGTCTCGAGTCTTGGCCAGTGTGAATGCTGGCCAGCCAAGCGTACTCGGGAACGGTTTGATTCAAACGGACCCAGTCTGAAGCCGCCACAACAGTTGAATTCAATAGATTCATTCATCAGTTAGAAGCTTCCAATGATTGTTGGAAACATGCTGTGATGTGAATCTCCTGTATTTGATTTGTTTCTGTCCATGGTAACCAATGACAACTTCCTGTTTTAGTAAGCATGTATTCCTTAACTCTGATCATGTTCAAATGTCAAATGAGAGGCTGTGAGAGAACATCAAATAAGGACTTTCCTCTCGATACAAGATCAGCCCTCAATAAAAAAAATTTTTTAATCCTTAATTAAACTTAAATCTATGTTCTTATTTTCCTCTTCTTTTTTTTTGGGGGGGGGGGGACTAACATATTTATTCATCTAAACCCTTAAAATAATTGTTTTGTTCATACAGAAATAAATGATGATCGCATTTTTGGCACACACCAATGCCATAAAATGTACATGTATCAATGCATTGAATAATAGGCCCAATGATGCATCATACACCTACTGTATGTATGATGTATCATCATAAGTTTTGCACACCTATGTATACTGCCCACTTGTGGCGGTGCTACATAAATAGCAGTATGCAGAAACTCAATGTAGCTTATAATGATGGCATGAGACTGCAGCTTAAAGTGCCACAATGCAGCAGTGCAAGCCAAATGTTTGTCAGTATTGGTGTACCCACCTACTCTGCTGTGCTGCGGAACCTCATGTACAAATGTATGTGTAGGCTGTCTGATTCTGCCAACAGCATAATTTTTATTCTGAATAACCCTTTACTGAGTTCGGTCAGGTTTGTCTCTAAATTGTGGAACCATTGGTGTGTAAGCCTGATTATGAATTTATGATTTTATGTGGACTATGTCCGCCTTTGTTTGTCTTTGTATGTTATTGTATGTTGCTATGGACCATGTGTCCTTAATAAAGTTTGATTGATACACCCACCACATTAGGGGACTATTGTTTTCTCTTTGCTACATGAGCACAGTCATATTTGCCTCTGACCACGGTCAGTTTAACACCTGGGAGGTCCTGTGTCCTGCCACCCTCCACCAGCACCACGTTGTGCTCCTGCAGGTTGTGTCCTTCCCCGGGAATGAAGACCACTGCTTCCTTCCCGTTAGACAGACGAACTCGGGCACATTTCCGATTTGCAGAGTTCGGTTTCTTGGGTTTCCGGATCATGGTCTTCAGAACCACTGCCTTCAGTTGAGGACGACCGAATGTCGCCCCGACAGGTTTAGGCGGTGATTTGGCCTTCCCTTGACGGTGCATTTGGTTCAGGGTCGCCATTGTCCTGATGAGGCCCGGTCCCGTCCACGTGGAGGACGACCGGGACACTTGTGAGAGTGATGTCAACATTGGTCTAAAAGTAAAACCCCACAACGACATTGGCCTGTTCGTATAATCCTCGACCGGTAAACTGTGGCTGGACACTTATTACGGTATGCTTATGACTAGATAATGCCACAAAGAATCTTAATCTACAGGTATGCTCTAATACCCCTTCAAACTGATGATGTTAGCTAAACTTCAATAACACCTGTTTAAAGTCATTGTAGATAACTATTAAAACCCAAATAACGAATCAGAGAGAAATATTCACTGTTAATGAGGAGATTTGAGAGTAATATTAATAACTCCTATTTTGAATGTTACTCTATACCCACATTATGCAGATAACTTCACGTCCTTCCTTCACGTCCCCCTAGCTTTGGCATAATGAAAGTAGACTGCACTGCTGTATATAGGCCTACTGATTCTTTAGCCAATGACACAGTGATTCGGCTGGAGTTGCCATGTCGATTTAATTGTGTCCTCTTTATGTCCATATATGGAGATATATGTAACTATCTGTGGCTCATTTATGCCCATATATGTAGATATTTGATGCCATCAGTATGATGGCATCACACACATTTGTACATTCTTCAGGGATCTCCATAATATGGGTTTTTAGATTGTGATACATACTTGGGCTAGGCAATTAACCAGAAATTAATAATTGTAGATCTGCTATTTTCACGATATATATTTTAAATAATCGTTCATTAATCGTAATCAAGGCAAAAGTTTGAAATGATCTGGATATTGATCTCGCCCAGCCCTACAACATACAGAAGACTGGAAGTGGGTCCTGCTCAACCTAGCCTTTGCTGCAGGTGCTGTTTTATGCTAAGCTTATGGAGGATGCAATGGCACACAAACTGCAGACAAGATAACATCTGTCAGTTGCTTGCTTCTCTCACAAAACCTGGCGTCTGTGGAAGAAACAAGCAACCAGCGTCATCTCGTTCTGCACGAACGATAGCTCGTTCGCGACATTCAGTGCATGTTTGAGTATCATGAGACTCCACGATGAGCAGTAGTAGAGAAAAAACTATCTTTGCATCGGTTATAATAGACGATTTTCACTCTTACACGGGCTCCCATTATGCCAACGGAGGGGGTCGCCAGACTGGAAGACAGAGGACTCTCTGGAATAACTCAACGTCCCTTTCAATGTTGGTGAGTGATTAGCGACACATCAAAGATAACACTTAAAATGTCCGGATCTCTCCTTTAAATAACTTTGGATGTGTGATGCGGATGATGTTTCTTTTTTTTCCTCTGGTTACCAGGTCATCTTGGGAGATCTTTAAAAAGAAAAAAAATCTAGCATTCATACATTTATATGTGTTATAAATACATTCAATTTCTGCCTGTTTTTTTCTTTTGTTATCATTGTCATAATATGACAATGATGTTGTTATGTTATATTATAACAATATCAATGCAGCCTGGATATTCTGATAGCCCTGGTTGTCCTGAAGAAAATGATGTATGTAACTTAGATTTTTCATTACAGGATGTTTTATAAGCAGTTTAACACAAGGACCAAAAAATAAGAAAAACTGCAGGACCTTAGAGACTGATTGGTTAAAATGATGTTTTATTCATTCAAATAAGTTCTGTATTGCAGCTTTAATGATACACACAACACCCCTGTTGCTCTTACTACAGGAAATGTAACAGGAAACAGAAAGTGGGCCTTGTGTTTTTAACACATCCTGTTTCCTGTTTCGAGAAAAAAGGCTAAACGAGGTGTTATTGACCACAAACTGATCATTACGGAGGGGAAGAAAAAACTCCCGGGTTCTCGGCTGATACCGACAATAAGCCTCTCTGACCCTACTTACTCACTCAACCCCTAAACCCTATATTGACCATGGTCCCCCAGGACTCTATACTTTGTCCCCTCCTTTTTTCCTCTACACCAAATCTCTTTGCCGAAAATAGTCAATGTATATCTCACAACATGTCGTGTTGCAACGTGTTGTGAGCTTGTAGATCGGCTATTTTCGCAGAATGTTTGCCTATAGGCTCTGGAAACACGTGTGAAGGTTCCGTGTGTTTCAGGTTCAAACCTGCTGCCAAGGCAATCAAACGAAGCTATATGGGAAAATGAACCGGAACAGGAAATGCCTTCTTCAATCCATTAAGACCGGGAACGCATCTGTGTAACCACTTCAACCATTATTTATATACTTTGGCTATTCAAAAATAGCAGATATACCGCACCGAGTGCCACGCTACGAGCTTGTAGATCTGCTATTTTTGAAAAATCGTGAAAATGTGTGCAAATCTTTGAACATATATATTCTTTAAAGGGAACATGTTTTACTCAAAACTCTTGCTCCTGGGAGGGAGGGGGGGTTAAATTAAGATTACATCTTTATTGTTTTATTGTTTATAAGAGAATTATTGGGTATCTGCTCCTCGACATTGCAGGAAAAAGAAAACAGCAAAAATAGCATTACATCAACAAAATAAGCAGTACAATAAAGTACCCAAAATACGGTGAAGTAATAATTACACACTACACAATGCAAGGTGCCCCTGATTAGCTGCTGTGTGCATGGGTGGCGTGACAGGTTGGGGCTGAGAATGTGTTGTTTCTTTTCTGTTTCTGAGGAGGAAGTACAACTGTTTGTCTACAGAAATGCCACAGGATGTGGCCTGTCTTATGCTGCAGCTGTGCACTATATATGGACACAGCTGTATTATTGTCTTAAGCACACCAGATGAGTAACCACTGAGGACGCAAACAGTTATATCTTCATGCAGTTATAACACATTCATTATTACTTGTTAATCTTTAGGCAAGGCAAGGCAAGGCAATTTTATTTTTATAGCACATTTCAACAACAAGGCAATTCTATGTGCTTTATACAAAACATCAAGCAAAGGAAACAATCAATAATCAAATTATAAAATTACATTAGGATGCATAAAACAAAAGACATAACATGTATACAGTTACATTGCAGAGGAGAAAAGAAAAGAGAAAAGAAAATAAAAACAACTCAATCAAAGGCAGCAGCAATGATATCGTACACGATCAGAAAAGTATTTTGGCCATGAACCATTAAGCTTTATAGACCAACAGTTGCTTTAAAATATTTATTAATAAAGATGGTGCCTTTTTAGGCCGTAGGACAACATCCTGCACTATGCCAGACTTTGCTCAACTTGCTCAATTTGATCAACTTCTTTTGTGAAATATCAAGTACCTCACCCCCCCCCCCCCGCCACCTACTGTACTCCTACTCACACTCTAAGGCGTACTTTATGTTCAAAAGAACTTGCTATATATATATATATATATATATATATATATATATATATATATATATATATATATATTTTTTAATCTGTTCACAATGTACCTTAGAGGTATATTTTTCAAGTATTTTATACCCCTATTAACTTGGGAGTGGAAAATATGCTTGCTATATGCAAAAGTATGTTTATTTATTATTGGAAATAAATTAAAAAGCCAAAAGAAACCATCAAATTGTACTGCATTAGCATACAAATAGGCTGCAGCAGATGGGTATAATGATCTGCTAAATTTACTTAGTAATATGAGTACTGTAGTGTCCACCTTTATGCTTATAATTATTTAGTTATTAGTTTTTTTTACATTAACAGGATTGTAGCCTCCCTGTTACATTCTAATCTACTAGTAGCATTTAGCTCCCTATTGAAAGTATTCGAAGAAATAAATGTAATGCCTAATGAGTTGTGGGGTAACAACATTAATGGTACTGTAACATCTACAATGACCATGGACATCCACAACACATAACAGCAAAACATAAGGAGCATGCTCACAGAGATAGAGAGCTGTGTCCTAAACTACGGATAGGCCAAATAGAAAAAATAAATAGATATGCGATTAATTGTGATTAAAATAATGAATCACAATTAACATAACGGTGAGTTAATTGCGATTAATCGAGTTAACTTTGACAGCCCTAATATATATGGATACAATCTCAAACATAAAAAATGCATTACATAGTTTACATTACATTACGTACATTTAGTATGTTTTTTTTTGTAATCTTGTCAGTATAGTCACGTTGTTGAGGATACTTTAAGAACAATAATTTCACTGCCTGTAATGTTGCCATTGTAACTTACAATGTGGTATTACTGTACTTGCAATTTGTAAATAAATGTGACAAAAAAACTATACCGCTAAAGTGATTCCTTAATAATGTATTATTGTCTGCCGAAAGGCATGGCGAGAGAGTATGTTTTACCCCCTGTCCATCCGTCCGTGTGTGTGTCCGTCATTCTGTCATCTGTCTGTGTACAGCTAATCTCCGGCACTGTTGGCATTCCCACTAGAACGAGGAAGAAATGCCACTTGAAAATTTTCAAATCAGCCTCATGGTGGCGCCATAACATGCCGATTCGTGTTTTTACCTATAACTGCACCGATCTGTGTAAAACTTTGTATGCACACTCCTCAGAAGGAAAAACCTTTGCCCTGCATTTTTCACATTTGCCTTTTATAGCGCCACCAGGAGGCCGACTTATGTAAAACACATTTTTTGATATTAAGAATTCAGATTTGATCCAAATTTCACGCAAATCGGCACACATGATCTTTATAGTCATGTGATCAAGACGGATCTGTTTGATTTTTCTAAAAATTAAACAACTAAAAACTAAAATTCACATCTAAGGAGGGGCCCGTTTTGAACAAAATATCGCATATCATGAACGCAGCGTCCGATTGCAGTGAAACTTTACACGCACATTCGCGCTACGTTGAGGAACAAATGCCACCCTTTTAACATTGCCCTATTATAGCGCCACCAGGAGGCCGATTTTTGCAACACTTTTCTTTTTTACATTACTCGTACAAATTTTGTCCAAACATCATGAAAATCGGTACACATTATCTCTATAGTCAAGTGATTGAGACGCTTCCATCCGATTTTTTATATTCCATCCTCATTGGCGAATTCCGAACATTGCTGGCCCATATTAACCTACCTGACCTGGCGGAGACCTGTGCTCCGAGGAGCACTTTTTCTAGTTATTTATTTATTCACGGCTTTGTAAACTGTCAAGTTGAATTATCTTAATGAAAGTTTGCTTGACTATAGCATTATTCCAGTCTATTAAACAGTTGAACCCTAGCATCCCTATTCTGGGGCCAACATTCTGAAAGAATTGCCAATCTACAAGCTCACAACGCATCACAATTACAACGCGTCGTGAGTTTGTAGATCGGCTATTTTCACCAAAGAGACTTGGTGTCGAGGGGAAAATGTGTAATTACTGTGTTGAGGTAAAAATGTACAATTAATGTTAATTAACAACTCAATAAAAGTCAATTGCCAAAGTACCTGCTAATATTCTGTTAGTATATAAAGGATGTTAAATGTGTTGGGTACTCAAATAAGTATACTCAAAGTTTTAAGGAATTACTGTATGTTGTCACATTCCTGGCTCCCTCAGTATGATCCTGTGATGTATTTCTTGCCCAAATATGGAGTATCACATAGATCGCAGCATGGGGAATCTGGCAGGGTGCACAATCAATTTGGCATAATCGGCACAAGGTTTTAGCGAGTTTAGCCACGGACAATCACTCCCACAGACACCGCCAACCCACCCACCCACTATTTCCTTGAATCACACAGTATCTTTTCTTTACAAAGTAATGGCTTGCATGGGGCCATTCCTCTGGAGTGAATTATTTTGTCTGATTTCCTGCAAGCAGTCCCTCTCTCTCTCTCTCTCTCTCTCTCTCTCTTTTTGTTAAGGGGGTGCTGATGTACTGATGGTGGCATTTATTTATTTCTTATTATTTGTATGCCAAGTACATTTGAGTGCACATTTTCATTATTTTGTCATTTAGACTTTCTTGCATTATCTAAAACTCCAGTCAACTGAGATGCGGTTTGTGAATCCATGGCCGTTGCATCTTTTGGGATAATTATGGGTTGATAGCTAACCTCTGTGTTGAATGCATGGATGTACGGTATGGTTGAAAGGACTTTTCTTTTTACAAGTGGAAGAAGATATTGGATATACAGTAGGGGCAATGGCCTGCTCTAAACTTTTTATGTCAAAGCCTAAATGTGTTGACTTTACAGCTTCCTTTATACTTAAAATCTATATACTTTGTTCCCTCTACAACAAATCTCAGCTTTGTGAAATTAAACAGTAGTTTAATTTCCTCCTCATTTTCCTCATTTTTCTCCTCATTTTCGTCGAGAAAATGAGGAAAAACTCAAACATTTACTGCAAACTGTTCACACACAATCACATTAATACAAAGCAATATATGGCTAGCATAGTTAGAGACAATAAATACAATGGGGCGGCCATAGCTGAATGGTTAGTGAGTTAGGACTCTGGAGGTCCCAGGTACGATTCCAGCTCTCAGCAATGTGTAGAAGAGTGTTTCCCAACCTTTTTGGTGCCAAGGCACACCTGGCATATCCAAAAGATCCCAGGGCACACCTAGATATACGGTATGCATATACAGTATATATATATACACACACACACACACACACACACACACACACACACACACACACACACACACACACACACACACACACACACACACACACACACACACACACACACTTCTTTGTACTAAACCCAATATACTTCTAAAAACACAACATCCAAACATTTATGACAGCACTCACTCAACAAATAACTTTAAAAAGAAAAAAAAGGAAAGAGACGGTGTCTTTGTTTGAAACTTCAGTCCTTTTTTAGAAAAATACTTAATAAAAAGATTTGTAAAAATAAAATAAACCGCCCACACAACATCCATAGAGCCCGCTTCCTCCATATTCCTGCTTCTTACTTTACTCCTCTGGCTTAGAGCGCTTCTATGTCCTTTAGCAATCCATGACTTCACATATGGGATGGGGTTGAAAAGGGTAAGTGGTGGTCCAACAAGGCACAGAAACAGTAGCCAGGAGATGGTGGATGTGAGGAGGGATGACCTGGTGGGGGTGCATATTAAATTCATTTGTGAAAAGCCCCTCTCACACTCTGTACTTGAGATGGGAACAGTGTTGACGGCAGCAACGAGGCCCTTTAGTCCATCTGGGATCATTTCCCCGTCATTGTCACGGTATTCTCTGTACGCCCGAATGACATTCCGCTGGTCATCGATGTCAAACTGCTGGCAGAGTGTCTCCACTTCATTTTCCCCAAACAGTGCCCCTGCATCCTGTGGCCAATATTGCGGGTACAGGACTTTTAGGTCGTCAATTAACTTGTTGTATGACTTGTCTGTCCCTTTCCCTTGTGACAGCATGCGTTTTTCCAGATTCTGTGACAGGCTTACAAAAAACTCCCTCTGTTTCAGGGTGCGATCACTGGCTCGTCCTGCATGTAGTGGGACACCTTGGAATGAGTTCTCATCAATTCCCTTCTGTGCTAATTCGCTGTAACGTCCTGGTCGTGTTGACAAGGCCTCAAAGACCCTGACCTGCCGACAGATGGCTTTATGTGCCATTATGATTGAGCAGTCTCGTTTTTGGAGCTCCAGGGACAGTTCCGACAGTTCTTGTAGTGCATCATGCATTATTCCCAAGTTGTTTGCAAAAGCATATGACGACACGCGCTTTGCCATGCCATTGTAGGTTTCCCTGGAAGAGCTGTCACGCGAGCCATCCTCCGCTGCGTGCGTAAATTGTTTGTGGAGCGCAGGGTAATTTTTCCACACAGCTTCGACCGTTCTGAAACTGGATGCGACCCATCTATTGCTCAGTACCCGACCAATTTTTCTCAACTGCATGTCTAAACTGTCGGCCGCGTCTTTCAGTTCCAATCTGTTTTTATTTGATGTACTGTACAGACTATACAGTTTATCCATTAGGATTTTGAAATGGTTAATGGCCCCCATTTCTTTCACCACATCACCGACTGCTAGCTCAAGACGATGGGCAGAGCAGTGCCATACTAATATTTTTGGGAAGAGGGTTTGTAATCTTGCTGCCACTCCGCTAATGCGTCCAAGCATGACAGACGCGCCGTCACAAGTGAGGCCGATGAGTGTTTTTGAGAGAAAGGCTTCGTTTAACTTTGCATCCTTTAAACAAGCCAATAGTTTGTGGACAATGCCTTCAGCACTCAAATCTTCTAGCTCGACAAGATCAAGGAATATGTTCTCAGGTGATTTCATATCTGGCAACTGAAGCCTCAAATACACAATTAATGCGCTCTTTTTATTTAAGCCTGTTGCCTCATCTAGTAGGAGCCCAATTTTTGGAGCACATTCAACTATCTTATCAAGCAGTTTTCCTCTCATTTCGGATGAGATGTGCTGTTGTATGTTGGAACATGCCACGTTAGAGTGGAGAATCTTCCCCATCTCCACACCATTGAGCTGCTGGCAATCTATTTCGTGCTCAAAGCCGTATGCTGGCCTGTGGCGCTTGGCCTCCTTGTAAGCTGTACGGAAAACCCTTGCAGTTGTTTGCATATGCTCAGATTGGTTATTGATCACTGCATGTATTTGGTAATGTGTCATATTTTGCCTTCTCCAAAATACTTGATGCTGCTACGTGTGCCTTAGTCTTTCCATGCTCACATATATTTTTCCTTAAAGCCCTTTTTTGTTTTATTAAGCCTGTAGCAGAGGATGTGACAGCGCCTGTGACCCACTCTTTTGCCAGTTTCATGCCTGCAGTTTTTTCTGGACCCAATGACCCAACTTTTTTACATGTTTCACAGCCCAAACCTGACTTCTCCATTGTAAGCCAGGGATAAAAGCCTTTTTGTCTCCGCCAGAGGTGGAGAGTATGTTTTCGTTCTTGTCCTTCCGTGTGTCCCCCCGTCTCAGCCAAGCTAACATTGGTCAAGCTTCACGTGACACGTGACAATTTGTCATTTATATTTTTTGAAGTGAGCTTCCATCAGCCAAGCTAACATTGGTCAAGTGACACGTGACAATATGTAATATAAATAGGTAAGACAGGATTAATCAGGAACAGTACTGGCGGAGACCTGTGCTCCGAGGAGCACATTTTCTAGTTTGGTTTTGAACTCAGCCTTAGTCCAAAAGGACCAAACCCCCCCTGCAGTCTGGGTCTCCCCTTCACCTGATGCCCTGTCGTCCTCCTTCTCCTCCTCCTCACCTCCTTCATCATCACTCTTTGATTTATCCTCGTGATCTTCCTCTTCTCGTTCCCCGTGGTGGTCATCACCCGACATGGCTGCTCCCTCCCCATCTGCGCTGCTTAGAGCGCAGACCTCATCTGCTGCTGTTTGTTTATCTGCGGCATCTGCCAATACAACTTTGGCCTGTTTGGGGTCAGGCTGACCTACTGGTTTGAAAAAAGTTAACAGTTTTGTTTGTCTCTTTGACATTTTAGCAGTAGGCTAACGCTTGCTCGCTAACCACCTGTTTGTTTACCTCTTGAGTGCGGACAGTGCCGCCCGGTGCGGAAACAAAACAACTCATTACGCATTGCGTGGTGTGACACGTGACTCCGTAAATCACTTTTTTCCCCTCTTTTATTTTTTCCTGATTAAAATGCATAAGAAATAAGCAAACGGGCATCACTTCAGAGAGAAACTAGAAAAAGTGCTCCTCGGAGCACAGGTCTCCGCCAGGTCAGGTAGGTTATTGTGGGCCAGCAATGTTCAGAATTTGCCAATCAGGATGGAATATAAAAAATCGTACGGAACCATCTTGATCACTTGGCTATAGAGATAATGTGTACTGATTTGCATGATGTTTGGACAACATTTGTAGGAGTAATATAAAAAAGAAAAATCGGCCTCCTGGTGGCGCTATAATAGGGCAATGTTAAAAGGGTGGCGTTTGTTCTTCAACGTAGTGCGAATGTACGTGCAAAGTTCCACCGCAATCAGACGCTGCGTTCATGATTTGCGGCATTTTGTTCAAAACGGGCCACTCCTGCAAACTTTAGATGTCAATGTTAGCCAATCAGGATGGAATATGAAAAATCAAACAGATCCATCTTGATCACATGACTATAGAGATCATGTGTACCGATTTGCGTGACATTTGGATAAAATCTGAAGGCTTAATCTCAAAATATGTATTTTACATAAGTCGGCCTCCTGGTGGCGCTATAAAAGGCTAATGTGAATAATGCAGGGCAGATGTTTTTCCTTGGCCTCTAGGGAGTATGCGTGCAAAGTTTCACGCAGATCGGTGCAGTTACAGTTAAAAACACAATTTGGCCTTTTATAGCGCCACCATGAGGCTGATTTGAACATTTTCAAGTGGCATTTCCTCCTCGGCCTAGTGGGAATGTGCGTGTGAAATTTCACGGAAATCGTAAGCTGCGTTCATGATTTGAGGCATTTAGTTCAAAATGGACCAATCCTGCAAACTTTGGAAGCCAACCTTAGCCAATCAGGATGGAATATGGAAAATCAGACAGATCCGTGTTGATCACATGACTATAGAGATACTGTGTAATGATTTGCGTGATGTTTGGATAAAATCTGTAGGAGTAATATAAAAAAATGGATTTTGCACAAATTGGCCTCCTGGTGGCGCTATAACAGGCCGATCTGAAAAATGTGGCCCAGAGGTTCTGAATTGGCATCCAGGGAGTATGTGTGCACAGTTTCGCAGCGGCCGGGCCAACGGTGCCGGAGATTAGCCGCTCGCAGACAGATGGACACACGGACACACGGACGGACGGACACACGGACGGACGGACAGGGGGTAAAACATACTCTCTCGCCATGCTTTTCGGCCTGGCGGAGACAATAAAACACAGATAGAACAGAGATAAAAACACAGTTTATTTATAGATTTTCATTGACAGGAAAGGTGCCGGATCCAATCAAAGAGGTACCGGATTCAAACAAAAAGGTGCTGGTACCAATCAAAGAGGTGCTGGAGCTAGCTCCGGCTTGCTCCGGCACAAATTAAGCACTGCTCACAGCTAAAAGGTCCTGGGTTCGATTCCCGCCGGGGACGCTGTGGGCGCTGGGGGCGTGTCTTCTCCTCCGCGTCATCAGCGCCCATACCCTAGGTGGGGTTGGTGAAAGGGCCTACTCTGTGTGGAATTTGCATGTTCTCCCCGTGTCTCCTAGGGTAGTTAATACCCTCACAAAAACATGTAGTAATCCTGGTCGCTATACCGCTATACCGCCTCCCCCCATGACAGCCGGGGCGCCTGATGGAGGGGAAGGGAACTGGTTGGAATAACGTGTTCCTTCCACGCGCTACGTCCTACCAGGGAAACTCCCCCCTGTCAGGTGACAAGAAGGTCAGTTGGCTCTCATGCATTGAAGGAAGCATGAGCTCGGCCCTGGCCTCCCTAGGCTGTGGGGGACTGGTGTAGGGCTGGTGTAGCGCCCAGGATCACTTAGGAAATTGGCACCGGGTGAAAAAAATGGGTTACAAAAATCGCGGGATAAAACATTTAAAACAAAAAAAGATAATATGTCAAATAATATAAATCAGGAGATGATGTAATAATTGTGACTGGCCTGCTCAGATGAAGCAGAGATAACGTCACTTGTGACCCGCAGTGTTTTCCTCTTCAAGCAGTGACTGTCACTCTGTCATGGCGTTTGTCAGACTGATGACCTCTAGATGATCACATCTAATGTTCGGACCGCCGATCTGACTGATATGCCAATATATGGAGATCTCTGTATCTGTCAGTCCTTGTCCCTTATATGCCCATATATGGAGATCCCTTATGTCATCAGTATATGCCCATATAAAATGCCCATATATGGAGATCTCTGTATCTGTCAGTCATTGTCCCTTTTATGACCATATATGGAGATCTCTGTATCGGTCAGTGAAAAATCTTCTGGGATCAACACTTTTTCAGTTGAACATACATAATTTATAGGTGACACATATGGTGGTTAAATAAGTGGTTAAATTGACTATACTCTAAGTCATGGCTAGTCTTATATTTGGTCCTGAAAATGAGACATTGTCTTTGGGTGCCACCAGGGCCGGCGCGTCCATACAGGCGACCTAGGCGGCCGCCTAGAGCGGCAGTTTGGAGAGGCGGAAAAAAATTCTGGAAAAAAATAATAATAATAATCGGTAAAATCAGAATTAAATAACATAACCCTAACCTAACCCTAAAACCGAAATAAAGTAGCCAAAAACGTATCATAATCCGCCCAAAACCAGAACATTTTTGAAAAATTCTGGAAAATTCTGAAATTCCGCATCAGAGAATCTCGCCTAGAGCGCTGATCAGCCTAGAACCGGCCCTGGGTGCCACTCGTTACAGGTCATGTTCAGAGTTGTGAGGATCATGGAAGCTTCTGAATGTCGCCGTTTTGGAACAGATTGAAGTAAAAAATGACAATTTCCTCATAATTCTTCTTAGAAATCCTTTCATTGATGCCGTGGATCCTCTGAGCATCGCCAGGTTTGAGCCAGATAGGGGCATCCCAATACAAATACCTGGTGCCACGGTGACTTGTGGAAACGTGTCGAGCAGAGTTTTCTTGATGATCTGGTAACCGAAGGTGGTTTCATCATACGAACTGACAGGCAGAGGGTCGAATCCTGACTCTATCTTCACGCGCTCGTCCCCAATGGTGGACTGGATCAGGTCCAGAATCTCTTTTAATGACTGTGCTGAATGGATACGCAGATTGACGAAGGCTTCAGCGAGCGAAGGGATGATATTCACCTTAACTCCTGCATTAAACATGGTGACAGCGGTGGTGGTCCGTACAAAAGCGTTGGTGTCAGGTCTTCGTTCCATCATTCTGCCAACAAGTGGAGAAAACAGCCACAGGTTCGACATGACAAGTTTGAGTGGAAGCCCGAACTTATGAGCCAGATGTTCAAAGGTTCCACGTTCAGGTCCGTGTCCAAACAATCTAGGCATGGGGTTCTCCTCGAGCCTTTTCACAGCTGCAGCCAAGATACCAATGCTGCTCTCACTGGGAGGCATGGAGGAATGACCTGGAGATGTAGACACACTCAGCTTCACTGTAGCTTGACCTTTCTCACTTACACCAATCAGAGCGGCGGGTCCGTCCACACCGCTGATGACTCCATCCAGAACCGCCAGACCCTCGTCCAAGACGAACGACAGCCGCACACCGTGTTGTTTCAGCAAACACGCTATGTTCACGGCCCCCTGGTAACCTGACACCTCTTCATCGTGTCCCATGCCAATGTAAAAACCCCTGCGTGGTTTATAGCCTTTCATCAGCAAGTACTCCAGTGCCTGGAGAATTCCCATAAGAGACTGCTTGTCATCAATGGTCCCTCTGCCATAAATGAAACCATCCATCTCCTTAGCAGAGAATGGTGGAGCTTCCCAGCCGTCAGCCTCGGACACAGGAACTACGTCAATGTGGGCCAATAGCATGTAAGGTACCAGACGGGCCTGGGTACCTGCCACCCATAACAGGTGACTGTAGTTGGCAACGATCTCATGCTGAACCAGGCCCGAAGAGAAAACTGTTGGAAAAGCTTTCCTCAGAAAAGTGTTGAACTCCAGCAGTGTGGTGGTGTTGAGTTCTGTCTCTGAGGTGGACACGGTGGGAATCCGGATCGATTCTTTAAAAAGAGCTAGAAGTTCTTCTCTCTGGCGCTGGCTGATGTCTGCCGACAGATGGTTGGTCTTCTCCCAGTGAGCGAGCTGAAGTCCAACATTTACGTCATCCAGTGACAGTGCCCTGAAGGTGACGATCATAAACAACACCACAATAATGAATAACAAGCTACAGACGACGATATTTAAGAATCTACATAATTTGAAGTTTGTTCCACGGTCTGTCATTTTGCCTTGTTGTTGATGATGGTGTTCAAGCAGCAGACAGTTCTAACTTCTCTCTCTCTCTCCCCTTGTACCTTTTATACCCATACGGAGATCCCGGTCAGTCCTTGTCCCTTTTATGCCCATATATGGAGCTGACTGATTAGTTTGTGCCTGATGCACATTGAGGTTAGACAACAAATTACATATTTGGGCGTAGCTGCATTGGGAACTCCTTATATGGTTATGGCTGAGTCATGGTGAAATGAGCGTGACGTCAGAGGTCCGCCTGTTGGGCGGCACTCCCTTCAGCTAATTGCCAGACCCAAGGGGTCGGCCTACATGAGGCTTTGACCCATTTCGTCCATACATGGGCATAAAAGTATGTCCATCTTGTCCCTTTTTTGACCATATATGGACACATTCTGGGTCTGGCAGAACCAGGTCTCCTGGTCTTGTTTTAATATAGGATTGATTGATTGATTGATTGATTGATTGATTGATTGATTACTTACTTTATTTTTGTCTCCGCCGGAGGCGGAGAGTATGTTTTTGTCTCCGCCGGAGGCGGAGAGTATGTTTTCGCTTCGTCCCGCTGTGTGTCCCCCTCCCCCCTAGCCAAGCTAACATTGGTCAAACTTCACGTGACACGTGACAATATGTTGTCACCAATGCTTTTGATTGGCTAGTGAGACGCATGACGAAATAAAATCCTATAAATAGGTGTGTCACTTCAAAAAGTTTTTTTGAAGTGAGGTAAGACAGGATCAATCAGTCTTGATTGGAACAGTACCTTCCAGTACAAATCACCCGTCCGTGCGTGTGTGTGTCCCTCTGAGAACACCTAACATTGGTCAAGCAAAGGCGCAGAAGGCCAAAGCTAAGAAAGCATACTCATCTACAACAGTAACACAGAAGAGGACTATAGAGTTGAATTGATCCCACAACAAGGCCGAAGTCTTAATACTGTAACAATTGGCCACCTTGATCAAATACATTATGTAGCACTAGAGAAAACTGACATAGATCAAACACACCAATCAACTGCTGAAACTGTTCAAGACAATGAAGATGAAGAAGACAGACAAGCATTTGAACAAACCAGTCAATTACGAGGACTCCCATATGACACATTGCTTCAAGAAGATTTTTTTTTAGATGCAGACACTACATATTCAGTCGCCCCTGCAGAAAACCAAAAACCACGCACATTCTACCAAGACGACCCGTTCTACCAAGACGACCCGTGCTATTAAAATAGCATGGGTCTGCTGGCGGAGACTTGTGCTCCGAGGAGCACATTTTCTAGTTTAATTATGTATTATTATTATTATTATTATTATTATTATTATTATTATTATTATTATTAAAACAATATATATATTTTTTTACAGGCTCATGACTTTTATTCCGCTACATTACACTGATCGGCCTCATGGCGACGCTATAACAGGCCATTTTACGTTTTGGCTTATAACTCTTGAACCATAGGTCGTAGAATCAAAATGTATTTTGCGTCTGACTAGATTTTCCGCCATTTTGAATTGTATTAAAAACACACTTTTTGCACCTCCTCCTAAAAATTTTGTCCAAATCTCACAAAATGATCTCTGGATCCATGTGATGAATCAAACTGAATTTCGATAGTCCATAAAATTTGGCCGTAATTGGCTTACAAAGTTAGTGGGAGGGGCCTATTTGACCAAAAAAGCCACAAATCATGAACGAAACGTCCAATCAACCCCACTGTAACGAAGGGGGACACCTCAGGTTACTTCAAAATAGAATACTGGTTGAGGTGGCGAATATGGACTAGAGAGACTATGGTCAGAGAATCAGGGGAGTCTGGAGAAGGGATTTCATTCCAATTATTTATTTCTCTCCAAAGTGCATTGGGTTATGGTACTGTACATACAGTGGTATGAGTGTGTGAGGGTGAATGTGTGGTCTGAAATGAAAAACAATAAAAAAATAAACATAATTAGCATTAACATGAACTCCAGCATGTATTATGCAATCACTAGCAGGAACTGCACAACCGCAAAACTGTTCAAACATTGTAAAATACATAAGTAAATAAACGTCATCATCACAAGAGTAACAACAAATACACCATAAAGGGTTACAAACTGCAGGCAGTGGGGGGCTAGATCACCACTAGCTAAATTAACAGGTGTTGCCAATTAAGCATACAAAGTAACATATCAGTAAGATACATAATTACAGGTATAATATAACTACTAAATAACTTAAATAGACTGTCTGTAGGCAACTACCATGTTTGGCCACTATAGCGTCGCTGACGGGCTTTCTTACCACATTTGAATCAGATAGGGTGGTGTGATGAACACTCTGCCAAAAGCAATGCTACTTTGACCAATAGGGAGTGCCACAAATGTGAAAGATTTAACCGTCTGTTGCAAAAAAATAAATATATATATATATTAATGCATTTTTAATTTATTTAATTTTTTAAGTCCACCACTGACAGTAATTCACGTCATCGTGAGACGTAATGAATTCCTCACGAAGCAGCTGACTCCTGTCATGGTGTTTGTCACAGCGATGAGTAATGGTGACATTAAAGGAAGCAGCATAACAGAGAGCTCTGTGTGTAAAAGGCTGTGCTGTGTGATGATGATCCAGCTGAGCGCAGTGACTAACAGGCCTCACTACTACCAATGATGACTCATATGGAAACACATCAGTTACTCCTCAGGGCCACTGCAGGAAGAAATACTCAGATTGTTTTACTGTAAATAGAAGTTGTAATAACACAATGTAGAAATACGCATTCGCAGTCATTTTAGATTTTATACGTTGGCTATTCAAAAACAGCAGATCTACAAGCGAGCTTCTAGATCTGCTGTTTTTGAACATCTACGCAAAAGCTTGAAGATGTTGGCCAACTATTTATCATTTTGGTGGTCCTTGGCATGAAAAATTTTGAGAACTACAGTACTGTTTTAGAAGGCATTTGTAGAATCAGCCTCAGGTTTTATTTAAAGGGATATTTCACTTTCAAACATGTTTAGGGTCATTTTTGATATCATTTTCCTATATTCTATATAAACCCATTGTAGCTTCAAACTCATTTTAACCATGATGTATTCATTTAAAACACCCGTCCTTGGTTCTGGTGACTGATATTGTCCTTCTAATGCGTGAGAGGGCCGTGTTTTTTAAGTTAGTTAATTAATTAATAAATTTTTAATGTAAAATGTTGAAATGACCCCAAGCATGTTTGAAAGTTAAATATCGCTTTGATTAAAAGTTTCAACATTCAAAGTTGTACTTGTAGGCCTACTTGTCTTAGTACAAATGTATTGGCATCAATACAGTAGGCTAGCTAGGACTCATTATGCGTCCAAAATGTGTCAAAATCTTTTGAAAATAGCTGATCTACAAGCTCACAATGCAATTACATTAAAAAGGTTGAGAATGACTGAACTAAACTGCACTGGGAACCCAATCTGCACTGTAGCCTACAATCCTCTGTGCTTTTTTTTTTTTTTTACTCTGAGACCCTTACCGGTCCATTTGGTTCCATTTGTACACTCTCAGAGTTACAGACCCATAAGGGTCTGCAGACATTGAGTTAAATATATTTCTATACGTACTATAGAGCTTATTACAGATATTAAAGATAGGTAGATGTAAGATTTAAATTTAGGCCCGCTTCGAAACAAAGGCCCAGTTCTCCTGCATTATGATGAACAGTGTGTTGTTGTTTCTATGGCAACGTCCTTTTACAATGTATTTACATTTATGTAGGCCTACTCCCACAACAACAACAACAACAACACAAGCATGTCATCACATGTGCGTGCGCATTTACGCACGCACGCGCGCGTATATACCAGTGTGCCACGAAACGGCAGGGAGTGGAGATGAGAGAGAGAGAGAGAGAGAGAGAGAGAGAGAGAGAGAGAGAGAGAGAGAGAGAGAGGGGGAAGAGAGAGAGAAAGAGAGAGGGGGGAATAGAGAGAGAAAGAGAGAGAGAGAGATATTCTTTGATGTTCAAAAGCAACACACACACACACACACACACACACACACACACACACACACACACACACACACACACACACACACACACACACACACACACACACACACACACACACGGCTCTTCGTGATGTCGAGCCGAACCGAAGGCACTTCACGCTGAACAGATGGGAGGAGTCTGTCTCTCTCTTTCTCTGTGTTTCTCTCTCTCTCTCTCTCTGTGTGTGTGTGTGTGTGTGTGTGTGTGTGTGTGTGTGTGTGTGTGTGTGTGTGTGTGTGTGTGTGTGTGTGTGTGTGTGTGTGTGTGTGTGTGTCTCTCTCTCTCTCTCTCTCTCTCTCTCTCTCTCTCTCTCTCTCTCTCTCTCTCTCTCTCTCTCTCTCTCTCTCTCTCTCTCTCTCTCTCTCTGTGTGTGTGTGTGTGTGTGTGTGTGTGTGTGTGTGTGTGTGTGTGTGTGTGTGTGTGTGTGTGTGTGTGTGTGTGTGTGTGTGTGTGTGTGTGTGTGTGTGTGTGTGTAGCGGTCTGCCTTTTAAATGAAGGCAGGCTGTTATATTGATACGGCATTAAGGTCTCTGAGTCTGGACACACACAACCATCTGGTGGATGTATTGATCTGAATAAACACTATTGACTTGATCACATTGAGGATTTATTGAGAAGGTATTGATCATCTGACAGACACTCTTTGGATGTGTTTTTGGTCGATTTGAAGAGACACACACACACACACACACACACACACACACACACACACACACACACACACACACACACTGTCTCGTGGATGTGTTATTGATACGGTAGGATATTGATCTGAGCACACAAACCTCTTGGATTTGTTATTGATCAATAAGAGAGACACGATCGGATTTTCTACGGATTTGATGACAGACACGATCTCGTGGATATTGTTTTATTGATAAGCTATTGATGAAGATATTTGTCTGCTGAGTTTTTTTTCCATCCATTTAATGGACAATGAGGAACGATCAGAGGGCGGCTGGAAGGTGAGTTGTGATCGATATATTGATTGGTTGATTGAGTGGTTGATTGATTGATTGATTGATTGGTGTATTGAAAACCAAGCAGAACATTTTCAATTATCTCTCGTCTGCCCTCTTGCCTGTTGCATAATTTAGCCATCGGGGGTGAAATGTCTTATATGTGTGTGTGTGTGTGTGTGTGTGTGTGTGTGTGTGTGTGTGTGTGTGTGTGTGTGTGTGTGTGTGTGTGTGTGTGTGTGCGCGCGCGCGCGCGCCCATCCAGAGTGCTTTATTGTAGGTCTACATGGCTAATTTATGCACCATGGTATGACAGTGTCGTGCATCCACAAGAGCCAATCTATAAGCTCAAGACACCCGCACCCGTGACATGTTGTGAGCTTGTAGATCGGCTAGTTTCCAGACATGACACTGTCACATGGCTAGGTATATAGGCCTACATAGAGCAACCTGTTGTTTTGACTGGGCTGAGTTAGAATTAATAGGACATTAGGAAAGCTGAGAGGGAGACAGTGTAGGAGAGACAGACAGTAGGAAAGGTGAGAGAGAGACAGCGTGAGAGAGAAAGTGTAGGAAAGATAGACAGAAGACAGCATAGGAGAGACAGACAGTAGGAAAGCTGAGAGTGAGACAGTGTGAGAGAGAAAGTGTAGGAAAGCTGAGAGACAGACAGCGCAGGAGAGACAGACAGTAGGAAAGCTGAGAGGGAGACAGTGTAGGAGAGACATAGGAAAGCTGAGAGGGAGACAGCGTAGGAGAGACATAGGAAAGCTGAGAGGGAGACAGCGTAGGAGAGACATAGGAAAGCTGAGAGGGAGACAGCGTAGGAGAGACATAGGAAAGCTGAGAGGGAGACAGTGTAGGAGAGACATAGGAAAGCTGAGAGGGAGACAGCGTAGGAGAGACATAGGAAAGCTGAGAGGGAGACAGCGTAGGAGAGACATTATTAAAGCTGAGAGGGAGACAGTGTAGGAGAGACATTATTAAAGCTGAGAGGGAGACAGTGTAGGAGAGACATTATTAAAGCTGAGAGGGAGACAGCGTAGGAGAGACAACAACACCTACCATCATCTCCAATTACTTACTGCATGTGCGTACGTTGAGTTGGTGGGGTCTGGGATAAAACCCAGGACCTTGCGGTCCAAAGGAGAATGCTCTACCAACTGAGACATGTTATTATTCCAATATATTCAACTATACAAAGGAGGAATTAATGTTTAATTTACTATATCTGTAAATGGTGCACTGCACACATATTTCCCAATGTAGAGGCACACATTCTGTACGTTCTGGGTGATACCGACAATAAGCCTCTCTGACCTACTTACTTACTTACTTACGGGTACTAGAACGCTCGCCCCAAAACACCTCAGTAAAACTATGCCTAACCCTAAACGTGTCCCTAACCTTAACCTCAGAATACAAGAGCCACTTTGGGCGAGTGGCCCACGAAAATATGGGGGCGACTGTGTTTTGGGGCGAGCATTCCGGTTACCTTATACTTAGGCTACTTACTTACTAATTACTTACTTATAGAGGCAAATTATGTACCAAAAAACTATGTATTGCAATGTATTATTAACCCCATTGCGATAGGTTAATAATAATAATCTTTAGTTTTGTTATAATACAAAAAAAAAAGAGTGATAACAGGTGTTAAAGAGGCTATTCTGCATGGATCTGCAGGCATGCCTTGAGATTTTGACTTGCCCTTTGGTGTGCATAGGCAACATTCAGCCACTAGAGGTCAAACTTTTACAACTCTGTTACATAAGGTTCAGTATTTCCCTGTCTAAGGCAGAAAAATTGTAGTTTGAAACATTATAACGCGATGGCTGCCGTACAATATATCGCCCCAAGCTTGCTCAGCGGTGCCTCTCGTGGCTCAAGTCACCTTCAGGCGGCGTGCCTTCAGGCGGCGAGTGCACCTTTTTCAATCTGACTGGTATTCCAACCCGATCTCACACGACTTAGTATACATTGCACGGAGGTGTCATTCCGTGCATAGACAACTGGAAAACCCGAAAATCCGTGCATAGCCGCCTCGTATCTCCCCCATTGACTAAACCATTTTGAAGGCGTGCAGTCTCAAGGGAACTGGAGCGACCTGAGCGGCCACGAGTGAGCTAAAGCGAACGTGTTACCGTCCCGAACGTTGCGACGTTCCCTTGAGCCTACTCAGCGCCGTTTGAGTTATGTACTGATAGGCACAGAATCGGGTATTCCAATTGCACTGTGACATATACACAGTGGTGGAAAAAGTACTCAATTGCTTTACTTGAGTAAAAGTATCAATACTACAATGTAGAAATACTCTGTTACAAGTAAAAGTCCAGAATTCAAAATGTACTTGAGTAAAAGTACAAAAGTATTGGCATCAAAATTTACTTAAAGTACAGTGCGATGCGACGCATTGGGAGCTTGTAGATCTGCTATTTTCAAATGGCTGAAATGTATGCAGAGCTGAAGCGGTTAATGTAGGTTTTGTAATAATAATCAAAATCTACAAAATAACTAACTAAAGTTTTCAAATAAATGTAGTGGAGTAGAAGTACAATATTTGGATCCGAGATGTAGTGGAGTACAAGTATAAGTATTGGAAATTGGAAATACTCAAGTAAAGTACAAATACCTCAAAAGTAAATGTACTTAGTTACTTTCCACCACCGCACATTATTCCAACTTTCCACATTTATTTCCAGATATTTTTTCATAACGCTCAAACATAGCAGATCTACAAGCTCACAACGCATTGCGATGGGTTACTTTTGAATAGCCCACGTATAAAATATGGTTAAAGTGTTTCAACTCCTTGTGATAGCAAATTTGGCTGGGGAGCCTGTTCAAGGACCCCTGGGGGTCCCCGGACCACACTTTGAGTTCCACTGGACAAGGGGTATGGTGACATGGTCCGACACCTGCGTCAGAGGCGCCGAGGCGTCAAGCACGTCAGCTCCCTGTGTTATCTTGCAGGTAGTGGGCAGTGCTGGCACGAGGACTGGTGTTCTGGTGTGCAGAGGTGGAAGTGGAGTACTAACACTTTGTATTCACAATTATACTCGAGTAAAAGTACAAAAGTATTGACATAAAAACAGAGTAAGCAGTGGTGGGAAAAAGTACTCAAATGTTGTGCTATGTTGAGTAAAAGTATCAATACTGCAATGTAGAAACACTCTGTTACAAGTAAAAGTCCGGAGTTTAAAATTTACTAGAGTAATAGTACAAAAGTATCGGTATCAAAATGTACTTAAAGTACCAAAAGTTAAAGTACTAAAATGTTTGAAAATAGCCGATCTACAAGCTCACAACGCATCACAACGCGTCGCATCGCGACACGTTGTGAGCTTGTAGATCGGCTATTTTCAAATAGCCTATGAATAAAGTAGGGCTAAAGTGGTTAATGTATGTTTCATAATATCATATCTGAAAAGTAACTAGTAACTAAAGTTGTCAAATAATTGTAGTGGAGTAAAAGTAGAAAAAAAGTACTGAAAACTGGAAATACTCAAGTAAAGTAAAAACACCTCAACATTTTACTTAAGTACAGTACTTGAGGAAATGTACTTAGTTACTTTACACCACTGATATTAAGTAAAAGCTTTTTTTAAACTTTTTTCAAAAATAGCAGATCAACAAGCTCACAACGTGTCGCGATGTGACACGTGACCTTGATCTGCTATTTCCACTAATGCTTAGTTAGCACAATGTTGTCCATTACTATTCTATCACAATTGCTCATAACAACTCTCCACCCTGTGTGTGTGTGTATGTGTGTGTGTGTGTGTGTGTGTGTGTGTGTGTGTGTGTGTGTGTGTGTGTGTGTGTGTGTGTGTGTGTGTGTGTGTGTGTGTGTGTGTGTGTGTGTGCGTGCGCGCGCGTGCGTGCGTGTGCATGTGTGTGTGTGTGTGTGTGTGTGTGTGTGTGTGTGTGTGTGTGAATGTGTGGGCGTGAGAAGCAGGGAGCTCCAGCTGTGATCTGAGACAACCAAAGAATTTGTGGCCCGCTGTCAGTCGAGAGAGAGAGAGACCGCAGGGGGTCAGAACCGCTGACCTGAGACCAGCGTCCAGACAGAGAGAGAGGCCGCTTGGGGTCAGAAGCACTGACCTGAGACCAGCGCAGAACATCAGACCTCTGGACTGAGTGTGGGAGGAGGGTTCCACATGTTGACCCTAGCCTGACGGACCACATATAGGTCAAAGAAACCCAAGAAGTTGGATTCACACTCGAAAAAATACCCAGAGGCCTTCATCCAACTTTGTTTTTAAGTGTCAATGTGTGTTTTCAGTGGCGAATAACAGGAGTATTTGCGTGATCGACAAAATGAAACGAAACAAAAAGGACAGAAACCTCTGGAAATGTTTCGCTTAAAAGATGTTTGCCATCCAGAATGAGTGATTCAGAGTCACGTTTCACACCCAAGGCCTTTATATATAATCCCAGCTGGGCTTTTATTTCATGTTTTTAAGCAAACATTTTTAATAAGTTAGTTACTATTTTTAGAGACTGATGAATAAGTGTCATTCACATCCATCACAACTAAAGAAGAGTGAAGCAAACTTCAATTTTTGTTGGCCATTGTTGCTGTCATCCACCGAGACAGTTGAGAACGCTACAGTTTGTGAATGTACCAGTGCATTGGCTGTAAGAAGAGCCAGAGGAGCCATTTCTAAACTGGAATACAGTCTGCTCTCTTAACCACAAAGGTATGTACTTTTTTCATGACCCCTGAATTAATATGCAGGCGTTTATGTATTTGGCTGTGGACCTGGCCATTTTTCCCTTGACATGAAACGGTTTGAGAACCTCTGATATTTAGCAACAAAAGTTAGGATTTAGAATACATTTTGTAGAACGGGCCTCAGTTTCTTGATGGGTTATGTACAGCACTCAAGTAAAATGTACTTAGCTACTGTCCAAGTCCACCACTGACCAGTGGCGTCAGTTCAGCAAAAGCTAAGGTATGGCAAGGTTAGGGTTGCCAACTCCCAGAGATTAAAACAAGGGACGCCAAAAAAAATGTCGGGTGTCAAACCCCCCAAAACCCCAGAAATGTATAGAAAACTATGCATTGTATTTATAACACAATACAAACACAACGGTCTTACACCTGCATAAGGCTACTTACTATTCATGTTTTTTTTTCTGGAGCCAAGGTATGGCACCTGCCATACCTTGCCATACCCAATTGACGCCCCTGCCACTGCCTTCTGGTATGTTTGTCTTCTACTAGCTTCACAGGGGACACCACCAACCTGCAGTGATGTTGTCCCAGGGAACCTCCACTTTCCTGCTGTGTTTCGCGGGCTTCTGGCTGGTGTGGGCCTTCATCATCACCGTGTGTTGCTTCTGCAGTTTCGTCCGCCGCCGGCTAAAACGCGAGAGCGACGAGCGCCTGAGAGAGCAGTGTCTGAGAGACATCCACCCCCCACCTCCCCACCTCTCACCTCCACACAGGTTAGACACAGGGGTTTTGTTCGTACTTTATTAACCCGTTAAGACTGTTGAACGCATCTGTGTGTAATTTTTTGATTTCTTTGGGCTGTTCAAAAATAGCAGATCTACAAGCTCGTAGCGCGGCACCGATTGCCACACTACGAGCTTGTAGATTGCTATTTCTTTTTTTAAATCCTGGAAAATGTTTGCAAATCTTTGAATATATGTAAGATATGTTTTAAAGCTATGTTTAACTCCGATCTGTGCTTCTGACGGGTCCGCGATGGAGGTCCGCGGCCAAATACATATAATTTAGGGTGGTCCTTGACATGGAAAAGTTGGAGCACCACTGCTATAGCAACATACTGTTAGGATTTAGAAAACATTTTTAGATATGTATTTGTCCACGGACCCCCATCTCAAAATGTTTTGTTCCAGGGACGCCCCAGAAGCAAAGATTTGAGTTACAAATGTTCGCTTAAAAATATATATACATTCAAACATTCGCACAAATTTTAAAGATTTTTCAAAAAATAGCAGATCTGCAAGCTCATAGCGCGGCACTCGGTGCCGCGCTATGAGCTTGTAGATCCGCGCTATGAGCTTGATCCGCACTATGAGCTTGTAGAACTTGTAGATCTGTAGATCTGGCTATTGTACATTATTTATTTTCATTATTGGTATCGGACATTGTCAGTCATTTCTTAGTTATTTGTCATATCTGCCTCGTGCAATTTCTGTTTACAAACAAGATAACATATTTATTTTTAATTAAGTGTGTGCCTGCCATGCAATGGCAAAACACTTATTGTAATCCGCCATACTTATTAATATTTATTCTTCCCGCAAACTTCGTCCGACTAACTTCTCCCGCACGGTTTACACAACCCCGGCAATATATACATCAAAACGTGCGGCTTGGCCAGGGCAAGTGTGCTATTATTAACCGCTACACGTTACCACGGCGACGTAATGCGCAAAAAACTATGTAACCACGCCCCCTTGTGTCCCCCATTGAAAACCCATGTTTAAAAAAAAGTGCCCAAAACGCTCAGAAACTTCGCATACCATCCCTAAGTGGGGGTCTGCGAACAATTACATCGGGCTACGTTTTTGCCTCAGACCACCGGAAGTGGGTGAAACAAGCAGTTGAAACCCTTTGAGTAATTTAATTTTTTTATTTTTTAGATGCTCCTTTTTAGCCTCACTTTCTTTTCCTTTTTTTCTTTTACTACCCTGCCAAAATTGACCAGTTAGGAGCACGTTTCACGCCATTTGGAGTCGATTGGTGGTACTTTGTAGTGACACTATTTTGGGTCCATAACATTTCACTGAGCTACGGACTTAGAAGTATGGTTGAAACAATACATTCATTTATTTGACCCTACCTCTCGAACACAAGGTTGCACAGACTTAGCGAGCTGCAGGCACTCTTAAAATGTCTAAGAAATGTTGTTTCTAGTTTATGTTCCATTGTCCGTTGCCAAAAAAAAACACCATTTAATTCAAGTATTTTGTATGACAATTAATGGTCAACAAAAAATGTGTGACATCCCTCTGTCCCCACAGGGAGCCCTGTCCCCTGCAGTTCTGTCCTCCAGCTGCTCACAGGCTGTCCTTGTCCTCTCCGCCGCCTGTGCCCCCCAGACCACTGCCTCACCCTCTGCCTCAGGCCACCTGGATCACCATGCCAGGTAAACACACCCCCTTCATGATGGAACTATACAGTGGTGTAAAGTAACTAAGTACATTTACTCAAGTACTGTATTTAAGTACAATTTTGAGCTACTTTTACTTTACTGGAGTATTTCCAATTGTCTATACTTTTACTTCTAATTGGAAATACTCCAGTAAATTAAAAGTACCTCAAAATTGTACAGTACTTAAGTAAATGTACTTAGTTACTTTACACCACTGCAGTCGTGTACATTTGTGATACTGTAATTCAAATTAGCTGAAGCACATAGCTTGCTGCTTAGCAGAAATGGGTTTTAAAAAATATGTTTTAAAGATATTTTAACATATATTTTCCGTGAACGGAAATGACGAACAGATGACAGCTTCCGTACTCGGCTTTTGGAATGTGTAGCTCCAGACTCTTATCTATATAGCATTCTGAGATCATACATCAGGTTAACATTATCTTATGTACGCCGAAGGCAAGAGGGGAGATACTGTTTTCGCCCCTGTGTCTGTCTGTCTGTCTGTCTGTCTGCC